>NC_141535.1:132673333-132988750 GCF_021556685.1 Rattus norvegicus
TAGCCATTCTCACTGGTGTGAGGTAAAATCTCAGGGTTGTTTTGATTTGCATTTCCCTTATGACTAAAGATGTTGAACATTTCTTTAGGTGTTTCTCAGTCATTCTGCATTCCTCACCTGTGAATTCTTTGTTTAGCTCTGAACCCCATTTTTAATAGGGTTATTTGTCTCCCTGCAGTATAACTTCTTGAATTCTTTTTATATTTTGGATATAAGCCCCCTATTAGTTGTGGGATTGGTGAAGATCCTTTCCCAATCTGTTGGTTGTCATTTTGTCCTAACCACAGTGTCCTTTGCCTTACAGAGAAGCTTTGCAGTTTTATGAGATCCCATTTGTCGATTCTTGATCTTAGAGCATAAGCCATTAGTGTTTTGTTCAGGAAATTTTCTCCAGTGCCCATGTGTTCAAGATGCTTCCCCACTTTTCTTCTATTAGTTTGAATGTATCTGGTTTGATGCGGAGGTCCTTGATCCACTTGGACTTAAGCTTTGTACAGGGTGATAAACATGAATCAATCTGCATTCTTCTACATGTTGACCTCCAGTTGAACCAGCAGCATTTGCTGAAAATGTTCTTTTTTCCATTGGATGATTTTGGCTCTTTTGTCAAAAATCAAGTGACCATAGGTTTGTGGGTTCATTTCTGGGGCTTCAATTGTATTCCACTGGTCTATCTGTCTGTCTCTGTACCAATACCATGCAGTTTTTATGACTATTTTTCTGTAATACTGCCTGAGTTCAGGAATAGTGATTGCCCCAGAAGTCCTTTTATTGTTGAGGATAGTTTTAGTTATCCTGGGTTTTTTTTTTTGTTATTCCAGATGAATTTGCAAATTGTTCTGTCTAACTCTCTGAAGAATTGGATTGGTATTTCTTTGGGGATTGCTTTTAATCGCTTTTGGCCATTTTTACCATATTAATCCTGCCAATCCATGAGCATAGGAGATCTTTCCATCTTCTGACATCTTCAATTTCTCTCTTCAGAGGCTTGAAGTTCTTATCATACAGATCTTTCACTTGCTTGGTTAAAGTCACACCGAGGTATTTATATTATTTGGGACTATTATGAAGGGTGTTGTTTCCCTACTTTCTTTCTCGGCTTATTTCTCTTTAGTGTAGAGGATGGCTACTGATTTATTTGAGTTAATTTTATACCCAACAACTTTGCTGAAGTTGTTTATCAGCTTTAGTAGTTCTCTGGTGGAACTTTTGGGATCACTTAAATATACTATCATATCATCTGCAAATAGTGATATTTTGATTCTTCTTTTCCGATCTGTATCACCTTGACCTCCTTTTGTTGTCTGATTGCTCTGGCTAGAACTTCAAGAACTATATTGAATAAGTAGCAAGAGAGTGGGCAGCCTTGTCTAGTCCCTGATTTTAGTGGGATTGCTTCAAGTTTCTCTCCATTTAGTTTAATGTTAGCTACTGTTTTGCTGTATATGGCTTTTACTATGTGTAGGTATGGGCCTTGAATTCCTATTCTTTCCAGGACTTTTACCATGAAGGGGTGTTGAATTTTGTCAAATGCTTTCTCAGCATCTACTGAAATGATCATGTGGTTTTGTTCTTTCAGTTTGTTTTTATAATGGATCAGGTTGATGGTTTTCTGTATATTAAACCATCTCTGCATGCCTGGGATGAAGGCTACTTGATCATGGTGGATGATTGATTACAAGATCACAGCATATCTAGACATCATGCTTTTAGCCAAATGCTGTAGTAACTGAGCCAGTTCCCCAACCCTTAATTAATGTACTGTTAGAATTTCATTCCAAGTCAACTTTGCATAATTGGATTAGGGCTGGCTTAGACTTGCAGAGTCCTTTTGCATGCTGTCACCACCACTTTGCCCCATGTGTACACTTGCCATATGTTCAGAAAACCGTTTCCTTATAGGCATCACCATCTCTGCTTCTTACAATCAATCTGATTGCATTTTCCTCAATACTCCAAAGTCTATGAAAGAGCCTTGAAGTATCTATTTTTTCTATTTCAGCTGAGTTTTGTACTCTCTCATTCTATGTATCTTGGTCAATTGTGGGATGAGATGTTACAGAATATATGCATTCTATTAAATACATACAATTTTAATTATACAATCTGTTGCAACATAAAAGTGTGAAGTACTAGATACTAAAGTACTAATAAACTAAATTTTAAAATTTATCAGAAATATTTAGTGATTCAATTAGGATTTGTAAATTATTTTTCTCTTTATATATAATTCTGATTTATTAGTTAACAATTTCATAGAAGTTTATAACATATTTTGATCTTATTCTTTCATACCCATCCCCTTCTCTTGTCCTTTTCCCAGTCCGTCTGTAACATTTCTTTATCCAATAAGTTCTTTCCTGTTCTCAAGTATTTTTTTTTCTTTCCAATATTGATGTAGTTTTAATACATGTATTAGAAAACTGATGTTTTAATTTTCCCTTTCTTTTTTTATGAATTTATTTAATTTCTTCTTTTTAACATTCCAAATTTTATCACCCCTCCTGGTCTACCCTCTGGCTGTTCAACACTTCTTACCTTCTTCAGTCTCTTGTCTCCACAAAGATGTCCCCATCCCACCAGCCCCTACCAACCCATTCCCTTGTGCCTCCAGTCTCCTGAGGGTTGGGTACATTTTCTCTAAATGAACCAGAACCAGCAGTCCTCTGCTGTATGTTTTGAGGGTCTCATGTCAGCTGGGGTATGCTGCCTGGTTGGTGGTAGAGTATCTGAGAGATCTGGAGGGTCCAGGTTAGTTGAGACTGCTGGTCTACACAGTTGCCCTCCTCCTCAGCGTCTTCCAGCAATTCCCTAATTCACCCACAGGCACCAGCAGCTTCTATCCATTGGTTGGGTGGACATACCTGCATCTGGCTCTTTTAGCTGGTGGGTCCTTTGGAGGCCAGGCATGATAGGCCCCTTTTTATGAGCATTCCATAGCCTCAGTAATAGTGTCAGGCTTTGGGTCTTCCCGTGAACTGACTCTCACTTCAGGCTGATTCTATATTTCCTTTTCCTTGGGCTTCTCTCCAATTTTGTACCTGAAGTTCTTTCAGACAGGACCAATTATGGGTCAGAGATTTGACTGTGGGATGGCAACCCCATCCCTCAGTTGATACCCTGTCTTTCTGGAGGAGGTGGGCTCTACAAGTTCCCTTTCTAGAGTTTGTCACCACCCTTCTCACCACCCAGGTCCCTAGTACAACTAGAGGGTTTCCCTACCTCCTGAGGTTGCCTGTTTCTGTTCTTGCTGTTGGCCCATAGGGCTTCAGTCCTTTGCCTCCACCCAATACCTGATCCTGTTCCTCTCATCTCATTCTATCTCCTTTCTCACTGAGTACTTTCTCTTCTTCCTCTCTCCTGTGATTGCTTTCCTGGGATTGAGATGACCTCACTTGGGCATTTTGGCTTGTTAACTTTTTGAGTTCTGTGGATCATTTCGTGGTATTCTACATTTTTTTGGCTAATATCTACTTATTAGTGAGTACATATCATATCCATCCTTTTGGTTCTGAGTTACCTCACTCAGGATGATATTTTCTAGTTCCATCCATTTTGCTGCAAAACTCAGGATATCCTTGTTTTTAAAAGCTGAGTAGTTTTCTATTGTGTAAATGAACCATATTTTCTGTATCAACTGTTGTGTTGTGGGACGTCTGGGTTGTTTCCAACTTCTGGCTATTATCAGTAAGCCTGCTATGAACATAGGGATTTTACAGGCATACCCTAGAATTTGAAAACACAAAATGAATCAAGGTAATAATGACCTATAAAAATAAAATTGGAAGAATACAAAACATGACTGTCTGAATAAATATAAAATAGCACTGTAGAACGTTGATTAATACTGCTATCTATGGTGAAAATTGCCAGCACATTGAGAACAGAGGAAATTCTCATCATATGATAAATGTCATTTATATACAACTATGCCTTGATTAGTACCCATTGTGAAACACTAGGAGCATTCTTTCATAAACAATGACTTGACTCTGTTAATTCCTGCTTGCTGCTTTTATTAGGAAATTGTCAAAAACAAAAAGAAGTAAAAGGCCTACAAGTTAACAAAAGATGGATTTAGCTCTTGTTTAGAGGTAGAACTAATGAATTTTTGTCCCTTCTGTATTTTCATGTCTATTAGTTTTACATTTTTCAGCCCTTTTATGCAACTATTTTTAGAATAGTCTGTTTAATAGCACACTTTATTGTACTCTGACACAGTTCTCTCAATGCAGCCGTATTAGGTCAACTGAATGATTCCCTGTAAGAGGTCATGGTTTTAAACCATGTGCAAAGAAACAACAAAAATTAATTCAGATTATATGTATGTATTTGTGTTTTTCTGTGTGCATATACATACATACATATACAATAAGAAGAAAAGAAGCAATCTCACTGAGATATTCTGGTGTATTGGGGGGACTTGAGGGAACAGGAGAGGTTGTGGAAAGAAAGGACAAAATTGATACTATTCTATTTCAGGTAAATCATTTGTATAATTATAAAATAATTGTTTTCCAATACATTCCACTATGTACAGTGGAATTCAAGTACTATTGTTTTAACAATTATCTGATATATAGTTTTTACTTGGTCTTAGGGTACTGCATTTTATTTTTATTTTGCACATGAAATTATAATTGATATGATACCAAGACAGTAGGAAAAATATTTAACAGAGCAATAATTAACAATATAACAATTTTTTGAAATTTTTGAGAATATTTATCTTCAACTGCTCTGTAGTCCACACTAATATGACAAAGTAGTGTCCTGGTAGATGACTTTTAAATTAACATTAAATAATCTTCAAGTAGCATTCACTGAAAGCTCATCAAACGTTGTTAATTTAAAAATTGTGTCATTGTTTGGCTCGGGTGTGTCATTTATAGACAGGAAAGATAAAGAAAAGAGAAGAAAAGAAAAGAAAAGAAAAGAAAGAAAAGAAAGAAAAGAAAGTGGGGCATGCCAGGGCAGGGAGGTGGGAGGGAGTGGCTGGGTAGGTGGGTAGGTGGGTTAGGTCCCTCATAGAAGCAGGGGGAGAAAGGACGGAATAGATAGTTTCCACAGAGGAAGCCAGGAAAGGGGATAACATTTGAGATGTAAATTAAAAAATCCAATAAAATATAAAATAGAAATAGGTAAGAATGCAAAAATAAAAGACTGTCTCATTGGATCATCTCTTTAAATGTTAGTCTTGAGATACATAACAAGATATTACCAGATGAAAAAAATATGCATTTGTTTTAAAGTGTCACCTAATAGTCTAGTTCCTACTTTATATTATACTGTTTAAAATATCATTATTTTACTAAAATACCACTATTTTACATTGCTATAGTTTTTATTCAATGTTGTTTGGGGTCTTGATATAAAATTAAAATAAAATGTAAAGAATTCAAATTTTCAGAAAAGAAAATTTAGCAAAGTTAACTCAAAATATAGAAAAACTGAGAACTACATAACTGTTTTTAAAAAGAACCATTTTCACGATGAAACATATACAGTAATTAAACCTAAGTAAAAACTAAATTAATTTTTTCCTTTACTACAAAATTAATCTGTTTATATTAAACAAGGTTTTTTATATCTAAAATTGACTATTGAATCTTGACTCCTGAGGACAGTATCAGAAGCATTTTGACATGGACAGTAATTTGGTTATTGTATTCTGAATAAATAAATGTAGCCTGAATCCAAGCAACATTTCAAAGCTCTACCTACATTACCAGGACATGATCAGCTGAAATCAACAGTTTCTACCTTCCCATTCCTTATATCATGTCACCACCATTACATTCTGGCTGTCTGTGCAGTTCTCAGTCATTTCAGCACTCATTGATCTGCATCTGGTCTCACATACAGAAGCTTGTCTGATTAATATAGAGAGAATACCTGTATGGGGGAGGGGGAGGGGAGGGAATGGGGACTTATGGACAGGAAACCAGGAAGCAGAATAACATTTGAAATGTAGGTAAGGAAATATATGTAATGGAGACACCACCAGAACCTGAAGGGACCTACCAGATAAACAGTTCTCTGCACCCAAATCCCGTGGGAGGGAGAGCTAAACCTTCAGAGAGGCAGACACGCCTGGGAAACCAGAAGAGACTGCAATCTGCACACATCTCTGACTCCAGAGGAAAACACCAAACGCCATCTGGAACCCTGGTGCACGGAATCTCCCGGAAAGGGCGACGCAGATATTCCTGGTTGCTGCCAACACGGAGAGCTCGTAGGCAGCACCCCACGAGCAAACTTGAGCCTCGGGGCCACAGGTAAGACCAACTTTTCTGCTGCAAGAGACCTGGCTGGTGAACTCAGGACACACAGAGGCAAAATTCCTCCAGGACTGGGCACTTCCTGTGTTTACCGGGAGTCCCAAACTCACGGATCCCGGCCTGCAGCAGCCCTCTGCTCCCAAAACCCTTGGGAGAGAGACCTCACCACCTGGTCAGGTGGGCACTCCTGAGGCTGCAGAGCAGAAGAGACCACCAACACTGCCTATCACTGTCCACATCCCTGGCCCAAGAAGAAACTGTATACAGCCTCTGGGTTCCCATAGAGGAGGGCCCAGGAGCAGCAGGACCTCTGCATCTGAGACACCGTCAGAACCTGAAGGGACCTACTAGATAAACAGTTCTCTGCACCCAAATCCCATGGGAGGGAGAGCTAAAACTTCAGAGAGGCAGACACACCTCCAGACACAGGCCCACTGGAACAGCTGAAGACCTGTTGAGAGGAAAAACTACACGCCCGAAAGCAGAACACTTTGTCCCCATAACTGACTGAAAGAGAGGAAAACAGGTCTACAGCACTCCTGACACACAGGCTTATAGGACAGTCTAGCCACTGTCAGAAATAGCAGAACAAAGTAACACTAGAGATAATCTGATGGCGAGAGGCAAGCACAGGAACCCAAGCAACGGAAACCAAGACTACATGGCATCATCGGAGCCCAATTCTCCCACCAAAGCAAACATGGAATATCCAAACACACCAGAAAAGCAAGATCTAGTTTCGAAATCATATTTGATCATGATGCTGGAGGACTTCAAGAAAGACATGAAGAACTCCCTTAGAGAAACACAGGAAAACATAAATAAACAAGTAGAAGCCTACAGAGAGGAATCACAAAATTCCCTGAAAAAATTCCAGGAAAACACATTCAAACAGTTGAAGGAATTAAAAATGGAAATAGAAGCAATCAAGAAAGAACACATGGAAACAACCCTGGATAGAGAAAACCAAAAGAAGAGACAAGGAGCTGTAGATACAAGCTTCAATAAAAGAATACAAGAGATGGAAGAGAGAATCTCAGGAGCAGAAGATTCCATAGAAATCATTGACTCAACTGTCAAAGATAATGTAAAGCAGAAAAAGCTACTGGTCCAAAACATACAGGAAGTCCAGGACTCAATGAGAAGATCAAACCTAAGAATAATAGGTATAGAAGAGAGTGAAGACTCCCAGCTCAAAGGACCAGTAAATATCTTCAACAAAATCATAGAAGAAAACTTCCCTAACCTAAAAAAAGAGATACCCATAGGCATACAAGAAGCCTACAGAACTCCAAATAGATTGGACCAGAAAAGAAACACCTCCCGTCACATAATAGTCAAAACACCAAACACACAAAATAAAGAAAGAATACTAAAAGAAGTAAGGGAAAAAGGTCAAGTAACATATAAAGGCTGACCTATCAGAATCACACCAGACTTTTCGCCAGAAACTAAGAAAGTCAGAAGATCCTGGACAGATGTCATACAGACCATAAGAGAACACAAATGCCAGCCCAGGTTACTGTATCCTGCAAAACTCTCAATTAACATAGATGGAGAAACCAAGATATTCCATGACAAAACCAAATTAACACAATACCTTTCTACAAATCCAGCACTACAAAGGATAATAAATGATAAAGCCCAACATAAGGAGGCAAGCTATACCCTAGAAACTAATCGTCTTGGCAACAAAAAAAAAAAAAAAAAAAAAAAAAAAAAAAAAAAGGGAAGAAAAGCACACAAACATAACCTCACATCCAAATATGAATATAACAGGAAGCAATAATCACTATTCCTTAATATCTCTCAACATCAATGGCCTCAACTCCCCAATAAAAAGACATAGATTAACAAACTGGATACGCAACGAGGACCCTGCATTCTGCTGCCTACAGGAAACACACCTCAGAGAGAAAGACAGACAATACCTCAGAGTGAAAGACTGGAAAACAACTTTCCAAGTAAATGGTCAGAAGAAGCAAGCTGGAGTAGCCATTCTAATAACAAATAAAATCAATTTTCAACTAAAAGTCATCAAAAAAGAAAAGGAAGGACACTTCATATTCATCAAAGGAAAAACCCACGAAGATGAACTCTCAATCCTAAATATCTATGCCCCAAATACAAGGGCACCTACATACGTAAAAGAAACCTTACTAAAGCGCAAAACACACATTGCACCTCACACAATAATAGTAGGAGATTTCAACACCCCACTCTCATCAATGGACAGATCATGGAAACAAAAATTAAACAGAGAGGTAGGCAGACTAAGAGAAGTCATGAGCCAAATGGACTTAACGGATATTTATAGAACATTCTATCCTAAAGCAAAAGGATATACCTTCTTCTCAGCTCCTCATAGTACTTTCTCAAAATTGACCATATAATTGGTCAAAAAACGGGCCTCAACAGGTACAGAAAGATAGAAGTAATACCATGCGTACTATCAGACCACCACAGCCTAAAACTGGTCTTCAATAACAATAAGGGAAAAATGCCCACATATACGTGGAAATTGAACAATGCTCTACTCAATGATAACCTGGTCAAGGAAGAAATAAAGAAAGAAATTAAAGACTGTTCAGAATTTAATGAAAATGAAGGTATAACATACCCAAACTTATGGGACACATGAAAGCTGTGCTAAGAGGAAAACACATAGCGCTGAGTGCCTGCAGAAAGAAACAGGAAAGAGCATATGTCAGCAGCTTGACAGCAAACCTAAAATATCTAGAACAAAAAGAAGCAAAAACAACCAGGAGGAGTTGAAGGAAGGAAATAATCAAAGACAGAGCTGAAATCAACCAAGTAGAAACAAAAAGGACCATAGAAAGAATCAACAGAACCAAAAGTTGGTTCTTTGAGAAAATCAACAAGATAGATAAACCCTTACCCAGACTAACAAGAGGACACAGAGAGTGTGTTCAAATTAACAAAATCAGAAATGAAAAGGGAAACATAACTACAGATTCAGAGGAAATTCAAAAATCATCAGATCTTACTATAAAAGCCTATATTCAACAAAACTTGAAAATCTGCAGGAAATGGACAATTTCCTAGACAGATACCAGGTACCGAAGTTAAATCAGGAACAGATAAACCAGTTAAACAACCCCATAACTCCTAAGGAAATAGAAGTAGTCATTAAAGGTCTCCCAACCAAAAAGAGCCCAGGTCCAGACAGGTTTAGTGCAGAATTCTATCAGACCTTCATAGAAGACTTCATACCAATATTATCCAAACTATTCCACAAAATTGAAACAGACGGAGCACTAAAGAATTCCTTCTATGAAGCCACAATTACTCTTATACCTAAACCAAACAAAGACCCAACAAAGAAAGATAACTTCAGACCAATTTCCCTTATGAATATCGACGCAAAAATACTCAATAAAATTCTGGCAAACCGAATCCAAGAGCACATCAAAACAATCATCCACCATGATCAAGGAGGAATTGTCCCAGGCATGCAGGGGTGGTTTAATATATGGAAAACCATCAACGTGATCCATTATATAAACAAACTGAAAGAATAAAAACCACATGATCATTTCATTAGATCCTAAGAAAGCATGTGACAAAATTCAACACTGCTTCATGATAAAAGTCCTGGAAAGAATAGGAATTCAAGGCCCATACCTAAACATAGTAAAAGCCATATACAGAAAACCAGTTGCTAACATTAAACTAAATGGAGAGAAACTTGAAGCAATCCCACTAAAATCAGGGACTAGACAAGGCTGCCCACTCTCTCCCTACTTATTCAATATAGTTCTTGAAGTTCTAGCCAGAGCAATCAGACAACAAAAGGAAGTCAAGCGGATACAGATCGGAAAAGAAGAAGTCAAAATATCACTATTTTAGATGCTATGATAGTATATTTAAATGATCACAAAAGTTCTACCAGAGAACTACTAAAGCTGATAAACAACTTCAGCAAAGTGGCTGGATATAAAATTAACTCAAATAAACCAGTAGCCTTCCTCTACACAAAAGACAACAAGCCGAGAAAGGAATTAGGGAAACGACACCCTTCATTATAGTTCCAAATAATATAAAGTACCTCGGTGTGACTTTAACCAAGCAAGTAAAAGATCTGTACAATAAGAACTTCAAGACTCCAAAGAAAGAAATTGAAGACCTCAGAAGATGGAAAGATCTCCCATGCTCATGGATTGGCAGAATTAATATAGTAAAAATGGCCATTTTACCAAAAGCAATCTACAGATTCAATGCAATCCACATCAAAATACCAATCCAATTCTTCACAGAGCTAGACAGAACAATTTGCAAATTCATTTGGAATAACAAAAAACCCAGGATAGCTAAAACTATTCTCAACAATAAAAGGACTTCAGGGGGTATCACTGTCCCTGAACTCAAGCAGTATTATAGAGCAATAGTGATAAAAAGTGCATGGAATTGGTACAGAGACAGACAGATAGACCAGTGGAACAGAATTGAAGACCAAGAAATGAACCCACAAACCTATTGGCACTTGAATTTTGATAAAGGAGCCAAAACCATCAAATGGAAAAAAGATAGCATTTTCAGCAAATGGTGCTGGTTCAACTGGAGGTCTAGAGGCCTTATATCCAAAATATACAAAGAACTCAAGAAGTTAGATCGCATGGAGACAAATAGCCCTATTAAAAAATGGGGTTCAGAGCTAAACAAAGAATTCACAGCTGAGGAATGCCGAATGGCTGAGAAACACCTAAAGAAATGTTCAATATCTTTAGTCATAAGGGAAATGCAAATCAAAACAACCCTGAGATTTCACCTCACACCAGTGACAATGGCTAAGATCAAAAACTCAGGTGACAGCAGATGCTGGCGAGCCTGCGGAGAAAGAGGAACACTCCTCCATTGTTGGTGGGATTGCAGACTGGTACAACCATTCTGGAAATCAGTCTGGATGTTCCTCAGAAAATTGGACATTGAACTGCCTGAGGATCCAGCCATACTTCTCTTGAGCATATACCCAAAAGATGCCCCAACATATAAAAGAGACACAGGCTCCACTATGTTCATCGCAGCCTTATTTATAATAGCCAAAAGCTGGAAAGAACCCAGATGCCCTTCAACAGAGGAATGGATACAGAATGTGCTACATCTACACAATGGAATATTACTCAGCTATCAAAAACAACGGCTTTATGAAATTCGTAGGCAAATGGTTGGGACTGGAAAATATCATCCTGAGTCAGCTAACCCAATCACAGAAAAACACACATGGTATGCACTCATTGATAAGTGGCTATTAGTCCAAATGCTTGAGTTACCCTAGATGTCTAGAACAAATGAAACTCAAGACGGATGATCAAAATGTGAATGCTTCACTCCTTCTTTAAAAGTGGAACAAGAATACCCTTGGCAGGGAATAGAGAGGCAAAGATTAAAACAGACACAGAAGGAACACCCATTCAGAGCCTGCCTCACATGTGGCCAATACATAAACAGCCATCCAATTAGACAAGATGGATGAAGCAAAGAAGTGCAGGCTGACAGGAGCCGATGTAGCTCTCTCCTGAGAGACACAGCCAGAATAAAGGAAATACAGAGGTGAATGCCAGCAGCAAACCACTGAACTGAGAATAGGACCCCCATTGAAGGAATCAGAGAAAGAACTGGAAGAGCTTGAAGGGGCTCGAGACCCCTTATGAACAACAATGCCAAGCAACCAGAGCTTCCAGGGACTAAGCCACTACCTAAAGACTATACATGGGCTGACCCTGGACTCTGACCTCACAGGTAGCAATGAATATCCTAGTAAGAGCACCAGTGGAAGGGGAAGCCCTGGGTCCTGCTAAGACTGAACCCCCTGTGAACTAGATTGTTGGGTGGAGGGCGGCAATGGGGGGAGGATGGGGAGGAGAACACCCATAAAGAAGGGGAGGTGGGAGGGGGATGTTTGCCTGGAATCCGGGAAAGGGAATAACACTCGAAATGTATATAAGAAATACTCAAGTTAATAATAATAATAAAAAAGAAATATATGTAATAAAAATTTTTAAACAATCCCGAAGGCTAAATAATTATACTCACATTTTAAAATGTGTTTCTGTCTGAGGTTAATAACAAAGCAAGAATCACTGCCCAACAAGTAAATTAAGAGATGACTAAATGTGTTCAAAAGAACATATGCACAAAAGGTTGTCCTGGAGTTTTTATTTATTTATTTTTTTTGGTATTTTTTAGTAAAACTATAAGTCAGAATACTGATTTTAAAGATCTATTAGAAATGATTTATCATTAAAAAGATCCTCAAACAATATGTATAACAACTAAGCTTGTAAGCAAATTACTATTTAAGTGAAAAAATGTAAGACAAAGCAACTGGCATGAGACAGGTATTAAGTAATTCTTATAATATCAATTTTAAAATTGCTATGGTACAATGAAAGGCTTTCCACAAAACATTTACATACAAGTGTCAACACACGAGAGTTGGACACACACTTCTCTTCTTGTAAATAATTCAGGAAGTCCACATTTCAAGGAAACAATTTCCAGATACTTGTTTTATCACTGAGTGTCTAGGAGAAATAAATACAAATAAAAATTTCTACAGAAGACCATAGCTCAGAGAACACATTTCTAAAATTTTACAAATAAATGTTTTTATACACGAACCTTAAATAAAAAAAACCTACAACATAAGTCACACAGTAAAAACAATAAAGGATGAAAGAATAATAAAATCATCAGGTACTGCAAGAAATAATTTTATTACATATATGGCTAAGATACTGAAGAGATGAATCAGTGATCACGAACACTGGTTCTTCTTCCAGATGACCCAGTCTCAATTTACAGAACTCATCTGATAGCACAAAACTCTCCCTGGTTACAGTTCCAGGCGATTCAGTTGCCTATTCTGGCTTACCTGAGTACCAGGCACATAAATGGTGAAGGAAAAACACCTGTACACATGAAATAATAATGATAATGATGATGATGATGATGATTATGATAATAATAATAATAATAATAATAATAATAATGAGTTAAGACGTCCTATCTAAAATATATGAGTCTATACATAAAACAGAATCAAAAATATGAGGATAACAAATTGAGAGTGCAGGCCGAGGGATGTAGCTCAGTTTGTAAAACACCTATCATATAAGTAAGGGACATGAATTATAGAACCCTTAAAGAACATATACAAACAAACAGACACAGGCACAGACACACACACACACACACACACACACACACACACACACACACACACAAACTGAGATGGGAAGGAGGAGGGAGAGGGAGAGATATATATGGGTGTGGTATACCCCTTACAACCCCAGTTGTAGAAAAGTATTGTGCAAAGACAAAACAGATTCTTACAACTTCCTGACAAGCTTGACTGATCCTCATTGGTGATCTCAAAGGCAAAGAGAAATCCTGTTTTAAAACAAAACAAAACAGAAGCACACAAACAAAAATGTTAGACAGCATCGAAGGAGCAACACTTCATATTATACTTTGAACTTTTGAGGTACAAGTGCATACACATGCATGCAATACGCTCACACAAAACTAAATGCAAAATCAAGCACTGAAAATGATCTATTGACTCTTTAGAACAACAATAAAATTAGGAATAGTGATGAATAGGTTATTTAGCAAATTATACACTCTAAGTTAATTATTCAGAATGTAATAAGGATGACTAAGTGATGGAGCAAGCAAGGAGAACAGGGAGGCAAGATTAAAAGCATTAATGAGTGTCTTGGTGGCCTTCAGAAGGACATTAAGAATGCACATCCAAAAGGAAAGAAAGAACTTCATGATATCAGTAGCATCCATGAAGTCTTAGAATCAAGTAGTAACATATATATATATATATATATATATATATATATATATATATTGATAGGAAAATACTATTATTTACTGTTATTACAGAAGAGTAGGGCCAGGTCATACTGTGTCACAAGGGTTGGCTGTCAAATGTTCAGAAATCATAAGAACTGGCCATGAAGAAATATTTTGTATAATGAATTCAGATGACTAGCACAAGTAGAGTTTTGCTTAGTTAACTACAATACCACTAAGAAAAGTGAACACGCATGATCACAGGTAGCTGCCAAATGGTGAAGGGAGTATAAGACAGCCAAATTGGACAGACATTTTTCAAGAAAGTTCATTTGTCTGAGAGTGAGACAAGAATGAAGCATCAGCATAAAACACTGAGACAATGGGTTGTCTTTCACAGTGCTGCAGAGTAGGGTTTGATGGATGGCAATCGGATGTTCTAAGATACAGTGATGTTCAAGAATTCAAGGTAGGTTCCAACAATAAAGTTTCACCAAGTGACCTAATTGGATACATTTCAAGATGATAAGCCATGGTCATAAAGGATTTTCTGGACTGCAGGTGAGAATATGAAGGAAATAAAACCTGAAAACTCTTGACAAAATAAAAAAATATTTACTAAGTGAAGGCAAAGCTATCTACAAATGTGGAAAATAAAAACAAGTAAGAGTATTATACATTGTTGTGATTGATGGAAGAAGAGAACTACATCAATTTTTTTTATCAAACATTTTATTTAGAAATGGCATGTTACAGAAAAATTTTTGACTTATTTATATATGTATACAAATATATGTGTTAGTATATAGTATTAGAGGCATATATATATAGGCTAGAGAAGAAGTTAAGATAGAAGCAGAAATATTCATGAATTTGGCAATATTTTTTAAGATGCATATGAAAATTTAAACATAACAATGTCTTTAAATTGAAAACATAATCAACATAACAACATAACAACATAATTAACATAACATAATTAACATATCAAAATAACTTAAAAAATGCATAAAACTCATATTTTAAAATTATGTTCATAAAGTGATTTTATGTAATTATAAATACATGTAAAATTAATAATTATGGTTCTGATGACAAAAACCTCAAAATGGAAAAGAAGTATATTTATATATATACTATAAATCAATATTTAAACAAATTTAAGGGGTAGAAGATAAACTTACCTCACCTCATTTGAAATTAATGTCCAAATATATGAACTTATTTTCTGTGAATTTTCCACAGTTAAATATCAAAAATAAATATATTTTAAGAGATTATTTAAATAATGGCAATGTAGTGACAGCTTTTGAATCAAAACATTAGTGTTATATTCAAAACCAGATGCAAATATAGATCTAAAAGACGTAGTAAAATAAAGAGATGAAGAAACAGATTTGATTATGTCAAATATATGAAAAAAGAAGTAATTGACGCAAAAATAGGACAATTAAGCATTTTACAGCTTTCTGAAAAACAGAAAATATAAACTTAAATAGCAAAAGTCTGATATTTGGTGTTTCCCTTCTATGCTACAAAGAAACATTTTCTTTGGCAATGGATGATGAGCTGTCAATGTTGATAAAAGTGCCTTTCCTAAGGGTAAATGAATGAAAGAAACATGCACACTCACTAAGGCTGCAATGTATAACTACAGTAATGCCAAAGAGTGTTAGGTTATTGATCAGATAAGTGAATTATGGACAGGAAAAAAAACATGTTGGAATGAATCAATTTGCATCAATTTTCTCTTCTTCCCGTATATCATTTCATCTTTGTGGACTAAAGCAATATTCATTAGTTATCTGACAAGGTGTTGAGGTCAGAAAAGCAACATGAGATGCCATTTTTTTTTAATCTGAAAGCCTCAAAGGGCTAAAATGGAAACACTCTTGGTACTATAGTTCACCACCTTTCCAAGGTACTCTCCAAGCTGAGGAAATTGGTGATATCTATTTATTTTCTTCTTGAGAATTTTATACAGCATGCCTATGTTGCTGATATTGGGCTCCGATGATGCCATGTAGTCTTGGTTTCTGTTGCTTGGGTTCCTGCCCTTGCCTCTCGCCATCATATTATCTCTGGTGTTACTTTGTTCTGCTATTTCTGACAGTGTCTTGACTGTCCTATAAGCCTGTGTGTCAGGAGTGCTGTAGACCTGTTTTCCTGTTTTCTTTCAGCCAGTTATGGGAACAGAGTGTTCTGCTTTCTGGCGTGTAGTCTTTCCTGTCTACTGGTCTTCAGCTGTTCCTGTGGGCCTGTGTCCTGAGTCCACCAGGCAGGTCTCTTTGAGCAGAAAAGTTGGTCTTACCTCTGGTCTCAGGCCTGAAGTCGCACCTAAGGGCTGCATTTCAGCTTTCTGTGAGGGCAGAACCAGAAGAGTCTGGCCTTCCTTTTCTTAGGTCCCTGTGCACAGGGGCCCTAGATGGTGCTAGGTGTTTTCCTCTAGAGTCAGAAATGTGGGCAGAGTGTAGTCTCTCTGACTTCCCAGGCGTTTCTGCCCCCTCTGAAGGTTTAGCTCTCCCTCCCATGGGATTTTGGTGCACGGAGTTATTTGACTGGGTTGCTTCAGATGTGGGTGGTGTCTGGCCCGCCAAGGGAGCTGCAGCTTGAGGGCCCCTATCTTCCTGTTCCCAGAGGCCCTATACAGTTTCTTCTTGGGCCAGGGATGTGGACGAAGGTGGACAGTTCTGGAGGTCTCTCCTGCCATGCAGTCTCAGGAGTGTCCACCTTCTGGGTGATGAGCTCTCTCTCCCACGGGGTTTGGGAACAGGAAGCTGTGGCTTGGAATCAGTGAGGTTCGGGCTCTACTTAGAAACTGGAAGTATAAAATGATTTTCTGCATATAGTCAACTCTATTCAATCTATACAATCCAATGATGCATCAAAGAGGGGGTGTAGGGGAGGAAGTTTTTTTATGTGGTTATATCCTCACTAAAATGCTACAAGAATGCAGCGATCAAGATTTACCATTTATTTTCTAATCCGTATTCATTTTTTATTTATTTCTTCTGTTTTCATTATTTTTGAATATATGTATAATTCCCATTTAAATATATGTTACTGATATCGAATCTTGAAGAAGTAGAAACATTAGAATTTTATGTCATCTACATGTAAAATTAGGAGAATTAGTATATACTGGAAATATTGACTAAAGACAATAAATTATGTGAATGCTTTTTAGATTTGAAGAGAAAATTTAAAAGAATATTAAAGAATAAATTGGGTTTATATGAAACTATGGTAGCTATGTAACTCAGAAGGCTGTTGGGAGTCATAATTTACTATATGAAAAAAGGTCTCAAGAGACAGCTAAATCAGGCTCCTGTCAGCATGCACTTTTTGGCATCAGCAATATTGTTTGGGTTTTGTAGCTCTCTATATATGGGCTGAATCCCCAGCTGTCCCCAGAGAGACTCTGCCAGAGTCTGACAAATACAGAGGTAAATGCTTGTGGCCAACCATTCAACTGAGAAAAAGGTCCTCATTGGAAGAGTTAGAGAAAGGATTGAAGGAGTTGAAGGGGTTTGCAACCCCATAACAACAATACCAACCAATTATTTCCCAAGTACTAAACCACCACAAAGAGTATATGTGGACAGACCCATGGCTTCAGCTGCACATAAAGCAGAAGATGGCCTTATTGGGCACCAGAGGGAGGAGAAGGCCATGGTCCTGCCAAGGCTGGACCTGCAGTGTAAAGGAATGTTAGAGTGGGGAGACAAGAAGAGGTGGATGGTTGGGTAATAGAAAGAAGATACCATTTGAAATGAAAATAAAAAAATCAATAAAAAAATATATTTTTTAAAAGATATTTCCAACAAAAGAAAAAATTCTAAACATAAGTTTTCTCAATAAATAGCATTGTTTAAGATAAGAAAAGAAAAAAAAAACTATTGGTCAATATGATTTTATTTCAGGAATGAAGTATGAGTTTATTATAGAAGATATTCATATTAAATAATGATGCATTCATGGTGTTTCACCACACAATATGGATGCCTGAACTCAGAAAAGATGCCCTGGTTATTAGTTTGTCACACCAGGTCCCTGATGTAAAATGAAGACATTATCAATGTCACTTCCAAGCTGAATTGCTAGGGGTATGTTATTTTTATATAATTTATGAATGAAGAACTATACTTAAGTTAATATTTTGTTTTACTTTAATGATCATAAACATAAAAAAATAATCATATGAACCCATTTGTTTGAAAAATAACAAACAATAGAAATTATTGGGCCAACTACTCATTGAAAATAACTATTAGCACAGGGCCTGAAACTAAATAACAAATGGAATTAACAATATGTTAAACAAATGACTTCAGAAGCATGAAGTTAAATGCTTCAGAACAAGTATAGTGATTTATACTCACTATCAACTGATATTTACTGTCAGAGTATTTTCAGATTTAGAGTATAAAAGAAAATATTAACATTTATCCTTTAGTTCTTGAGTTGAAATGTAGTAACATTATTACAAACTAAAATAAATAAATGAATAAATTAATTAATAAAATTTCAAATCTTTGTTCCTGAAATTTCAGCATTTTGATCTGAAAGACTCAGTTGCAACAAAATGGCAGGCATAACCACAAACTGTTACAAACTTGGAAAATTCAATATATACAGATTTCATGAGATGAAAATTTAAAGATACATTTTCATTAGCTTTTTCTGTGTGGTATTTATTAAGAGAAGACATAATGAGTGTAAATAGTATACCAGTAGTGTATGTGGCTGTACATTTAAAACTTAAATTATAAATCATAACATTTATGGTACAAAATTTTCAGAATTGTGTGAATATACTTTTCTATAACTGACAACAATGAAATCTTTCACAAGGACGTCTGCTACAGTTTCCCTCTGAATATGGGCATTTCCTTAACAAGGAGAGTTTCTTCATTTCTTTAACATGAGTCCACCAGAGGGAAGGCCTTGGTTGACTAATTGTGTGTGGAAAGTCAAGTGTCTTTGCATGCTGTCTATCATGGATCACATATTTCTATATGCCTGAGAGAATAACTGGAATCTCAACAATAAGAAACAGTCAATGCTGATAATCTACCTCAGAAGAGATAGAGACAGACCACACCAGACACTGATCTTCTACTTATGACAATCAAGTATCGGATTCCAAATGTTCATGAACTTTCAGGCCAGGCTAGAAACGAGCTAAATAGAGTGTTCCAAGCTCTTGCTATGTGAAATATCATTTTCATGCTAGGCTTTCTATTTTCTAACACACATAACATATTTTCTCAATTAAGAACATTTGTGTGTTGCTTTAATATATAAATTAGTACCACAAATTGTTAAATTTAATAAAAATTAATGGACATCCAAATTAATAATCTTTGTCTTATATGCACTTCAGTCTAACTGACTTAACCTGTTTGAACACAAGTCTGTATAATCTCTTTACAAGCAATTGTATTTTAATAATCAGCTTATAGTCTGATAAAACTATTTCCATTGATACATATTAATTATGTACATATAGTGATTGAGGCTAAAAGCATTAATGCGTCACAATAATTTTACATTATAACAATTTTAAAAATGCATTCTATGAGACTAAGCTCCATGATGGAAAACTGACAAAGAATCAATAAAAAGTTAAAGAAGGCTCTGCCAGAGCATTACAGATACAAATGTGAATTCTGGCAGCCAACCATTGGACTGAGCATGGACTCTTTTCTCTTAAGCTCCCACAGGACGACTTAGAGAAAGGACTGAAGAAACTGAAGAGGTTTGCATGGCCCACCTGCATATATAGCAGAAGATGGCCTTATCTGGCATCAATGGAAGGGGCGGCCATTGATCCTGTGAAAGATTGATGCCCTATGTAGGGGAATGTCCGGACAATGTGATGGAAGTTGGTTGGGGGGGAGCACCCACATAGAACCAGGGGGAGGGCTGGTGGGGTGGGGGTTTGAGGAGTAAATGGGTGAAATGGGATAATATTTGAGATGTAAATAAATAAAATATCCAATAAAAATGTTAAAGAAGATTATTTTGAAAATTTTCTAAATTTTGGTACATCCTAAATAAATATCTGTTACATTAGAGCCTTTCAGAAAGTTCCATGAAACAGTTATACTTTGATATTGTTCACATTTTTGTTTCATTTAAAATAGTAGCTGGATATGTATTTTTCATACTTGCATGGAAAAAATCCAATCATTCTCTGAGACAGTTTGTAGATTATTTTGTAGATTAAAAAACAAATGCTCTCACTCTTCTTCCTCACACTCATTCTTCCTTCCTCTCTCTCTCTCTCTCTCTCTCTCTCTCTCTCTCTCTCTCTCTCTCTCTCTCTCTTCCTCTCTTCCTCTCCTGGCTTGACACGATTAAAAAAAAAAAAACAAAAAAAATGCTGAATTTTGCAGGCAAATGGATGGAACTAGAAAATGTCATCCTGAGTGAAGTAACTCAGCCACCAAAGGACATGCACAGTATGTTCTCACTAATGAGTGGATAGTAGCAAACAACAAAAAATGTACATAAAATACAAGGTACAGTCCATAAAACTCACAAAGTCCAACAAGCTGAAGGGCCCACATGAGGACACCTCAGTCACACTTGAGAGGGAGAAGAAAGCAACCACAGGGGTCGGAAGGGCCTAGGAGGGAAAGGTGATGGGAGTTGGGGGGAGAGGGGAACATGATCTGGTATTGGGTGGGGGAAAAGAATATAGCCCAGAGGGTCAGCAGAAAGAATGTAAACAGGCAACCTCAAGAGGAAGGAGGTTGATAGGACCTCCCAGAAAGTACCAGAGACCAGGGAGATGAGAGAACCTCAGGACTCAAAAGCAGTGACCCTAGATAAAATGTTCTACAGTGGCACGAGGGAACTTATTGAACCCACATCCATCAGAAAGACAGGCCAACAAGTGAGGAATGGGATTGCTATCCCACAGTTAAGTTAATTGTTCCTGTCTGAAAGAACATCAGGGATGGAAATGCAAAAGAGCCTGAGGAAAAGAATGTCCAGTGAAAGCCCAAAGTGGGGTCCAGCTCAAGGGAAGAGTACAAGGCCTGACACTATTACTGGGGGCTCTGGAGAACTCACAAAAGAGACCCATCACAACTGCCCTCTGAAAGACTCAATAAGCAGCTTAAACAGTCAGATGCAGATATTTATACCCAACCAATGAACAGAAGATCTTGACCCCTGTGGTTGAATTTGGGAAAATCTGGAGGAAGTTGAGGAGGAGGGCAACCCTGTAGGAGGACCAGATGTCTCAATTAGCCTGGACCCCTGAGATCTCTCAGACACTGGATTATCAACTAAGCAGCATATACCAGTAGATATGAGGCTCCCAACATATATGCAGCAGAGGATTTCCAGGTCTGCATTCAGTCAGTGAAGATGCACCTAACCCCTCAAGAGACTGGATGCCTCAGGGAGATTAGAGGGCGGGTGGGGCGGGTGGAGTGGAGACTTCCTTGTGGAGATGAGGGGGCAGTGGAGATGATGTATGGGATGTGGAAAAGTAGCAGGGTGGGTTGGGAAGAGAATAAAATATGGAGCATTAAAAAAATAATTTTTGAGATTATTTATCCAGTATTCTTGAACATCCTGTTGCCTACTAGAAGAGTCTTCTTGGGCTCAAAATTAAAATTTCCCTGATTTTTAAAGGTCCTAATTCTTATAGCCATAGCTTTAAATCTTCAAAGTTAATGACCAATTTAAGAGTACTGGATCGGGGTTGGGGATTTAGCTCAGTGGTAGAGTGCTTGCCTAGGAAGCACAAGGCCCTCGGTTCGGTCCCCAGCTCCGAAAAAAAGAACCAAAAAAAAAAAAAAAAAAGAGTACTGGATCTTTTCCCGATGGACACTGATTCAATTCCAGCACCAACATCAGATAGATCACAGAACATCTGACACTTTTGGTGTCTGCAGACACATGCACTGACATGCACATGTCCACACACATCTATGTGTATTTCAAAAATAAAAAAAAAAAACCTTAAAAGTTAAAAAAAAGAAAAATGTACTCTAGAGTGTTAATGAATGTACATGTTTGTAATATAATTTTTGATTCCCATGTTTTTATTTATTTCCTAATGCTGCTCTGTATTTGTTTAAGGTTTCATAAAACTTAAGATAGTTAGAATACAAAGGTTCCATTTCTTTATTTTATAAATGATGACATACTTATGGGAAGAAACGACATTTGTTCTTTCTTACTTGATGCAGAGATGCAGTTTGGGAAATGTGCTAGAGTAGTTTATGATAGTACAAACTGTTATTATTAGCATACAGTATAATATTTTATAAGTTCAGAATGAAGAAATTATATCAGAATCAAATTGAAAACACTAAGGTGAGGAACAGCAAAACATTTACAGAAAGGTGAATTCAACAGGAAGAATGCTCACTACCCACACTGTGCTATGACTCCTACTCAGGGTCTTCAATCAGTTTTTTTTCTTTCATAAAGAGAAGTCAATGTGTTTCAAAATAATATAAAGATATACTAGTTGTAAGAATCTCCATTCTAAAGTAGTGTCAAAATATATTGCCAGAAAAATAATTGTAAATTAGAAATGTAAAATTACATTCACAAATTTTACTGAATATGTTCAGAGTGTAAGGATATAATAATGAAGAACACACTTCAGAAATAGTAAATTATAATGCTGAATTTTTTTAGTTCTTGAGTCAATGTAATGTTTAAAGCTATAAATCCTGCTGTAGAGAATTGTCATACTAAAACCAAGTACCACATGAGTCACCCTCTTGTCAGTCAAAATTAATTCAAGGAACATAAAATGATAAAGAATATTTGTTGCATTAAAATGTTTATGGAGTGTAGAAAATGTTTTAGAGGACACTAAACCTCAAAACACATGTAAGATAGAAAACATGTAAATGAGACGGGAAATCATGGATATATCACATCATATCAGAAGATTATCAACTGGTCTATGAAAGAGAAGTCATTTAGTCATACTCCTCTAATAAAGTCTTATAAGTTTTAAATAAAGGAGAGTACAGAGAATAGATTAATTATTAGGAACCAGAATGTGATATTTTTGAATGGTTTTTTGGTGGATAATTTCCATTCTGATGATATAGCATCAGACAGAAAACATGAAATAAACAAAATTCCTGAGCTGAAGGGCTTAATATGAATTTGTGGATATAAAACTCTTAACTTGCAGCCTACACTATATATATATATATATATATATATATATATATATATATATATATAGAGAGAGAGAGAGAGAGAGAGAGAGAGAGAGAACATTGAGTTGAGGCTCGCTGGTTTCCAGTCTCAGAGACTCAGTCCATTATCACGTAGTGGGAAGAAGCATGTCAACATCCAGGCACACTTGGTGCTGGAGAAGCTGGAAGCTCTACATCTTAATCCAAAGACACCGAGACTGGTTATGTTTCACACAGGGTATAACTCGAGCATTTAAGACCTCAAAGCCCTACCTGCACAATGATGGATTTCCTCTAACAAGGCCACACCTCTCCTAATAGTGCCACTACTTTATGGGCCAAGCGTTCAAATACATGAGTCTATGGAGCCAAACCTATTCAAATCACATTCCACTCCCTGGCCCCATGGCCTTGTAGCCAGAACATAATGAAAAATACATTTCATTCAACTTCAGAAGTCCTCATATGCTATCACAGTCTCGGAGTTTAAGAGTCCAAAAGTTCAGTCTTTTCTGAGATTCATGCAATCTCTTACTATAATCCCCGATAAAATCAAAATCAAAATCAAAATCAAAAAATAGATCACATACACCCACAAGGAATACATTACCATTCAAAAATGTAGGGAAGGGAGCACAGTGAAGAACCAATACTGAACCAAAACAAGACTGAAAACTCCAAACTCTGCATCTCCATATTTGATGTCAAAGCTCTCTTCAGATCTCCAACTCCTTTGTTGGCTGCACCACACTTTTTTTTCTTGTACTGGTTTCACTCTCTGTTAGCAGCTTTCCTTGGGAGGTATTCCATGGCTCTGGCATCTCTAACCTCTTTGAGTCTCCATGGCCATCCAGGCTTCACCTTCACAGATTCTGGAACACAGCTTCTGCCACTGCTGTTCTTGTTTGTATTGAAATCACCAAAACAATGGGGTCTGCTGCAACTAGGATGCACTTTCACACATAGCCTCGCATAGTTCCTTTTCATGGTGCCAAACCTCAACTTCTCTGCATGACTCCTCCAGTCCTAGACTTTCTACTGACACTGAGGCTGTGCTTTCACCAACGGCCTCTCCTGGTGCCAAGTCTCAGATTTCTCCATGACCCGTTCATGCCTTCAAAATCAGTACCACAGGGTGACTCTTACACATTGCCAAGTCTGGCTGCCAGGGAAAGGTACAACTTTGGCTACGTCAAACAATGGCCTTTAAAATGGATATATTTAACCTCAAAGAAGGTACTCAGTGTCCTTCCTTGCTCCTTCCTTTATTTCCATCATTTTTTATATTTAAATAAATTTTAAAATTGAACTAGTTATTATATTCTTCCCTCCCCTCAGGTACTTCCACATCCTCTTCCCCTCACTCCTCACCTACCCTTAAGTACTTTCTCAAAAAACTAATGAAAGTGTAGTATAACAAAAATCCCAAATCATGAAAACAATGTAAGGATTACCAATACAAAACTGTAATTAAATCAAAGCACAGAAATAAACCACGGGGCCCATTATTTGTTGATCAATTACTTCTGAACATGAGACCTACCCTGAAGAAGTTGATATATCAAGTGTCACTCCATTGAAGAAAACTAATTTTCTCTCTCCTACCAGGAATAAGTGACGGTTTAGTTGTTAGTCTTTACCTTATTGCCCAGGTTCTTACACATTTCTCTTAAAAATACATAATAAAATAAAATACAATGAGATAAAGCAAAACCTATCACATCAAAGTTGGGAATTGAGCCATCAGAAGAAGAGGCCAAGAGAAAAGACAAAAATCAAAGAATCACTGCTTCACGTACATAAGAGCCCCATAAAAACATTAAACTGGAAAGCCATAATACACACACACATATATATATATATATGTGTGTGTGTATTATGTAAATATCTTTAACAATTCTGATCAAATTCTTGGTAGAATTATATCCATATATATATTTATGTATGTAATATATATATGTAATATATATGTGTCATATATACGTGTAATATATATGTAATATATGATATATATATATATATATATATATCATGCTGCATAAGTCTCTGTGGGTATAAATGAGCTTTGCTCATATTGATTTAATTAGTCCTGTTTCTTGGTGTCCTCTATCCCCTCTGGATCTTTGAGATTCTTTCTGCTTCATGGAGTTCACTGAGTCCTTAGGGGAGGGATTTGATAGAGATATCCCATTTAGTGCTTAGTATTCCAAGGTCTCTCACTCTCTGAATAATGTCTGGCTGTGGGTCTCTGTATCTGGTCCCATTTGCTGTAGGAAGATGCATCTCTTATAATAGTTGGAGAAGCCCTGAACTATGAGGGTAGTGGAATATCATTAGGAGTCATATTTTATTTTCACTACTTGTTTTGTTTGTTTGTTTTATATTATTTTGTTTTTTATTAGGTCTATGGACTATCTCGTCTTAAGTTCTTGACCAGCCAAACAGCTGTGTTTTGGATATAGCCTACCCAATACCTATCTTTTGCTTTAATTAACTTGCTTACTCTTTAACAATTCTGATCAAATTCTTGGTAGAATTATATCCCTTCTGAAGTCTCTGGTAACAATATAATTTCCTGATATTTTCTAATCCACCCACCACTGGCATCCTCTCAGATGCCAATTATATCACTGAGTTGTATGTCAGGTTGCTTTCCATTCCATTTCTAAAACCACTGCCTCGTGAGGGGGACCTCATGGTACCTATTGTACCAGGACTTATGATTGCTCTGGTCTACTTGGATTCTCCTTACATAATTACAGGCTAATCTCCTCTCTCTCTCTCTCTCTCTCTCTCTCTCTCTCTCTCTCTCTCTCTCTCTCTCTCTCTTCAGTAAGTATTATAGAAGGAGAAACCATATACTTGAGAGGGAGAAGGGGCAAAAGAAGAATTGGACAGAAATTTTTGAGAAAATAAACACCTAATCATCCTGCTAGTACAGCCAAAGTTTGTAGGTAACCAAGGGAATCTTCTAATTAAGACAAATCTTCATGGCCTTTCTCTGTAGCAGAAGATAAAATACCCCATACCAAAGTCTGCCCTAAGCTACAGAAGGTGGCAGGGTGGCGTCCACAGACAAAGCTGTGGTTATTGTTCAGAATAATTGTCTAATTTTTTGGTTTAGAGTTGGTATACACTTTGAATCTTGAAGTTGTCTTATCCAGAAGCAGAAAAGCACAACAGCACAAATTTTCTATAAGACCTCCCATCTCTTTGGTGATGGAAATGGCTTACAACAGTGGGAAGGCAGTAAGATGGGATAGAAGTGTTGTCCTCAAAAGCAAAGCAATAAATAATTCCATGCTGAACAAAAGTTGTCAGTATTACCCTAATGCTGAAAAGATGTGCTGGGAACTCAGAATTGTAGACAGAAATGATTTTATAGAAAACATGTCCACTGCTAAATTATTTAGGTTGCTTTTAACTTATTTTCAAAACTACAGAACCTTAAAGTCTGAAGTAGATAACTTTAATGTATCAGCTCATGAGAGCTCAGTTATATTTCTGCTTATTCTTAGGGAACAGAGGCTAAGCCGGAGCTCTTTGATGCAGTTAACTAATTTTATGCTAATTGTGCATCATATAAAACTCAGTTAATATAAAAAGGTACAATTTGTTCAAGGAACATTGACTATCGCTTTTTGAGTCTGTGTACCATAAAAAATAAAAATACTCCTTTGAAATCAGTACTAAAAATGTAACTAAGAACGGTACTATCTGGTTTTTAATAGAAAATTGATATAAACAAAAAAGTCTATACTGTAATATGAATATAGATAGAACTGTGATTTCATATGACTATGTAATTCAATGCATTCTGAAACACACCATAAATGATATCAGAGGTTTAATTTTTCCCATGGTATGACAGAATTATATTTTATTCTAACCATAAAGTAGAATTATACTAAGTTAAAATTTAATAATAAAATTGCAGACAATATAGAAATTATGCATAATAATGTAGGCACTCCATTTGTCAGGAAATAAATCTACATATAAACTATGATTTATTGTGGAAATACCATTTTACATCTGTAATATGATATATGGCTTAATTCTGAATTTAACATTCTTAGAATCATCACACTACCAATGAATTAAAATTAAACTGAGTTATAAGGTGCATGGTTAAAAGAGATATTATTTTATATATGGTTTTATACTGAATGCATCTATCACCATATAGTTGCAAATCTTGTAAATCATATAAATCATTTTCAAAATATATTTTAGAAGCTTTATCTTTTATGAGAGTGAAATAATTTAGTGAGTAATACATTTAACTGAAAGTGTTGTTCATATCTCATAAGAACTTCTCTTATTTCAGTATCATGTAAGTTCTCTGTGCCCAGCCTTAAGACTGATTTTTTATTTTGCTCTCTCTTCTTGAATTATATTTATATGCTTAAATGTTGGAAGGTTCTTTTCCAAATTGATAGCTTATAGCCTTAGCCAGTATTTCTAAGGGATTTTGTAAACATTACTGTTATAATGGTAGTGATAAAATCCATAGTTTTGATAAAAGAGTAATGAGCACTTTGATTAAAACAGAAATAGAAATCATTTGTATCCACTAATTATCTGAAACATATTCCTATTAAAATAAGTGCCAAAAGAAATTCTTTTTTTATTATTATTTTTTTTATTAACTTGAGTATTTCTTATATACATTTCAAGTGTTATTCCCTTTCCTCTCTGTAGGCTTCTACTTGTTCTCTAAGGGAGTTCTTCACGTCTTTCTTGAAGTCCTCCAGCATCATGATCAAAAATGATTTTGGAACTAGATCTTGCTTTTCTGGTGTGTTTGGATATTCCATGTTTGTTTTGATGGGAGAATTGGGCTCCGATGATGCCATGTAGTCTTGGTTTCTGTTGCTTGGGTTCCTGCGCTTGCCTCTCGCCATCAGATTATCTCTAGTGTTACTTTGTTCTGCTATTTCTGACAGTGGCTAGACTGTCCTATAAGCCTGTGTGTCAGGAGTGCTGTAGACCTGTTTTCCTCTCTTTCAGTCAGTTATGGGGACAGAGTGTTCTGCTTTCGGGCGTGTGGTTTTTCCTCTCTACAGGTCTTCAGCTGTTCCTGTGGGCCTGTGTCTTGAGTTCACCAGGCAGCTTTTCTGCAGCAGAAAAGTTGGTCTTACCTGTGGTCCCAAGGCTCAAGTTCGCTCGTGGGGTGCTACCCACGGGCTCTCTGCAGCGGCAGCAACCAGGAAGACCTGTGCCGCCGTTTCCGGGAGCTTCAGTGCACCATGGTTCCAGATGGTCTTTGGCTTTTTCCTCTAGCGTCCGAGATGTGTGTGCAGAGAGCAGTCTGTTCTGGTTTCCCAGGCTTGTCTGCCTCTCTGAAGGTTTAGCTCTCCCTCCCACGGGATTTGGGTGCAGAGAACTGTTTATCCGGTCTGTTTCCTTCTGGTTCTGGTGGTGTCTCAGGCACAGGGGTCCTGCCGCTCCTGGGCCCTCCCCCACGGGAGCCCAGAGGCCTTATACAGTTTCCTCTTGGGCCAGGGATGTGGGCAGGGGTGAGCAGTGTTGGTGGTCTCTTCCGCTCTGCAGCCTCAGGAGTGCCCACCTGATCAGGCGGTTGGGTCTCTCCGCCAAAAGAAATTCTTAAATATTCTATATATTATAAAAACTAAAATCTTTTTCAAAAAATATATTTCATTATTTTTGTATGTGTTTTGATGACTCTTAATGTATTATTGGACTGAGGTAGGGGACCTTTATGGAAGAGTTAGTGGAAAAATTGAAGGAGCTAAATGGGATGCCAATCAGGAAAACCAACAATATCAAGTAACCCAGAACCCTGGGAGTTCCCAGGGACTAAGCCACCAACCATAGAGCATATGTAGGCTGGTCTGTGACCTGAGGCATATATGTAGCAGAGGACTGTCTTGTCTGGCCTAAGTGGGTAAGGATGAGACTAATCTTGCATAGACTTGTTGCCCAGGGAAGGAGGATGTGGGGAAGGGGTGAGGTGGGGGTGGGGAGATGAAAGAGGGGGTGGTCGTGGGAGCACCCTCTCAGAGGAAAAGGTGGTAAAGGGGATGGGGTAAATAACTCTTGGTTTGGGACCTGGAAGGGGAGCAACCTTTGGAATGTAAATAAATAAAATAATTTAAAAAATTAAATTAAAAATGACAAAAAGAAAGTTAAAAGAAAAAACAATTTAGAAAGGCATCACTGCATATTAATTTTGGAATTTTGATCTTTTCCTAAAATATTAAATCTTGTACCCCAAATGTTGTATGCATAAACATTATCATTTAGTTATCTTACTGGTTTGGTGGGAAAAGTTAAAATATTCCATATCAGAAAAGATCTGCAAAGATTTTATATCTCAATGAGACACCAAGGATATTGTTGATCATGAATTTCCTATTGTTTTCAAATTTTACTGGTTTTCAAAATTTTTTAAAATTAATTTATTTTTACACTCCAGATTTTATTCCCCTCCTGGTCTACCTCCTGAGGGTTCTACATCCCTTTCCTCCTCCCAACCTGCCCCACTTCCCCAATCCCTGTCTCCACAAGGATGTCCCTACCTCACCCACCCCACCAGACTTCTAAACATCCTGTGTCCTCCAGTCTCTTGAGGATTAGGTGCATCTTCTCTGACTGAACCCAGATATGGGAGTCCTTTGTTGTTCATGTGCTGGAGGCCTCATCTCAGCTGGTGTATGCTGCCTGTTTGGTGTATCAGTGTCTAAGAGATTTCAGGGGTCCAGGTTAATTGAGACTGCTGGTCTTCCTATAGGGTTGCTTTCTTCTTTAGCTTCCTCCAGCTTTTCTCAAATTCAACCAGAGGGGTCAGCAGCTTCTGTTCATTGGTTGGGTGCATATATCTGCATCTGACTCTTTCAGCTGCTTGTTGGGTTTTTTTGAGAGCAGTCATGGTGAGGTCCTTTTTTATGATAGCCCCATAGCTTCAGTAATGGTGTCAGTTCTTAGGACCTCCCCTTGAGCTGGACCCTACTTTGGGCCTGTCACTTGACCTTTTTTTTCCTCAGGCTCTTCTCCATTTCATCCCTGAATTTCTTTCAGACAGGAAGATTGTGGGTTGCAGCTTTGGCTGTGGGATAGCAACCCCATACCTCACTTTATGACCTGTCTTTCTGCTGGTGGTAAATTCAAGTTCCCTCTCCTCACTGTAAGGCCTTTCACCTAGGGCTCCCTCCTTCTCTCCCCTCTCCCTCCCTCCCTCCTTGTGATTGCTTTCTTCTCCCTTCCAAGTGGAACTGAGGTATCCTCACTTGCGCACTTCAGTTTGTTGACCTTTTTGAGTTCTGTGAACCGTATCTTGTGTATTCCGTACTTCTTTTGGCTAATATCCACTTACTAGTGAGAACATACCATGCATGTCCTTTTGGGTCTGAGTTACCTCACACAGGATGACATTTTCGTTCCATTCAGTATTTGGATTTGCTTTTCATGAACATGATCTTAAGATTATTTTTATTCAAGAACATCTCATACAGTTTGTTGGCTCATACCTTTAGGTAAACATACAGATAAGCTTCCCCAAAGTCCTCTGTGTATGTTACTAAATCTATGTGCCTTTGAATGTTGGGGATTCAGGGAAACATTGCCTCTTGGAATCTGTTAGAAATCAAAGAATAAAACATAAAATATGATTAATAGACAATATATTTATTTCATGGTTGCCTACTAGGCATTCATTTTTATCCCGTATTGGTTTATCCAGGTAAAAGCAATATTGTACTAAACCAATATTGTATTCCTTTTTCTAAATTGCCCTCTCTTTTAATGAACTATTCTATCAAAGAAAAATCATTTTTAGGTTTAATTCTTTTTTCCTTTTTTGAGTATGAAAATATTAGTTCTTTTTGATGTTAATTGTATGAAGTTAAGCCACTCATATGAGAACATGCATGACAGGAGAGGAAATTTGGGATATCAAATAATACTGAAGATGCTTAACTGTTTCTCAGTGAAAGTGATTCTGTTTTGTGCTGAGAGGAAAGAAAGCAGGGACCATGTCTCTTGCTCTGAGGATTTGATGACACAGTAGTAGTTTGAGAGGGTAATTTACAAAGGTTAGAGGAGTCACTTCTCATTTGGGTAAAAAACTGATGGTCAGGCATGTTTCAGTTCTTACAGCATATGTGTGTAACCAGGTGGAAAGATAGCTTATTTCCTTCTCTTTAGTTATCCTAACTTAATTTGTGACATAGAGAACTTATAGACAGGTCCTGGACTAAAGAAGGAGATGCCATCCATATTTGAAGCCCATGGTATTTTGAATGTCAGATATCACTGTACATTTCTGATTAGTTTATACCGAGACTGATGACATAACCCTAGTGGCAGTATATTATGTTGCATAAGACATGACTCAGAGTTTGGCAAACAATAGTATCAACCCAAGTTTTGATATGAATCAATATGTTGCTCACCTATCTGAAATCAAATGAACATTGAAGCCTCTTTCGTATGCATTCAGACACTACACTGAAAGATAGAAAATGTAATAAATACTGTTCAGTATTCCATGTACATTTCTTTAATTATGAACAGAAAGAATTAATATATCAATATGATTTTAATCATAGATTATGATGGGATTTGCTCTAATTTTTATTCCAGGAATCATGGTAGTGGTTGCCTCAACAGGCTGATCACATCTATTAAAGTTAATAAAGGATCTAATACATTTTCCCATTAGAATTTTAGTGAGAATAACACTACAGCGATTGTGCTCCTGAAGCATAATTTTTTGACTCAAATTTTAATAGTTGAAGAAAATAGAGCCATGGAGTCTCAATTTGCCAAAGGAGTCTTGCATAAGTTAGTGAGATAAAAAAGACATCAATTTTTCCAGGAGAGTGACTTCTGAATGTCCCCGCACAGTATCCACAACATTAGATTTCCTCAGTTCTAAGGCATTGACACAGGACTAAGAAGTGAGGGACACCTAGGTTTCCTTGGGCACCTCAGAAGCTTCATACCTCAAGTTCCAGCAATGTCTGTTGATACCAGAGAGTTCCTATGAACTAACACACACACACACACACACACACACACACACACACACACACACACACACAAACACACACAATACATGTTCTCAGCAGGCAGATACCTTGAGCATGTGAGATCCCTTTCGTGGAATAAAGCCACAGGTTGGAATGGGCACAGAACTATTGATGCAGTGACTATCTACTGTAGGGGTTATATGAGTCTCTAATTCCTTAAGTAAGTATTTGTAAGCTGTTATTACTTCGATAACATCTTCCTTACATTATATAGTGAAATTTTCTAGAAGTGTTCCTGACCATACCACAAATGACCAGCAGCTATGAAAAAAATCAAAATAATAAAACAAAATAAAATCCGCCAGTACAAGCATTTATAATTCTCACTAATGATGGATTTCCTCAGAGTTTCTGAATTCCTATTTCAGACAAAGCATTTTGCATATTCCTATTTGGAGAACCTGTCTTTGCAGCACTGCATCTGTTAGGCCTTATTTTAAAAATAGGAGGAATTTAGAAATGAAGAAAAATTTAAATAGTTAATCCTGCAGATCATAGTGTTCATTTTATAAAAGTGTTTATTACTGTCAATGACCCTAAAGATAACGAGGTTTCATGGAAGACATTTTGGTTCAGGGTCAAAATGAACTAGGCCATAAGATGAAAAAACTTATTGCTAGAAATAATGTGACCCTGAATTCAAAGTGTTACCTGCCCCTTCTCTTTTTGCATAATTTTTTCTTTGAATTGTTTCTTTTTACTCCTTTCCTTTCCTCACTCTCTCTCTCCCTCTCCATCTCCCTCTTGCTCTCTCTTTCCATCCATGTGTTTTCATTTACTGCTTATAGTCTTAGAAATGAAAGGCTTCATTAATAGTCATTTTCTCATAAGAAATTAGGTATTTAGATGATAAGATCATATGACCTTATTATATTCCCACGGATTTTTTTAAATTTTGAGTCATGTATTTAAAGCCATTGTCACACACTTTCAAAGTGTAATTTTATGAATACAATTTTTAAATGAAGAGTTTGTGTTAATTTAAAGATGGGATAAAACTCCTGGAATTGAGTAGGAATATTCTTCACTTCCAGGGGTGGCCACAGTGGGTTTTTTTGTGAATGACAGTGACACAGTTGTCTCAGCTGAAAACATTGTGATCTAGTCCTGATAACCATATATCAGTTTCTCATTTGGACCCTATAGACGCATCTTTCAGTATTTTTTGGTATCACATATACTCCCAAAAGGGATAGTACAAAGACTTCATCTGAAGATTGCATGTAGCTCCTCCAAGTGAATAGCAGTAAATGTTGTGTGAAGCCCACTGGTTTATGGGACAGGTAGAATTCCCACTGATAATTTATAATAGAGAGTTCTTCACAGTTTTTTTCATAGAATTTACAATCACACTAAGAAAAGTAATAATTATTTCCAAGTACTGATTAATATTTAAACTACATTTAGTAAACAATTACTGAAATTGAATTATTCTCATGGTAATATCACAAATCACCTCTTAATATGCAGAAATATCCAATTAAACATAAGGACTACAAATAAAAACTATTGTTAGAATATTTTGAAAGTAATTATTATTGTTACATACTGACATAGGGACAATTTTTAATTAATTTTAAAAACTATTTTTAAAATAACAAAGTAAAATATAGCTATAAAATTATAGGGTTTTTGTGTTTACTCTAAGAATTATATAAACAGTAATAAACCACAGAGTCACTAATTTCAGTTTCTATGACTTGACAATAAGATTGGAGGTGGTATAGACAGAAATGTAGTCAGAGATATTTTAATGTCACAATGAAACTAAAAGTAAAATACTTTCACAATATAATTCGTTATCATATTCCAAGTGGAGATTTCTTTGGGGGGGTTGCTTTATATATTACAGATAGTTAAGGAGAATGGAGAGTGTGAAAAACAAATTTTTTAAGTGCTCTGTATTAGTCGGGATTTTCTAGAGTATCAAATATATATATATATATATACATATATACATATATATATATATATATATGTCACGTGCAGGAGATGGTCCAATTATATAACAATGGCAGGTTATTAATGGAAAGTTCAGGAATCCAGAAGTTGCTCATTGTACAAGGCTAGGTGTTTCAGGAGGTCTTCAATAAATACTGAATTCAGACCAAACAGGTTCTAATGTCAGTGAAGGAATGGCCTCGTTAGCAAGGCAGGGGCAAGCTGGCAAAGAAAATAAAAACTCGCTTACATTAATATCTATCTTTTTTAATAAAAATTGCCAAAGTAGATTTAACTTAATAAATGAGTAAAGCAACAAATAGTGATTCTAACTACAAATATTTCATTTAGAAAATATATTAAAATCACTCATATTCTTTGTGAATCTCCCACAGGATGTTCAACTTTTTGATAAAAGACATATGTTTTAATAATCTGTCTTAATATTTAAATGTCAGCAACATTTCCTAGTTAAAGCTCATATGGCCTTTTAATAATGACATGCTTCCTATCAGGCTATAATATCAAATAATTGAGGAGGAGGAACTAAAGTCATTAATTAGGTTAAGTATTAAGCATGCACATTTATATCCCAAGATAATACTGGGGTACAAAAAGACATTGGCTGCAATAATTTAAGATGTTAAAATGCTTCTTAATACTGCTTGTTTGTAAAACACAAAATGTCTATTTATATGAATTGAAAATAGTTGCAGAATATGTAACTATATTTATACAATGTTTTACATGAAGATGATATAAATAAAAATCTAATAGGCATATATTATCAAATCTACCATAATATTTTTGTTTATATTATTTCTAAACCTTAGTAATTGAAAATCAGTCAATGATTTGATTCATAAACATCTTTTTTTTTATTAACTTGAGTATTTCTTATATACATTTCAAGTGTTATTCCCTTTCCCGGTTTCCGGGCAAACATCCCACTCCCCCCTCCCCTTTCTTGTGGGTGTTCCCCTCCCAACCCTTCCCCCATTGGCGCCCCACCCCATAGTCAAGTTCACTGGGGGTTCAGTCTTAGCAGGACCCAGGGCTTCCCCTTCCACTGGTGCTCTTACTAGGATATTCATTGCTACCTATGGGGTCAGAGTCCAGGGTCAGTCCATGTATAGTCTTTAGGTAGTGGCTTAGTCCCTGGAAGCTCCGGTTGCTTGACATTGTTGTACTTTTGGGGTCTCGAGCCCCTTCAAGCTCTTCCAGTTCTTTCTCTGATTCCTTCAACGGGGGACCTAGTCTCAGTTCAGTGGTTTGCTGCTGGCATTCGCCTCTGTATTTGCTGTATTCTGGCTGTCTCTCTGGAGCGATCTACATCCGGGTCCTGTCGGTCTGCACTTCTTTGCTTCATCCATCTTGTCTAATTGGGTGGCTGTATATGTATGGGCCACCTGTGGGGCAGGCTCTGAATGGGTGTTCCTTCAGTCTCTGTTTTAATCTTTGCCTCTCCCTTCCCTGCCAAGGGTATTCTTTTTCCTCATTTAAAGAAGGAGTGAAGCATTCACATTTTGATCATCCGTCTTGAGTTTCGTTTGTTCTAGGGATCTAGGGTAATTCAAGCACTTGGGCTAATAGCCACTTATCAATGAGTGCATACCATGTATGTCTTTCTGTGATTGGGTTAGCTCACTCAGGATGATATTTTCCAGTTCCAACCATTTGCCTACGAATTTCATAAACTCGTTGTTTTTGATAGCTGAGTAATATTCCATTGTGTAGATGTACCACCTTTTCTGTATCCATTCCTCTGTTGAAGGGTATCTGGGTTCTTTCCAGTTTCTGGCTATTATAAATAAGGCTGCAATGAACATAGTGGAGCACGTGTCTCTTTTATATGTTGAAGCATCTTTTGGGTATATGCCCAAGAGAGGTATAGCTGGATCCTCAGGCAGTTCAATGTCCAATTTTCTGAGGAAACTCCAGACTGATTTCCAGAATGGTTGTACCAGTCTGCAATCCCACCAACAATGGAGGAGTGTTCCTCTTTCTCCACATCCTCGCCAGCATCTGCTGTCACCTGAGTTTTTGATCTTAGCCATTCTCACTGGTGTGAGGTAAAATCTCAGGGTTGTTTTGATTTGCATTTCCCTTATGACTAAAGATGTTGAACATTTCTTTAGGTGTTTCTCAGCCATTCGGCATTCCTCAGCTGTGAATTCTTTGTTTAGCTCTGAACCCCATTTTTTAATAGGGTTATTTGTTTCCCTGTGGTCTAACTTCTTGAGTTCTTTGTATATTTTGGATATAAGGCCTCTATCTGTTGTAGGATTGGTAAAGATCTTTTCCCAATCTGTTGGTTGCCGATTTGTCCTAACCACAGTGTCCTTTGCCTTACAGAAGCTTTGCAGTTTTATGAGATCCCATTTGTTGATTCTTGATCTTAGAGCATAAGCCATTAGTGTTTTGTTCAGGAAATTTTTTCCAGTGCCCATGTGTTCCAGATGCTTCCCTAGTTTTTCTTCTATTTGTTTGAGTGTGTCTGGTTTGATGTGGAGGTCCTTGATCCACTTGGACTTAAGCTTTGTACAGGGTGATAAGCATGGATCGATCTGCATTCTTCTACATGTTGCCCTCCAGTTGAACCAGCACCATTTGCTGAAAATGCTATCTTTTTTCCATTGGATGGTTTTGGCTCCTTTGTCAAAAATCAAGTGACCATAGGTGTGTGGGTTCATTTCTGGGTCTTCAGTTCTATTCCATTGGTCTATCTGTCTGTCTCTGTACCAATACCATGCAGTTTTTATCACTATTGCTCTGTAATACTGCTTGAGTTCAGGGATAGTGATTCCCCCTGAAGTCCTTTTATTGTTGAGGATAGCTTTAGCTATCCTGGGTTTTTTGTTATTCCAGATGAATTTGCAAATTGTTCTGTCTAACTCTTTGAAGAATTGTATTGGTATTTTGATGGGGATTGCATTGAATCTGTAGATTGCTTTTGGTAAAATGGCCATTTTTACTATATAAATCCTGCCAATCCATGAGCATGGGAGATCTTTCCATCTTCTGAGGTCTTCTTCAATTTCTTTCCTCAGTGTCTTGAAGTTCTTATTGTACAGATCTTTTACTTGCTTGGTTAAAGTCACACCGAGGTACTTTATATTATTTGGGTCTATTATGAAGGGTGTCGTTTCCCTAATTTCTTTCTCGGCTTGTTTCTCTTTTGTATAGAGGAAGGCAACTAATTTATTTGAGTTAATTTTATACCCAGTCACTTTGCTGAAGTTGTTTATCAGCTTTAGTAGTTCTCTGGTGGAACTTTTGGGATCACTTAAATATACTATCATGTCATCTGCAAATAGTGATATTTTGACCTCTTCTTTTCTGATCTGTATCCCCTTGATCTCCTTTTGTTGTCTGATTGCTCTGGCTAGAACTTCAAGAACTATATTGAATAAGTAGGGAGAGAGTGGGCAGCGTTGTCTAGTCCCTGATTTTAGTGGGATTGCTTCAAGTTTCTCTCCATTTAGTTTAATGTTAGCAACTGGTTTTCTGTATATGGCTTTTACTATGTTGAGATATGGGCATTGAATTCCTATTCTTTCCAGGACTTTTATCATGAAGGGGTGTTGAATTTTGTCAAGTGCTTTCTCAGCATCTAATGAAATGATCACGTGGTTCTGTTCTTTCAGTTTGTTTATATAATGGATCACGTTGATGGTTTTCCGTATATTAAACCATCCCTGCATGTCTGGGATGAAGCCTACTAGATCATGGTGGATGATTGTTTTGATGTGCTCTTGAATTCGGTTTGCCAGAATTTTATTGAGTATTTTTGCGTCGATATTCATAAGGGAAATTGGTCTGAAGTTCTCTTTCTTTGTTGTGTCTTTGTGTGGTTTAGGTATAAGAGTAATTGTGGCTTCGTAGAAGGAATTCGGTAGGGCTCCATCTGTTTCAATTTTGTGGAATACTTTGGATAATATTGGTATGAGGTCTTCTATGAAGGTTTGATAGAATTCTGCACTAAACCCGTCTGGACCTGGGCTCTTTTTGGTTGGGAGACCTTTAATGACTGCTTCTATTTCCTTAGGAGTTATGGGGTTGTTTAACTGGTTTATCTGTTCCTGATTTAACTTCGATACCTGGTATCTGTCTAGGAAATTGTCCATTTCCTGCAGATTTTCAAGTTTTGTTGAATATAGGTTTTTATAGTAAGATCTGATGATTTTTTGAATTTCCTCTGAATCTGTAGTTATGTCTCCCTTTTCATTTCTGATTTTGTTAATTTGGACGCACTCTCTGTGTCCTCTCGTTAGTCTGGCTAAGGGTTTATCTATCTTGTTGATTTTCTCAAAGAACCAACTTTTGGTTCTGTTGATTCTTTCTATGGTCCTTTTTGTTTCTACTTGGTTGATTTCAGCTCTGAGTTTGATTATTACTGCCTTCTACTCCTCCTGGGTGTATTTGCTTCTTTTTGTTCTAGAGCTTTTAGGTGTGCTGTCAAGCTGCTGACATATGCTCTTTCCTGTTTCTTTCTGCAGGCACTCAGCGCTATGAGTTTTCCTCTTAGCACAGCTTTCATTGTGTCCCATAAGTTTGGGTATGTTGTACCTTCATTTTCATTAAATTCTAAAAAGTTTTTAATTTCTTTCTTTATTTCTTCCTTGACCAGGTTATCATTGAGTAGAGCATTGTTCATTTTCCACGTATATGTGGGCATACTTCCCTTATTGTTATTGAAGACCAGTTTTAGGCCGTTTTGGTATGACAGCACACATGGGATTATTTCTATCTTTCTGTACCCGTTGAGGCCTGTTTTTTGACCAATTATATAGTCAATTTTGGAGAAAGTACCATGAGGAGCTGAGAAGAAGGTATATCCTTTTGCTTTAGGATAGAATGTTCTATAAATATCCGTTAAGTCCATTTGGCTCATGACTTCTCTTATTCTGTTAACATCACTGTTTAATTTCTGTTTCCATGATATGTCCATTGATGAGAGTGGGGTGTTGAAACCTCCCCCTATTATTGTGTGAGGTGCAATGTGTGTTTTGAGCTTTAGTAAGGTTTTTTCTACGTATGTAGGTGCCCTTGTATTTGGGGCATAGATAATTAGGATTGAGAGTTCATCTTGGTGGATTTTTCCTTTGATGAATATGAAGTGTCCTTCCTTATCTTTTTTGATGACTCTTAGTTGGAAATTGATTTTATTTGATATTAGAATGGCTACTCCAGCTTGCTTCTTCTGACCATTTGCTTGGAAAGTTGTTTTCCAGCCTTTCACTCTGAGGTAGTGTCTGTCTTTGTCTCTGAGGTGTGTTTCCTGTAGGCAGCAGAATGCAGGGTCCTCGTTGCTTATCCAGTTTGTTAATCTATGTCTTTTTATTGGGGAGTTGAGGCCATTGATATTGAGAGATATTAAGGAATAGTGATTATTGCTTCCCGTTATATTCATATTTGGATGTGAGGTTATGTTTGTGTGCTTTCATTCTCTTTGTTTTGTTGCCAAGGCGATTAGTTTCTTGCTTCTTCTAGGGTATAGCTTGCCTCCTTATGTTGGGCTTTACCATTTATTATCCTTTGTAGTGCTGGATTTGTAGAAAGATATTGTGTAAATTTGGTTTGTCATGGAATATCTTGGTTTCTCCATCAATGTTAATTGAGAGTTTTGCTGGATACAGTAACCTGGGCTGGCATTTGTGTTCTCTTAGGGTCTGTATGACATCAGTCCAGGATCTTCTGGCCTTCATAGTTTCTGGCGAGAAGTCTGGTGTGATTCTGATAGGTCTGCCTTTATATGTTACTTGACCTTTTTCCCTTACTGCTTTTAATATTCTTTCTTTATTTTGTGCGTTTGGTGTTTTGACAATTATGTGATGGGAGGTGTTTCTTTTCTGGTCCAATCTATTTGGAGTTCTGTAGGCTTCTTGTATGTCTATGGGTATCTCTTTTTTTAGGTTAGGGAAGTTTTCTTCTATGATTTTGTTGAAGATATTTACTGGTCCTTTGAGCTGGGAGTCTTCACTCTCTTCTATACCTATTATCCTTAGGTTTGATCTTCTCATTGAGTCCTGGATTTCCTGTATGTTTTGGACCAGTAGCTTTTTCCGCTTTACATTATCTTTGACAGTTGAGTCAATGATTTCTATGGAATCTTCTGCTCCTGAGATTCTCTCTTCCATCTCTTGTATTCTGTTGGTGAAGCTTGTATCTACAGCTCCTTGTCTCTTCTTTTGGTATTCTATATCCAGGGTTGTTTCCTTGTGTTCTTTCTTGATTACTTCTATTTCCATTTTTAATTCCTTCAACGGTTTGATTGTGTTTTCCTGGAATTCTTTCAGGGATTTTTGTGTCTCCTCTCTATGGGCTTCTACTTGTTTATTAATGTTTTCCTGTGTTTCCCTAAGGTAGTTCTTCACATCTTTCTTGAAGTCCTCCAGCATCATGATCAAAAATGATTTAGAAACTAGATCTTGCTTTTCTTGTGTGTTTGGATATTCCATGTTTGTTTTGATGGGAGAATTGGGCTCCGATGGTGCCATGTAGTCTTGGTTTCTGTTGCTTGAGTTCCTGTGCTTGCCTCTCGCCATCAGATTATCTCTAGTGTTACTTTGTTCTGCTATTTCTGACAGTGGCTAGACTGTCCTATAAGCCTGTGTGTCAGGAGTGCTGTAGACCTGTTTTCCTCTCTTTCAGTCAGTTATGGGGACAGAGTATTCTGCTTTCGGGCGTGTAGTTTTTCCTCTCTACAGGTCTTCAGCTGTTCCTGAGGGAGCGTGTCTTGAGTTCACCAGGCAGCTTTCTTGCAGCAGAAATGTTGGTCTTACCTGTGGTCCCGAGGCTCAAGTTCGATCGTGGGGTGCTGCCCATGGGCTCTCTGCAGCGGCAGCAACCAGGAAGACCTGTGCCGCCCCTTCCGGGAGCTTCAGTGCACCAGGGTTCCAGATGGTCTTTGGCTTTTTCCTCTGGTGTCCAAGATGTGTGTGCAGAGAGCAGTCTCTTCTGGTTTCCCAGGCTTGTCTGCCTCTCTGAAGGTTTAGCTCTCCCTCCCACGGGATTTGGGTGCAGAGAACTGTTTATCCGGTCTGTTTCCTTCAGGTTCCGGGGGTGTCTCAGGCAGGGGTCCTGCCGCTCCTGGGCCCTCCCCCACGGGAGCCCAGAGGCCTTATACAGTTTCCTCTTGGGCCAGGGATGTGGGCAGGGGTGAGCAGTGTTGGTGGTCTCTTCTGCTCTGCAGCCTCAGGAGTGCCCACCTGACCAGGCGGTTGGATCTCTCTCTCTCACGGGGTCTGGGAGCAGAGAGCTGCTGCGGGCCGGGATCCGCGGGTGTGGGGACTTCCGGTAAACACAGATTGTGCCCGGTCCTATAGGAATTCTGCTTCCGTGTGTCCCAAGGTCACCAGGCAGCTTTCTTGCAGCAGAAAAGTTGGTCTTACCTGTGGTCCCGAGGCTCAAGTTCGCTTGTGGGCTGCTGCCCACGGGTTCTCTGCAGAGGCAGCAACCAGGAATACCCATAAACATCTTTTAAAGCCCCATAGGTTGTTCATTCCCTACTGTGTGCCATTGTTGAAAGCTACCAGCAATCTTTGTAAGCACCACCTAGTCAAGGAAGTTACGTCAATAAGGTTATATCACTGAAAGGATTTTGGTGATTGCTGCCTTTCATGTCTTTTTTTTGTTTGTATTTTGAAAATTATAACAAAATCTATAAAAAATTCCTACCACATCAAAATTGAACAACACAAACTAACTGAAATAGAAGAGTCCAAGTGTAGCATAAGAATCAGAGATTGACTCATTCTTGGTCTCAGGAATCCCATAAAACTCTACACAGAAAGCCATGGGTATGGAGAGAACCTTGTGCTAATCCATGCAAGTCTTGTGTGTGATACTCAAGTCTCCGTAAATTCCTTTGAGCTTTGATTATGCTGCTTTTGAGAGTCTTGCTTTCTAGGTATCCTCAAACCCCTGTGGCTCTTACGTTTGTCTGCTTCTTCTGTGGATTGCATTGAACACAGGAGAGACTTGATGGAGATTCCTCATTTTGGCCTGAGTGTTCCAAGGCCTCTCTCTGCCTGCATAATGTTTAGATGTGTGTTTCTTGTGTTTTTTTTTTTTTCCCATCTGTCATAGGAGGAAGTTTCTCTGATGATGGCTGATCAAGGCACTGAACTCTAAGTGTAGAAGAATATCATTAGAAAATAAAGTTTTGTTTGTTTTCTAGATCAGTATTATTCTGTTTTTGTTTTAAACAAGAACTCTGCACCTTCCAGTCTCAGGTTCTTGATCACGCAAACAATGCCAGGCATGGCATCCATCTCGTATAGTGGGCTTAAGTCAAATCTGTTATTAGCTGATTGCTCCCACTACTTTTATGCCACCATTACTGTAGTATACTCTGCATGTAGGGTACCATTGTAGATCAAAGGGATTGGGTCTGGGTTAGTGTTCATGGTGATTTTTTTGGTATTCTGCAGAATATCTTCCTATACCAACAACCCTAGAATATAGGGTTGTGGACACTAGGAAGTCACCCATTTCATATATTTATATTCAATGAGATATGTAGGTTCTGTTGTCAGCAATGGCACCTTACTCTCAGTGTATGGAGAACAAGATACAGTATTGACAACAAGATGGATTATTTGGGGATTTCCACTGGGCTCCTTTGGCCAACAACTCAATTAGATGTAAGCCACTTCTGGTACTGGCAACTTCATTTGTTGAAAAAGAGACGGGCAGTTAGGACTCTGTCTCCTCCCTTGTTTTGGCAATATCATTTAGATAGCCTTCATGATATATCTATTTTAAAAAATTTCTGCTGAATTTAGTTTTCATATCATTCTTCAAAAAAATGTACCTTAAATTTAGCTTTTTTCCCTCATATTTCCTGTCACCTCGTACTCTCAGTCCAGCCTCCCCAATCCAGAATCCTCTCTTTTATGTCCATTTCCTAAGGTGAAGGTGCTACCTCTGTCCCTCTACTTTCTCACACGGATTCTCTGTGGTTGTATGAATTGTGGCCTGGTTTTCATTGCCGTAAGGGCTAATATCCACATATAAGCCAATATAATCCATATTTTTCTTCTGGATCTGTGATTCCTAACTCAGGTTTACTTTTTTCCAGTTCTGTCTATTAGCCTGAAATATCACAATGTTACTTCTTTTTAAAAAGCTGATCCATCTACCATTGTGTAAATATTTCACCTTTTTTTTTTTTTAAGTCCATTCATTTTCTGATAGTCATCCAGATGGCTACTATCAGTAGAGCAGCAATGAACATGTTTGAGCAAGTGTTTTTCTGATAGGATGAAGAGTTTTTTGAGTATATGCACAAGAGAGGGTTACCTAGATCTTCAGGTGTTTTTGTTTCCGTCTTTCTGAGGAACTGCCACACTGATCTCCATGGGACTGTACAAGTTTGAGTTCCCACAGGCAATGAGTGTTTCCTGGCCAGCATGAGCTGTCACTTCTTTCATTGATCTTAGCCATTCTGACAGCTGTTAGATGAAACCTCAAAAGTATTTTGACTTGATTTTCCTTGATGGATAGTAATGTTAAATATTTTAAAAGTATTCTCATTTTTGAACTTTCTCTATTGCTAATTCTGTTTAGATCTGTAACCAAATTTTAGATAGATTATTTGGTGTTTTGTTGTTGTTGTGGTGGTGGTGGTTGGTTTTTATTTATTTATTTATTTATTTATTTATTTATTTATTTATTTATTTGGTTTTGTTTTTGGTATCTATTCCTTGAGTTCTTTATATATATTGGCTATTATCTCTCAACTAAATATGCAGTTGGTAAAATTGATTTCCAGTTATGTAGGTTACTGTTTTGTCTAAATAATAAATATATTCCTATACAGAAGCTTTTTCTTTTTATGATGTTCTATTTCATAAATTGGTGGTCTTAGTGTCTATGCTAAAGCTTTTCTGTTCATAAAGTCTTTCCCTGTCCCAATATGTTCAAGGTTATTCTCCACATTCTCTTCTATCGGGTTCAGTATATCTGGTTTTGTGTTGAGGTCTGATCCATTTGGAATGAGGTTGTGTGCAGGGTGATTACTATAGATTTGTTTGGATTCTTCTACCTGCAGATATCCAATCCCAGCAGCAGAGTTTGTTGCTGTCATTGTGGCATTGATTATTGCAGTGTGCATTTCTGGATTCTGGATTCATCAAACTTCGGCTCCATAAGTGTGTAGATTTATGTCTTGCCTTTAATTTTATGCTGTTGATTAATGAATGAGTCTGCTTTTTTTTTTTTTTTTTTTTTTTTTTTTTACCAAAGCCTGCTGTTTATATTGCTATAGCTTTCGAGTCCAACTTAAAGTCAGAGACAATATGTCCAACACTTTTATTATTCAGAAATGTTTTTTTTTTTATTAACTTGAGTATTTCTTATATACATTTCGAGTGTTATTCCCTTTCCCAGTTTCCGGGCAAACATCCCCCTCCCCCCTCCCCTTCCTTATGGGTGTTCCCCTCCCAACCCTCCCCCCATTGCCGCCCTCCCCCCATAGACTAGTTCACTGGGGGTTCAGTCTTAGCAGGACCCAGGGCTTCCCCTTCCACTGGTGCTCTTACTAGGATATTCATTGCTACCTATGAGGTCAGAGTCCAGGGTCAGTCCATGTATAGTCTTTAGTTAGTGGCTTAGTCCCTGGAAGCTCTGGTTGCTTGGCATTGTTGTACATATGGGGTCTCGAGCCCCTTCAAGCTCTTCCAGTTCTTTCTCTGATTCCTTCAACGGGGGTCCTATTCTCAGTTCAGTGGTATGCTGCTGGTATTCGCCTCTGTATTTGCTGTATTCTGGCTGTGTCTCTCAGGAGCGATCTACATCCGGCTCCTGTCGGTCTGCACTGTTTAGTCCTCTTGTTTGGTTTTCTTTGTTTTGCTGTTGTTGTTTTTGTTTTATTTTGATTTTGGTTAGGGTTGGTTTTGTTGTTGTTAGTGGGGTGTGGTTGTGTGTGTGTGTGTGTGTGTGTGTGTGTGTGTGTGTGTGTGTGTGTGTATTTCAGTATGAAGCTGAAATTGTCCTTTCAAGATCAGAAGAATTGTGTTGGAATTTTGATGAAGAGTACATATAGCCTGTAGATTGCCTTTGGCAGGATGGGAATTTTTACTACATTAATCCTACCAATCATCATTATCTTTCCAGCTCCTGATATCTTTAATTTCTTCTTTCAAAACTTGAAGTTTTATCACCAAAGTATTTCATTTGCTTTATTAAAGTTAACCCAATATATTTTACATTATTTGGGGGTACTGTGAAAAGTGTTATATTCCTGATTTCTTTTTCAGGTCATTTGTCGTTTGTGTACAGGAAGGCTACTGATTTTTGTGAGTTTTTTTTTTTTTTTAATTTACCCATTTGGCTAAAAGTGTTTGTCAGCTGTAGGAGTTTCCTAATGTAAGATTTAGGATCACACATATATGCTGTCATAACCATCTTCAAATAAATATATTGTGACTTCTTCCTTTCCTGTTTGTATCCTTTTGAACTGCTTCTTCTTATTGCTCTATTGTAAAGTGCAAGTACTTTAATGAACATATAAGGTCTTGTTCCTGATTTTAGTGGAACTGTGATGAGTTTTTCTCCCTTTAGATTGATGTTGGCAAGAATATTCTTGTAAACTGTTTTCTTGTGTTGAGATAATGTCCCTTGTTTCCATAATAGCTCCAGGATTTGATCCTAGTGTATTGTTGGACTTATAAGGCAAATTCTAAATCTAATGGGATGATAACATGGCTTTTAATTTTCAGCTTGTTTATATGGTGGATTATATTGGTCACTGAATGTATGTTGAAATGTCCATACATCTCTGAGATGAAACTTATGTGGTCATGGCAGATGACATTTTTGATGTGTTCTTGTATTTGATTTGTATACATTTTATTGACTAATTTGCACTAACCTTTAAGTGGGAAATGTTTTGTAATTCTCTTTTATTATTGAATCTTTATAGGCTTTGGGTATCAAGGTAATTGTGACTTTGTATAATAAATTTGGCAATTATCTTTCTACTTCTATTTTGTGAGAAAATTTAGGAATGCTGTCTTTGAAAATGTTGTAGAATTATGTCCCCAAATGATCTGGACAGGGTTTTTTGTTCTTGTTATTATTTGTGTTTGTGTGTTTGTTTATCAGCTGAGAAATGTTTAATTATAGCTTCTATTTCACTAGGGGTTATATTTCTGATTAAATTGCTTCTCTGATCTTGATGTAGCGTTGTTAAGTGGTATCAACAAACTTAATTTATTTCTTTTAGTTTTCTAATATGGTAAACTACAGAATTTTAAGGTTTGTCCTTTGATTCTCTGTATTTTCTTCGTATCTGTTGTTTTAACTCCCTTTGCATTTTTTTCTTTTATTGGGTTTTTTAATTTACATTTCAAATGTTATTCACTTTCCCAGTTTCCCAGACATAAACCCCCTATCCCATCCCCCTACCTTCTTCTATAAGGGTGTTCCCCTCCCCAGCAACCCCCCTTCCTGCCCCCCCCACATTCCCCTACACTGAAGGGTCCAGCCTTGGCAGGACTAAGGACTTCTCCTTTCATTGGTGCCCAGCAAGGTATCCTTTGCTAACCATGTAGTTGGAGCCATAGGTCAGTCCATGTATAATCTTTGGGTAGCAGTTTAGTCCCTAGGAGCTCTGGTTGGTTGGCAATGTTGTTCTTATGGGGCTGGAAACCCCTTGAACTCTTTCAGTCCTTTCTCTAATTCCTCCAATGGGGGTCCAGTTCTCAGTTAAATGGCTTGCTGCTAGCACTCTGTATTTGACATGCTTTGGCTATGCCTCTCAGGAGATGACCCCTTTGCATTTTTATTTGATATGTTATGTATTTACATTTCAAATATTATCCCCTTTCCAGGTTCCTCCCTCTCCTACCCCTGCCTCACCCCTTGTTTCTAAGAAGATGCTCTCCCCTCCCACCTACCCACTCCCATCTCAACACCCTGGCATTCTGCTACACTGCGGAAATGAACCTTCACAAGGACTTGGCTTCTCCTCCCATTGATGCCAGACAAGGCCTTCCTCTACTACACATGTGGCTGGAGCCATTGGCCATTGTCAATCTGTGTGTACTCTTGGTTTGGTGGTTTAGTTCCTGGGAGCTTTGAGGGGTCGGTTTGGTTGATATTCTTGTTCTTGTTGTGGAGTTGCAAACCTCTTTAGCTTCTTCAGTCCTTTCTCTAACTCCTTCATTAGGGTCCCCATGCTCAGTCCAATGGTTAGCTGCAAGCATCCTCATCTGTATCACTAAAGCTCTGGCAAAGCCTGTCAGGAAACAACCGTATCAGGTTGCTGTCAGCAAGTACATCTTGCCATCAGCAAAAATGTCTGGGTTTGGTGTCTGCACATGGGATGGATGCCCAAGTTGGGCAGTCTCTGGATGGCCTCTGTTTTAGCCTCTGCTCCTCTCTTTATCCCTATATTTCCTCCCTGTTTTGTTCCCACTTCTAAGGACTGAAGATGCTCCAACATAACAAGGACACATGCTCATATGTTCATAGCACCCTTATGTATAATAGACAGAAGCTGGAAAGAACCCAGATGTCCCTCAACAGAGGAATGGATACAGCAAGTGTGGTACAGTTATTAAAAATAATGAGTTCATAAAATTCTTAGTGTAATGTATGGAATTAGAAAATATCATCCTGAGTGAGCTGAGCCAGACACAAAAGACCACATATATTATGCATTCACTGATAAGTGGGTATTAGCCCAAATGGTCATAATACCCAATATACGATTCACATACCATATGAAATTCAAGAAGGAAGGCCAGGATGCGGATTTTTAATTTTGCTAATTTTTATATTCTCTCTCTACCTTTAAGTTAATTAGGGTGATGGTTTCTTTATCTGATTTTTTCAAAGAATGAATTCTTGGTACTTGTTTGTTTGCTTGTTTTGTTTCTATTTTATTGATTTCAGACCAATGTTTCAATATTTCTTCAAATTTACTCATTTTCAAAATTTCTTTCTTTTGTTCTAGAGCGTTAAGCTGTGCTTTTAAGTTGCTAGCATAAAATAGATACTTGTCTTGTTTGTGTTGTGAATGTGTTTCAGAACTCTTCTGATTATATTCAATAAATTTTGTTATGTTGTATATTTATTTTATTTTTATTTTTGTATTGATGCATTTTTATAGGATTTTTTAAAAATTTACATTTCAAATGTTATCCCCTTTCCTGGTTTCCCAACCATAAACCCCAAATCCTTTTCCCTTCCCCCTTCTTCTATGAGGGTGTTCCCCTGCCCAACCACCATCCCTTCCTGCCTCCCCACCCTGACATTCCCCTACACTGGGGAATCAGCCTTGGCAGGATGAAGGGCTTCTCCCATTGGTGCCCAACAAGGCCATCCTCTGCTAAATATGCAGCTAGTAAGTCTTTAATTTCTTTCTTAGTACATTCTTGCCTCTTTTTTGTTTGTTTGTTTGTTTTTTTCATTAAATAAAGAGTTGTTCAGCTTCTGGTCTCCATCTGAGCCCTGTGGCATAGTTTTCTGAACACAAATCCAGCCTGGAGAGAGCTGGTCTCCCTGGAGTGCTGTCACAGCCTCACATGCTCATAGAAGAGATCGTCAGAGACAGCAAGACAAGTAGCACCAGAGACATCCAGATGGCAGAAGGTTAGTGAAAGAACCTGAGCAACAGAAACAAGGGCTCTTTGCCATCATCAGAACCCAGTTCTCACAGTATAACAAGTCCTATGTATCCCAAAACATCAGAAAAGCAAGATTAGGATTTAAAAGCAGAGATCGTGATGATGATAGAGTACTTTAAAGAAGGACATAAGTAACTCCCTTAAAGAAATACTGGAGAACACTTGTAAGCAGGTAGAAGCACTTAAATAGGAAATGCAAAAATCCCTTAAAGAACTACAGGGAAACACAACAAAACAGAAGAAGCAATTGAACAGCATCATGCAGGATCTAAAAATGAAAATAGAAACAATAAAGAAAACACAAAGAGAGACAATCCTGGGGACAGAAACTCTAGGAAACAGATCAGGAAGCATAGATGCCAACATCACCAACAGAATACAAGAGATTGAAGACAAAATCTCAGGGGCAGAAGATACCAAGAAAACATTGACACACCAGTTAAAGAAAAAGCAAAAAGCAAAAAGCTCCTAACCCAAAACATCCAGGATCCAGGTTCAATGAGAAGACCAAACCAAAGGATAATACGTATAGAAGAGAGAGAAGACTCCCAACTTAAAGGGCCAGTAAATATGTTCAACAAAATTAGAGAAGAAAACTTCTCTAACCTAAAAAAATAGATGCCCATGAACATACAAGAAACCTATAGAACACCAAATAGACTGGCCCAGAAAAGAAATTCCTCCCATCATATAATAATCAAAACATCAAATGGACAAAACAAAGAAAGGACATTAAAAGCAGTAAGGCATAAAGGTCACGTAACATATAAAGACAAATCAATCAGAATTACAACAGACTTCTCATCAGAGACTCTAAAAGTCTGAAGATCCTGGGCATATGTCATACAGACACTAAGAAAACACAAATGCCCGCCCAGGCTAAAATACCCAAAAAACTCTGTTAAAATAGATGGAGAAACCAAGATATTCTGTGACAAAACCAAATTTACACAATATCTTTACACAAATCTAGCCCTACAGAGGATAATAGATGGACAACTCCAATACAAGGAGAGAAATTACACCCTGGAAAAAGCAAGAAAATAATCTTCTTTCAACAAACCCAAAAGAAGTACCCACATAACCATAACTCCTCCTCTAACAACAAAAATAACAGGGAGCAAGAATAGACTTTATTTGATCATATTAACATGTATTTTAATGTCTTCTTTTTTTTCTTTACTTCAGGTACATTGAAATATTAAGGACCTGCTGTGCTAGGAATGTGGAACTGTAATGAAAGCATATTGCTATAGATGTTATTATTTTTTCCCTGGCATCTAGACATCAGGGATTGGGAAGGTTTTATTTCTTGGTGCTGATATGTATTTATTGGTTGGGTTCTTTGTTTTCTGTTTCCTTTCTTTTTAAGGAGTCCACAGTGGAAGACCTTCTCAAGGCATGATATTCAACCAAGATCAGCTTAGTCTGCCCTCTGCAAATGGGGTAAAATTGTGGTGAAGCCCCAGCAGAAGATCTGCTACAGAGCTGGAGTGGAAACTGAAATATTGAACTTGAGGGAGTGGAAGGAGAGATTAATTAAATTGCAGTTAGCAGTTTTCTAGCAAATGTGTTACTGGAGATAGTAAATGGGATAATACAGTGAGTTGGAGGGAGGAGGTTAGGGAGAATTCTGTGGAATTCCCCTAGAGATGTACTTCTGCCTTATGTTGTCTGCTGCAATTTTGGACATGAGACTGAGAGTGGATTTAGAGGCATGGAGGGAAAAATTAAAGGTCTACAGTCACTCCATTTACTTCCCCAGAAGGAGTAGTCTAAGTCTTCCCACTGGGTGTCTGCTGGAGTTTAGGGCTAAGATAATTTAACCAGGGAGAGAAGAGAGTTTAGAAGGGGAAGATCTAAGGGATCCTCTGGAGAAGAAGTCAGTCGGTGAAGAAAGGCTACATCAGGTGTTCCATTGCAGAGCTGGGGTTGGGGTTGGAGGGTTTAAATTGAAAAAACAAACAGAAGGAAATTGAAAGTGTGTAGTTAGCCTACCTGTTTAGCTGGCTGTAGTGGCTTGTCTGTCCATAGGGAGTGACTGCTAGGTTTGGCTTTTTGGGGAGGAGTGGCAAGTCTACTTGTACTTATTACTTTTTGGTGAACAGCTTTCTCTATCACATCCTTCTGATGTGAGGTGATATATTATACTGCCACAGACTCAAAAAAAGGGACATGGTGGATATCGAATAAATCCTTTGTAATTGAAAAAAAGCAAAGGTTTCCCTATCACAGCAAAAGAAAGTTGTTTAAAATGTGCAACAACATTAATCTTGTATTACTATAATTACCCAACATGAATAAAGGAGATGAATTTAACAGGGTATGATTAGGTTCTCATCAAACAAATTTTCTTATTTTTTACACATTGCAAAACACTAGGGACTTTAAAATACAGATTATTTACCTATTATTAGGAAGGCTGATTTTCCTCAATTCTAGATCATATCCTGAATATCTAGATCTCAATTTTAAAATCAGCATTTTCAGTCACTTCTTATTTGATCCAAACATCTGTAAACTCTAAACCTCATTACTATATCACATAGGAAGCTAAAGTTCTCAAAACAGTGTATATGGGATGGATTGGAAACTTTTACCATAATCTCATAGCAAGGAAAAATGTGTGTGTGTGTGTGTGTGTGTGTGTGTGTGTGTGTGTTTGTGTGTGTGTGGTGTGTGTTCTTCTGAGATTCAAGAACAGAAGACTGGAAGAGACATTTTATTTATTTATTTAGTTTTTTAGTTATTTAATTAGTTTTGTTTACTTATATTTCAAATGTTACCCCCTCTTCCTGGTCCCCCCTCCAAGAGTTCATCCTTTATCCCTTTCTCTTTGCCTCCAAGAGGGTGTTCCCCAAACCCTACCCCCTACCTGCCCACCCCACTCACCCACCCATCACTAGCTCATAATACCTCCCCCATATCCCTTCCCTGGGTGATCAAGTATCTACAGTATTAGTCATATCCTCTCCCACTGAGGCCAGTCAAGGCAGTCCACTGTTACATGTGCAACAAGACCATGATCCAATCCATATATGCTCTTGGGTTGGTGGTTTAGTCTCTGAGAGCACCCAGGGGAGCGTGTTAGTTGATATTGTTGGTCTTCCTATAGGGTTGCCATTCTGTTCAGCTCCTTCAATCCTTTCTTTAACTATTCTATAGAGGTTCCCAACCTCAGTCCAATGGTTGGTATCTGAAAAATTTTAACCTAGCAACATGGCTGCTCTTTGATCACATCCAAATATGCTCTAGGTCTCTGTGTTCTGCCTGAATGCACATGCTCACTTAATACACATCAATCATTCTTCTGGACGGAATCTTTTAGTACACACCTTTGATCCCAAACAATGAAGTCTAGTTGAGGGACAGACGAAGTGACAAATCTAAGAAAGATTGGATTGGATGAATCAATGATCGTATATATCCAACTGTATGGAGAAAATCTATGAGAACTGCAAGGAGAGTGAAAGCAGTTCAGTCAGAGTTGTCAGTCATTTGGCAGTCCTTGCAGTAGAGTTCAGTTTCTTCATGTGCTCACTCTGAGGTCAAAGGAGGCAGTTGAAGTCAGAGAATAAGAAGCCAGAAGATAGAACCAATTGCCAGAGTTAGCTTTAAGTTAAGTAGAGAAATTCATTAGGAAGCTTACACAAAGTAGATTGAATCTGTCAGCGTGGAGAGGGGTTTCTATCAGAACAGCTGAGTTGAAACAGGCAGCCAGATTTCAGAAAGAACAAGAAAGGGTAAGATAATTCAGCTGTAAGCCTCTGAGACAATTACTTCATGCAGGCAAATTCAAAGTTACTTTTACAAAGACTGAATCTCATTGTGTTCACATCATGATTAAATCTTAGTTGACATTAAATAAAGTCATCTGACAGGACTCTACTTAGTAAAACTCAGTTTCTTTTCAAATAATAATGCATCTGTAGAGTAGGACTACAATACTACAAAAGACACTTATAGTAGGATAAGAATTCAAGATAATGAATACACTCTCATGATTGTGCTTAAATACTGTATTTTCATCACTGATAAAGCAATATACTAGTGCAGTCCTTGTCCTTCTGTGTGTCATCTTAATTTTTCTAGAAATACGTTCTTCAGAGGAATGTTGACACACTCAAAGACAGTCAATGTAAGTCGACTGCCAAAACTTATGTTCCATTGTACCACAGGGGCAGAACTGATGTCAATCAAAAAATATTATGCAAGTATTCATGTCTTTGATTAGTGTTCATTCCTATGTTATTTTTTCAGATTTTTTTGAAGTAATCAAGTTTGAGTTCAATGTCTCAGTGTCTAAGAGAGTGCATTTCTCTTGCAGACACCCAGAGATCAGCTCACTTAACCATCTATTGGTGAATATTGGGCCTACCGTTATGTATATTCTGTTATATTATGTATATGTCTGTATGTATATTCTGGAAAACACTTTTTTCTTGGTGTCATTCATCCTTGTCTCTAGATTTTATCAAAGACCTTTTAAATATCTAGTAAAATAATTATGCACGACTTCTTTTGTTTATATTTTTCAGCTTGTTTACATGGTGAAATATATTGACTATATGACATGTGATGAACCATATTTATATCTAGAATGATGTATATAATCTTCTTGATGTGTTTCTGGATTAGTTTGCAACTACTTTTTTTCATCTTTCTTAATTTGAGTATTTCTTATTTACACTTCAATTGTTATTTCCTTTCCCGGTTTCCTGGCAACATCCCTCTAACCCCTCCATCTCCTCTTCTTTATGGGTGTTCACCCCCATTCACGCCCCATTACCACCCTCCCCCCAATAATCACATTCACTGGGGGTTCAGTCTTAGCAGGACAAAGGGCTTCCCCTTCCACTGGTGCTCTTACTAGGTTATTCATTGCTACTTAATGAGGTTGGAGCCCAGGGTCAGTCCATGTATAGTCTTTGGGTAGTGGCTTAATCCCTGGAAGCTCTGGTTAGTTGGCATTGTTGTTCATATGGAGTATCAAGCCCCTTCAATTTCTTTCAGTCATTTCTAAGATTCCTTCAACAGGTGTTTAATGGTGGCATTCGCCTATGTATTTGCTGTATTCTGGCTGTGTCTCTCAGGAGAGATCTATATCCAGTTCCTGTCAGCCTGCACTTCTTTGCTTCATCCATCTTATGTAGTTTGGTGGCTGTATATATATGGGCCACATGTGGGGCAGGCTCTGCATGGGTGTTCCTCCTGCCTCTGTTCTAAACTTTGCCTTCCTATGCCCTCCTAAAGGTATTCATGTTCCCTGTTTAAAGGAGTGAAGCATCTGCATTTTGATCATACTTCTTCAGTTTCATGTGTTCTGTTCATCTAGGGAAATTCAAGCATTTGAGCTAATATCCACTTATCAATGAGTACAAACCATGTGTGTTTTTCTGTGATTGAGTTACCTCACTCAGAATGATACTTTCCAGTTCCATCCATTTGCCTATGAATTTCATAAAGAAATTGTTTTTGATAGCTGATTAGTATTCCATAGTGTAGATGTACCATATTTTCTGTATCCATTCCTCTGATGAAGGGCATCTGGATTCTTTCCAGCTTCTGGCTATTATAACTAAGGCTGCAATGAACATAGTGGAGCATGTGTCTTTGTTATATGTTAGGGCATTTTTGTGTATATGCCAAAGAGAGGTATAGCTCGGTCCTCAGGTAGTTCAATGTCCAATTTTCTGAGGAACCTCCAGAGAGATTTCCAGAATGGTTGTACCACTCTGCAATCCCACCAACAATGGAGGAGTGTTCCTCTTTCTCAACATCCTTGTCAGCATTTGGGGTCACCTGAGTTTTTTTATCTTAACCATTCTCACTGGTGTGAGGTGAAATCTCAGGGTTGTTTTGATTTGCATTTCCCTTATGACTAAAGATGTTGAACATTTCTTTAGGTGTTTCTCAGCCATTCGGCATTCCTCAGCTGTGAATTCTTTGTTTAGCTCTGAACCCCATTTTTAATAGGGTTATTTGTCTCCCTGCGGTCTAACTTCTTGAGTTCTTTGTATATTTTGGATATAACCCCTCTATCAGTTGTAGGATTGGTAAAGATCTTTTCCCAATCTGTTGGTTGCCGATTTTCCTAACCACAGTGTCCTTTGCCTTACAGAAGCTTTGCAGTTTTATGAGATCCCATTTGTCGATTCTTGACCTTAGAGCATAAGCCATTGGTGTTTTGTTCAGGAAATTTTCTCCAGTGCCCATGTGTTGGAGAAGCCTGCCCACTTTTTCTTCTATTAGTTTGAGTGTATCTGGATTGATGTGCAAGTACTTGATCCACTTGAACTTAAGCTTAGTACAAGGTGATAAGCATGGATCGATCTGCATTCTTCTACATGTTGACCTCCAGTTGAACCAGCACCATTTGCTGAAAATGCTATCTTTTTTCCATTGGATGGTTTTGGCTCCTTTGTCAAAAATCTAGTGACCATAGGTGTGTGGGTTCATTTCTGGGTCTTCAATTCTATTCCATTGGTCTATCTGTCTGTCTCTGTACCAATACCATGCAGTTTTTATCACTATTGCTCTGTAATACTGCTTGAGTTCAGGGATAGTGATTCCCCCAGAAATCCTTTTATTGTTGAGGATAGTTTTAGCTATCCTGTGTTTTTTGTTATTCCAGATGAATTTGCAAATTGTTCTGTCTTGCTCTTTAAAGAATTGGATTGGTATTTTGATGGGGATTGCATTGAATCTGTAGATTGCTTTTGGTAGAATGGCCATTTTTACTATATTAATCCTGCCAAGCATGAACATGGGAGATCTTTCCATCTTCTGAGGTCTTCTTCAATTTCTTTCTTCAGAGGCTTGAAGTTTATATTGTACAAATCTTTTACTTGCTTGGTTAAAATCACACCGAGGTACTTTATATTACTTGGGACTATTATGAAGGGTGTCATTTCCCTAATTTCTTTCTCGGCTTGTTTCTCTTTTGTGTAGAGGAAGGCTACTGATTTATTTGAGTTAATTTTATACCCAGCCACTTTGCTGAAGATGTTTATCAGCTTAATATTCTCTGTTGGAACTTTTGGGATCACTTAAATATACTATCATATCATCTGCAAATAGTGATATTTTGACTTCTTTTCCAATCTATATCCGCTTGATCTCCTTCTGTTTTCTGATTGCTCTGGCTAGAACTTCAAGAACTATATTGAATAAGTAGGGAGAGAGTGGGCAGCCTTGATTAATCCCTGATTTCAGTGGGATTGCTTCAAGTTTCTCTCTAGTTATTTTAATGTTAGCGACTGGTTTGTTGTATATGGCTTTTACTATGTTTAGGTATGGGCCTTGAATTCCTATTGTTTCCAGGACTTTTAACATGAAGGGGTGTTGAATTTTGTGAAGTGGTTTCATCTAATGAAATGATCATATGTTTTTGTTCTTTCAGTTTGTTTATATAATGGATCACGTTGATGGTTTTCCGTATATTAAACCATCCCTGCATGCATGGGATGAAGCCTACTTGATCATGGTGGATGATTGTTTTGATGTGCTCTTGGATTCAGTTTCCCAGAATTTTCTTGAGTATTTTTCACCGATATTCATAAGGGAAATTGGTCTGAAGTTCTCTTTCTTTGTTGTGTCTTTGTGTGGTTTAGGTATAAGAGTAATTGTGGCTTCCTAGAAGGAATTCGGTAGTGTTCTATCTGTTTTAATTTTGTGGAATAGTTTGGATAATATTGGTATGAGGTCTTCTATGAAGGTCTGATAGAATTCTGCACTAAACCCATCTGGACCTGGGCTCTTTTTGGTTGGGAGTCCTTTAATGACTGCTTCTATTTCGTTAGTAGTTATGGGGTTGTTTAAATGGTTTATCTGTTCCTGATTTAACTTCGGTACCTGGTATCTGTCTAGGAAATTGTCCATTTCCTGCAGAGTTTCAAGTTTTGTTGAATATAGGCTTTTGTAGTAGGATCTGATGATTTTGAATTTCCTCTGATTCTGTAGTTATGTCCCCCTTTTCATTTCTGATTTTGTTAATTTGGACACACTCTCTGTCCTATCATTAGTCTGGCTAAGGGTATCTATCCTGTTGATTTTCTCAAAGAACCAATTTTTGCTTCTTTTGATTCTTTCCATGGTCCTTTTTCTTTCTACTTGGTTGATTTCAGCTCTGAGTTTGAATATTTCCTGCCTTCTACACCTCCTGAGCCCTGAGTTTTCCTCTTAGCACATCTTTCTTTCTGTCTCATAAGTTTGGGAATGTTGTACCTTCACTTTCATTAAATTCTAAGAAGTCTTTAATTACTGTCTTTATTTCTTCCTTGACCAGGTTACCATTGAGTAGAGCATCCTTCAATTTCCATGTATATGTGGGCATTCTTCCCTTATTGATTTTGAAAACCAGCTTTAACCCGTGGTGTTCTGATAGGACACATGGGATTATTTCTATCTTTCTTTATCTATTGAGGCCTGCTTTATGACCAATTATAGGGTTAATTTTGGAGAAAGTACCATGCGGTTGTGAGAACAAGGTGTATCCTTTTGTTTTAGGATAGAATGTTCTATAAATATCTGTTAAGTCCATTTGGTTCATGACTTCTGTTAGTCTGTTTATGTCTCTGTTTAATTTCTGTTTCCATTATCTGTCCATTGATGAGAGTGGGGTGTTGAAATCTCCTACTATTATTGTGTGAGGTACAGTGTGTGCTTTGAACTTGAGTAAGGTTTCTTTTATGTATGTAGGTGCCCTTGTATTTGGAGCATAAATATTTAGGATTGAGAGTTCACATTGGTGGATTTTTCCTTTGATGTATATGAAGTGTCCTTTCTTATCTTTTTTGATGACTTAATCTGTTTTAATGGCTACTCCAGCTTGCTTCTTCAGACCATTTGCTTGGAAATTTGTTTTCCAACCTTTCACTGTGAGGTAGCTTCTGTTTTTTTCTCTGAGGTGTGTTTGCTGTGGGCAGCAGAATGCTGGGTCCTCATTGCATATCCAGTTTGTTAATCTATGTCTTTTTATTGGGGAGTTGAGTCCATTGATGTTGAGAGATATTAAGGAATAGGGATTGTTGCTTCCTGTTATATTCATATTTGGATGTGAGTTTATGTTTGTGCGCCTCTCTCTCTCTGTCTCTCTCTGTCTCTCTGTCTCTCTCTGTCTCTCTCTCTGTCTCTCTGTCTCTGTCTCTCTCTCTGTCTCTGTCTCTCTCTGTCTCTCTGTCTCTCTGTCTCTCTCTCTCTGTCTCTCTCTCTCTCTCTCTCTCTCTCTCTCTCTCTCTCTCTCTCTCTCTCTCTCTCTCTTTGTTGTTGTTGTTGCCAAGACAATTAGTTTCTTACTTTTTCTAGGGTGTAGCTTGCCTCCTTATGTTGGACTTTACCATTTATTATCTTTTGTAGCACTGGATTTGTAGAAAGATACTGTGTAAATTTGGTTTTGTCATGGAATATCTCGATTTTTCCATCTATGTTAATTGAGAGTTTTGCTGCATACAGTAACCTGGGCTGGCATTTGTGTTCTCTTAGGGTCTGTATGACATCTGTCCAGGATCTTCTGACTTTCATAGTCTCTGGTGAGATGTCTGGTGTGATTCTGATAGGTCTGCCTTTATATGTTACTTGGCCTTTTTCCCTACTGCTTTTAATATTCTTTCTTTGTTTTGTGCATTTGGTGTTTTGACTATTATGTGACAGGAGGAATTTCTTATTTTTATATCATTTTCATAAGCGAAGTTAGTCTATAATTTTCTTCCTTTGTTGCGTTTTTATGTACTTCAGATGTCATAGCAATGTTGCCTTATAGAAGAATTAGGCAATATTCATTGTGGCATAATGCAAGAGGTATGGTACATGGGGTTCATTCCTTTTTGTTAGTATGGTAAAACTCTAAGCTAAATAAATGTGATAATCAAGTATTAGTGATTTGATGTTGTTCATTAGTTTGCTTTTGCTTGAAAAATTTTAATTACTACTTATATATTTTATATTTGACTTTGGTAAGTTAAATATATCAAGGAGTTTAGTAGTTTCTTTTAGTTTCCAGGTTGTTGAAGTAAAGAATTTTAATGTAACTCCTTCTGATTTTCTAGTTTTCCATTGTATCTGATGGGATGTGCCTCCTTTTTTCAATATGTTATTAATGTTTGTATTCTTTCTGAGTGCATATTTTAGTTAACTTGGTTAAGTATCTATCCATATCAATACTATTTTTCTCACAAACCAACTATTTCATTAATTCTTTATATGTTTATTGTTTGTTTCTATTTAATTAATTTCAGCCTTGAGATATTTTTATAGAGAAGTCAGACAAGTTTTTAATGAGTTGTATCTTTTTATGTATGTATGTTTTATTATAAATTTGCCTCTTAGAACTGCTTTTACTGTGCCCCATAGAATTCAATAATTTGTGTTTCCATTTTCAATGATTTCTCAAAGGTTTTATTTTGCCTTCTTAGTTTCTCTCTTGATATTTTTTTAGTCAGTTGTGACTTGGTTCACTTTCCATATATGTATAAGTTTTATTTAACTTATGGACTTTAGACAGAATACAAGGTATTATATTTATATTTCTAATTTATATTATATGTATTGATAGTTGGTTTATGTCTATGTATGCAGCCAATTTTGTGAAAATTTAATGTACTTCTGAGAAAAGGCATATATGCTTTTCTGTTTGGGTCAACGATATCTGCTATTTTCATTAAATTTATGACATCATATAACTCTATAATTTCTCTATTTAGTTTGAGTTTAGATGAAACCATGGGGTAATGAAGTCACACACTATCACTGTTTAATGGTCAATGTGTGATTTTTGCTGTAGTAATACTCAATAAAAAATTTGGCTGCCTTTGTCCTTTGGAACATAAATATTTAGAATTACAATATCCTCATATTGAATCTTTTCCTTTGGTGATTACATGATATCCATTCCCCTTTGTTATTATTATTGGTTTGTAGTATATTGTGTGAGATATTAAAATGGCTACATCTGCTTGATTCTCAGTTCAGTTTATTGGTAATATCTTTGCTCATCTCTGATGTGATGTCTTTCTTTAACAGTAATTGTGCTTCATGGATACAGTGGAAAGATGGATCCTATTTTCTAAACCTTAACAGGTGGTGTCATTTTATTCGGGAACTGATACTATTAGTAGTGAGAGTTGTCAGTGAGCCATGTTTATTGTTTCCAGTTACTTTTTTTTTTATACTAGGGGAATTTTTCTCTTTTGTTTTACTATTTCTGGATTATCTTTTTCTTGTGATTTCTTGGGTATGGTTGACATCTTCTGATATAGTGCTTTCTGTAGAAATGGATTTGTAGATTGAAATTACTTAAATTTGGCTTTATCTAGGGATACCCACCCCTCATCTGTCAATAGTGATAGATAGTTTTCCTGGGAATATGAGTCTGTTTAAGTATTTATTGTCTCTTTGAGTTTGTAGAGCCTCTGTTTATGTCATTCTGATTTCTAGAGTCTCCATTGAGAAATCAGGTGTTATTCTATTGTTTCTACCTTTATAATGTAACTTGGTCGTTTCCCCTTGAGACATTTAATATTATCTCTTTGTTCTGTGCCTTTACTGTTTTAGTATTATTTGCTAAGGAGGATTTCTTTTCTGGTCCAATATATTTGGTGTTCTGCATGCTTCTTATGCATTGACATACATTCCTTCTTTAGGTTAAAGAAATTGGGTTCTATGAAGATATAGCAAATATTTTATGTGCCTTTGATCTAGGTTTGCTCTCCTGGCTTTATACCTCCTACTATATACATAGATTTGGTCTTTTCATAATTTCATAGATTTACTATATGCTGTATTTTAAATATATTTTCTTTGACCAGATATTCTCTCATTTATGCTTTGCATTCTGTTGGTGTTTAATCTTTGTATGATTTTCAATTTAATAATATCTAGCTTTGTATCAATTACAAATTATTTAGTATTTCTACTAAACTATTTCTACTTTCATGTCTTGGATTGTTTTTATCATTTCATCCCACTGTTTCCATATTAGCAGACTTCACTAAGGGATTTATTCAAGGATCCTTGAAAATAAACAATTGATATTTTGAAATTCTCGGCTTGTGCTTTATGTATATTACAAATTCATGTCCTCTCATTCCAGTAGTTACTGCTACATGCATATGTGGTCATGTATATGTGTATATAGGTATATACCCTGATGGGTTCAGACAATGTTACTTGTGTCTATGTTTTCCTTTTAAGAACCAAATGGAGATATAACTACAGAAAATCACAATTAATCAAAATGTAAGATATTGGATCCAGTCCCAATGGATACATTTATAAAACAGTCCTACACGTAAGGCTCAGAAAACATTCAGAAAGTAAGCAGAACGATTGTAGGAGCCAAAGGAACAGGAAATTTGCTGTGAAATTGCTTCCCCTATTAACATCAGTAGCTATATCTTAGTTTCACAAACATGTCCTTCTAAATGTGCGATGGACAAGTATGACACCAATTAGCATATCAAATCAGAAAAAGAAAAGCTCCGTGGCCTCAAACCTACACAGAGAAATAAAGGCACACACACACTCACACACACACACACACACACACACACACACACACACACACACACACACGTATTCTCTTTCAATTCCTTATTTACTTTTTACTTTTTGTGGGGCAAAATATTTAATATATAATCCAGAATAGGCTAGGCAAGAGCTCTATGATTTAACTAGTCCCTTAGTTCTGTTTTCATGTATAAAGGTCAATTCTGATGGATTCATGATTACATATAGAACAGTTATATTTTCAACTTCTTGTGAGATTGGCTTACAAAACAGCCTAAGAAAGGTACCTCTTTCTTTCATTTGATTCATCGTTTCTTTTTAAATAGTTTAGGTATCTTTTCCTAAATAAAAGAACAAGCCTTGGGGCTATCGAAGTACCTGCCTCTCCAATTATCTAAGCGGGCCCAATTATAGTTGCCATCCATCATTCCAAAGCACCTGAAATATAAAATTATTATGATGGAGATAACTATTTTTTCAGCATTAATTGGATACATTATAATATATCATTCCTTAGAAATTTATAGAATGATTACAGTATTTCAAAGTAAAGTTCATATTTGGCAACACTTTAAGCACAATCGAGATAATCATTATTATATCATTTTATATTGTCTTTAAGCCTGACCTTCAAAATATTCTCCATATTCATTTTATTATAATGGATACTGCTTTTAATGATGTAATTTTCCATTAGAGTGTGTGGGTCTATCTGACATCATAATACAAACAATATTATGAAATATGATAACATACTTATGAAAATTCCTGTAAGGTTAGGTAGTGAAAACTCAGAATAACAAAGACATAAAAGCAAAATATTTAGACACGAAGTCATGGCAGAAGCTCATCTTAGAAGACTATTCCACAAGCCATAAAAAGCTAAGCTTACTAAAGGAGTTGATTAAAAGATGTATTTCCTGCGATCTTGACTGGTTCTAACTTTTAGTATTAAAATAATTCATTTTTTCTAGTTTGAAATATTTCATATAGTTTTCATACACAGAGTTACTGTGTATATCTTTAAAAATATACCATGAAGCTGTTTCTGTGCCAAAGGGTAGGAGAAAGAACAGGCACCCTGTTGTGTAACAATCCATCATAATCAGAAAGCCTAAGCTACTTCCCAAATCAAGTGGTCAATTTCTTAATCAAAGTCTTGTCTTCCTACATGCTATAAAGTAACTGTCATTTCCATGACATAATATTGGTTGACTGTTATTTTCAATTTCTTTTCTTGAACATCTTGATTAGGTATAATAAGAATAAGTGTAATAAAAATCAACTTGACTTTGGTTGTAACAGTCTAGTCAAGCATGTGGAATGGTTGAGGAAAGATCACTGTACTCTGACTCCCTATAGTGCCTGCTCTTCATGGAATAGATGGTATCTTTCAGATTTTTGTAAATGTTGTAGAGTTAAGGTTTTCATTTACATATTCTGTTACTATTTTAAGAAAGCATATGATGGCCTCTAGTGGCACAGAAGGAAACATTTTAAAATCAATAATAGTAATTAAAAGGTTCATTTTAATAATAACGTTCAGTGTGTCTACCTCATGCTCATGTTGTAGAGAATTCATTGTAATTTTTAACATCTTTCTGAAAGCATCTATATACAAAGATGTGTAAAGAACTTAATACCACATGATTGCTCAAGTGCAGTCTAGAGTAGGAACCTGCTTCGTCACCTGAAATAAGAAAGCAGGAGTGTTTAAATTTCATTGAATTCAGTCACCATTGACGGAGTTTACTGACACTTTCATCTTTAAGTAAACATAAGGGAAATAACTGCCACCATAAGAATCAATGAGAATGTAAGGAATGCCAAATATTGATCTATTTTACACATTGAAATACTTTGCCATATAGTAATATACTATCATCATATTACTGCTATTTGTACATTAGAACAGAGGATTAGACTTTGAAGAAGTCCCTCCTTAATATTCTAGTGTATATGGAAAAAAAAGTGGTATTCTCTCAGCTAAATTCTTAGAATTAACATTATATCAACTCTCTGGATAATGGCCTGGCACTTAAATACACCAAAGAAAGACACCAAAGTATCCTGTGGCCATTGTCTATAGCATTGTTTTAATAAAATCATTACTACAAAATCAAATTCACTAATAAAATCACTTGTGATTAAAAGCCTACAATTTTTAAAAAATCTTGATTATTGAGTTGGAATTATGAATGAAATTTTCTAAATTACTATTTGAAAACATCTCTGAAGCTCTTTAGCTATTTTTATAAAGAATAAAACCATGCTTTACTTTCAATATTATAAGCAATAATTCATATATGTTAAAACTTATCAATGGATAAATTCAGATTTTTTTGTTACAGATGACGGAGTTACATTTCAATTTATTATTATTAGTAGTAGTATAGTAAGAGTAGTAGTAGTAGTAGTAGTAGTAGTAGTAGTAGTAGTAGTAGTAGTGTATTTGTATTTCCTTACAATTCAGCCAGTGCCGCCCTCCCAGTCTACCCTCCCACAGTTCCTCAACCCATTCTTTCTTCCTCTCTATCTCCAAGAGGATGTCTACCCCTCTGCCAAGCCTCCACCTTCCCTTGGTTCTCAAGTCTCTGGAGGGTTAGGCAAGTCTTCTCATACTGAGGCCTGACCAGGTAGTCCTCTACCATATGTGTGTCAGGGCATCTGACAAGTTCCTGTATGCTGCCTGTTGGAGCTTCAATGTCTGGGATATCTTAGGGGTCCAACTTAGGTGAGACTGCTGGTCTTCCTATGGGGTCGCCCTCCTCATCAGCTTCTTTCAGCCTTTCATTAATTAAACTGACTTCAGTCCAATAGTTGGGTGTAGGTATCTGCATCTGTCTCAGTCAGCTGTTTGTTGGGTCTCTATGAGGGAAAACCATGCTGAGCTCCTGTCTGTAGGCACATCATAGAATCAGAAATAGTGTCAGGTCTTAGAGCTTCGCTTGACCTATATCACAAGTTGGGCCAGTCACTAGATCTCCTTTCTCAGTCTCTTCTCCATATTTTTCTTCCTGCAGTTCTTTTAGACAGGAACAATTTTGGGTCAGTAATTTTGACTGTGGATAAGAAACTCTGTTCCTCCACTTGAGGCCCTGTCTACCTACTGGAGGTTGACTCTTTGAGTTCCTTTTCCCCAATGTTGGACATTTTGGCTAAGGTCACCTCCAACAAGTCCTGAGAGTGTCTCACCTCCTGGGTTTCTGATACTGTCTAGAGGGTCCTCCCACTTCCCACTCAAAAGGCTATTTACTTCCATTTATTCACTTGGCCCTCTGGACTTCTCTCCTATCCCACCCCCATATATGATCCTGTTTTCCTTTTCCACTCTTTCTCCCCTTTCCCACTCAATTTCCTCCCTCTCTCTACCTCCACCTCCATTGATTATTTCCTTCTCTCTTCTGAGTGGGATTGAAACTTCCTCATTTGGGCATTTCTACTTGTTATACTTCTAAAGGTCTGTAGGTTGTATCGTAGATATTCTGTACTTTTTTGGCTAATATCCACATGGTAAACATATACCATGCATGTCCAAAGGGTCCGAGTTACTTCACTCAGGATGATATTCTCTACTTGCATTCATTTGTCTGCAAAATTCATGATGTCCTCATTTTTAATAGCGGAGTAGTATTTCACTGTGTAAAATGAAACACATTTTCTGTATCCATTCTTCCATTGTGAGACTTCTGGGTTGTTTCTAGCTTCTGGCTATTACAAATAAGGTTGCTATGAACATGGTGAAACATGTGTGAAACATCTTTTGGGTTTATGCTCAAAAGAGGTATGACTGGGTTTTCTGGTAGAACTATTTCCAATTTTCTGAGGAAGTGCCAGATTGACTCCAGAGTGGTTGTATCTGTTTGCAATCCCACCAGCAATGGAGGGGTGTTCCTCTTTCTCCACATCCTTGACAGCAACTGCTGTCACCTGAGTTTTTGATCTTAAGCATTCTCATTGGTATAAGTTGAAATCTCAGGGTCATTTTGATTTGCATTTCTCTGGTGAGTAAGGAATTTGCACATTTAAGTGCTTCTCGGCCATTTGAAATTCTTCTGTGAATACTCTATTTAGCAGTGTCTTTGTCATTTAGATGTTTCTTGTATGCAGCAAAATGCTGAATCCTGCTTGTATATCCAGTCTGTTAGTTAATGTCTTTTTATCGGTGAATTGAGTACTTTGATATTGAGAGATATTAAAGAAAGGTGATTGTTAGTTTCTGTTACATTTGTTTTTGTAGGTGGCATTATGTGCATGTGATTCTCTCCTGTTGGTTTTGTTGTGTGATGATGAGATGATTAATATCTTTTGGGATTTTGTTTGTTTGTTTGTTTTTGGTGTGGATACCCTCCTTATGTTGAAGTTTTCTTTCTAGAATCCTCTGTATGGCTAGATTCGTTAAATGTTGTTTAAATTTGGTTTTGTCAAGAAATATTTTGGTTTCTCTATCTATGATGATTGAGAGTACTGCAAAGTATGTAGCCTATGCTAGCATTTGTATTTTCTTAGGGTCTGCATGACCTCTGACCAGGCTCTTCTGGCTTTTCAGTTTCTGTTGAGAAATCTGGTGTAATTACAATAGGTCTGCCTTTATATGTTACTTGGCCTTTTTCCCTTAGAGCTTTTAATACTCTTTCTTTATTCTGTGCATTAATGTTTTGATTACTATATTATGAGAGGATTTTCTCTTCTGGCCCAATCTATTTCGTATTCATGTACACTCTTGGCTATCTCTTTCATTAGGTTGGGGAAATTTTCTTCTATAATTTTGTTTATGTTGATGTTTTCTGTTCCTTTGAGCTGGGAATCTTCACTGTCTTCCTTCTATTCCTATTATTATTAGGTTTGATCTTTTCATTACATCCTGGATTTCCTGAATGTTTGGGTTATGAGTTTTTATGTTTACTATTTTCTTTGACAATTGTGTCAGTATCTTCTAAGATATCTTCTATGCCTGAGAATCTCTGTTATATTTCTTGTTTTCTGTTGTTTTCTTCTTGTGTCTGTAGTTCCTGAGCCCTTGCTTAGGCTTTCCATTTACAGGGTTGCCTCCATTTATGATTTCTTTATTGTTTTACTTCCATTTTTAGGTCTTAGAGTACTTTGTTCAATTCCTTTACCTGTTTGATTATATTTTCCTGTATTTTTTAAAAATGGATTTATTTGTTTTCTCTTTAAGGGCTTCTACTTGTTTACCTGTTTCTTCCTGTATTTCTTTCAGTGAGTTATTTATATCCTCCTTAATGGACTCCATTATCTTCATGGAACAGGATTTTAGGTCACCATCCTGGTTTCCATGTGTGTTGGGGTATCCAGGGCTTGCTTTGGTAGGAGAACATGGTACTGATGCTGTCAAAGTATATTAGCTTCTGTTGCTTATGGCCTCTCACTCTCAACATTCCTTAGTTGTGTTCAGACCTTTTTGTCCCCTCCCAGATCCCATTCACTTTGACATGTCTATGGGTATACTCCATATTCAGCTCATGTTTAGGCAGTCATATTGATGAACATTTATTGGAGTAGCCTTTGATGTTACTAGCAAACAGTGTCAAAGAAATCTCTTTGATTCTCTGGCTCTTACAATCTTTCTGTCTCCTCTTCCAGATGTTCTGTGCGCCTCATAATCAGGAGGCACAGTTGTTTTGTAAGTGGGAAAGTTTGGAGAGAGGAAAAGAGAGGGGCAGTGAAAATGTAAATATATTATATCTCAAAAAATAAAAAATAATTATTCGTCCATTAACTAGACAATATTAGTCAAAGAAGACACATACATTTAAACATTTGTAAAGTGATATTGAAGTTTAAAAGCATACTTTTGGAAATTCTCATGAGGTTAAAGAGATGTAGTATTATAATTTTTAAACTTTCTCTGACTTATTCTGGTTATATAATTTACATTAATAATTGAAAATTACTCTGAATATTAATATACTAGTTAATAAACACCATCCTGTGCTTTAGAGAAAATAACTCATTCAAATAGAAATCCTCTTTGGTCTCCTTTTCTGTCTGTTCATTTATTTATGTAATTATTTATTTATTTAGATACATACTTGTGCATTCTACCTGCCATTTACATATCAATCTTTCATTTATCTATGTATCTAAGGGTGAAGTATTGATAATAATTTCTTAGTTATTTTGGGGAGAGTTGACCTGCATATATTCACTTAAAAACAGGGGTTATGAAAAATACCAGGATATACAAAAGTGGACCAACAAGGATAGGCACCCAATCTTCTCTGACACCACCATGTCTTCGGAGGTCTAGCCTCTAAACTGGGCCAGACTGGTTATCTTGAGTGTCAGTTGTTCTCCTACTGGTTTTTGGATTCAAGATATAAAGCACTTTGGTGAAATTCATAAATTATACTTCAACAGTATTTATTTCTATGTTATGGTAGGAATCAGTCTTTCATGGGAATCAAGGTCTTCCACACACAAATGAAAGTCAAAACACTGATGAGTCAGTAGGAGAGAATTCAAGTGAGCAACACTGTTTCCATCCTTTTCCTAGTCACGTAGACCTTGCATTGTGGAATCACAGTACTGGACAGGAAACAGTGTGGAACAGAGACTGAAGGAAAGACCATCCAGAGATTGCCCCGCCTAAGCATCCATCCCATCTGTAGACATCAAACTCAGACACTATTTCTGATGCCAAGGAGCCTGGTATAGCTGTCCCCTGAGAGGCTCTGCCAGAGCATGACAAACACAGGTGTGCATGCATGCAGCCAAATATCTAACTGAGCATGGGGACCCCAATGGAGAAGTTAGGGTAAGGACTGAAGGAGCTGAAGGGGTTTGCGACTCCATAGGAAGAACAACAATATCAACTAACCAGACCATCCAAAGCTCCCAGGTACTAATCCACCAACGGAAGAATAAACATGGCAGGACCCATAGCTCCAGCTGAATATTACAGAGGCTGGCATCTCATGCCCCTTGTTCCTGTTGTGGCTTAGTGACCCAGGTTAGGGGAATGCTAGGGCACTCAGAAAGGATTGGAAATCACCTTCATAAAAGCAGGGGATAGGAAGTGTGACAGAGGGTGTGGAGGGAAAACTGAGAATGGGGAAAACATTTGATATGAAAATAAAATAACCAATAAAAAAAGAGAAGAAAGAAAGGGTATATGACAGAAAACAATGACAAAGCCAGATCAGATGCTCGCCCTTCTAAGACAAGTATGATATCTCATAGTCAGCAATCTGGGATCTGTTACTATCCTTAGGTAATATTTGTATAGACTGGGTCAGTAAGTAGACCTTTCTAAATGAGGATCTGTTTTGTAAGAGCCACAGAAAGCATTGTGTCTGTTAACATAATCACTGTTAATGGTAACATTAACTGTAATATAACATGAACTTGTATATTGTAAACTTCTTCATGGAGGTTATCATTTCTTGTTTGGTGCATATTTTCTAAATCAGGGCTTACATGGAATGTCACATATGTCTGCTTTGTGCCCATACAAGCATCTCTGTTCCCTATCACTAACACCTTGTATGCAGTTATGTCACTTCTTCAGTTCTCCTATTTCCGAAGTTAGGGATAGTCCACTGAGCTCGGCCAAGTGTGCTTTCATATGTTAACCTATTTTTCCTTCCACAAAATATGTGTGATTAGTAAATATGTATTTCATTGACCTACTTGTAGAAGTTAGGTCCTGGTTCATCTTCCTGGCCCCATGCTCCCAGAAATAATATTCAGACTCAAGATATATTTACTAATGTCTTGCTGATATAGCTAAGCTATTCTCTGACTAGATCATAACATATTATAACCCATTTACTCTAAACTACATTCTACCACATAGCTGGTTATCTGTTCTCAGATATCATGTATCCATCTTATAACATCTTTCTGGGCAAATTTCCAGTGTCTGCTTCTATCCCAGAATTACTTCCGCCTCCCAGATGTTCTACCTGCTATTCTACTCTGTGCTTTACACGATAGCAAATTGACACATGATGCATCCTCTATATACAAGACATGCTCTCTAAATCTGCCTCCTGGACGTATTTTTCTTCTCCCCTATAACAACACTTCCTGACAGTGGCTAGAATACAGCCACTATCCACTTCTGCCTTGCACACATCCCCACAGTATGTAATGTGTCCAACACACTTAAACTTTTCCTGTCCTCTCAGGTGGCATAAAAAGACATTCCATCTCCACAGAAAAACTGAGACAAATGCTATTGGAATCCCCGGAATTCAAGAGGAAGCTGAGCCACATGTTTATGTAGTATAATTGCATTCTCTGGTCTTTTTGTTTGTTTGTTTGTTTGTTTGTTTTTTGAGCTCAGAATAGGAAATCAACAATAATAGCTCTAAGACTGAGTCAGTATGTAGGACAAAGCTTGAGGTTATGAACAGTTGAGATTCTGTGTGCCACACTACTAAAAATTAATACTGAAATCCTTATTTTACATTTCAAACAGGAAGAAAACTTACGTGTGTGTGTGTGTGTGTGTGTGTGTGTGTGTGTGTGTGTGTGTGTGTGTTGGGGACCTTAAATATGTAGTAAGAAAACATTTTGGCTATGAAAAGACATGGAAGTTAAGATAACGCATAGATTGGCAAGGTGATGAATGTTTAGTGAATTGTAAAGTTACTTTGGAGTTCCTACATTAAAGTTCTTCATATTATAGTACAAATTGAATAACAGACTAGATTCTAATCCAGAACTTGATTTTGTTTGGAAAAAAACAAAACAGCATCAAGACAGAGAAAGACAGAGATAGAGAAACAGAGATAGAGACAGAGATTACACAGGCTGAAAATATCAACAATTAGTAATATGGATTGATAAACTAAGCTCATAGTATATGGATACTCTTAATTTTATTATGTAGTTAGTCCAGAATTTTTCAGATTTCAAATCATTTTAAAAAAGCCTTTTGTAGTCACTGTGGGTTTGTACCTGAATTCACCTGGACTTAGGTTAAAGTGAAAGAAGAAATCTACCTCATCCATTGTTTATAGCAATTATAATGAAGGAAAGATTGTGTGGAATAAAATTTGCATTGACTAAGTACTTGAGCATGGGAGAAATTAATTTATCAAGAGGATTAATTCTCGCTAATGAAGAAAACCAAAAACACTTTTCTTATAAAGCAGACTCTTTTTTTTTTTGTAATGCCACAAACTTTATTTGATTCATATGAAGATTGTCACTTTGTTACTTGAACAATTGAAGTTTAAGAAGGTTCTGTAATTTAGAAAAATACAATTTTTTTTCTACAACACCATGGAACACAGTCATCAGAAACTGCATTTCCGCAGACTCTTAATGGTTTAAAGTATGACTCTAAAAGTATGAATGGTTTACAATAAAATGTAGAGACAATCTCAGAATAATATTTGCGAGGCTGCAGAGACTCAGACCGTATAATTTTCAAATTATTTAACATTTAATATTGATGCTTCTGGTAAAATAATTTTTACCAAGAAAAAATGCTTCTGCTTTCCAAGCTTATCAATTATGCTACATAAAACTGAGAGTTAATTACATGTGTCTACAGATTGAATGTCACTTGCTTTTCCTCATGTTTAGTGAGCTCTTTCTAGGTATGTTATACATCATCTGTTATACATGCTTTTGGCAGAAACTTTATTTTATAAAGAGTGGAAAAGTTGGGCATGTGTAAAGATGCAGAAAATACTCTCCTTTTTAATAATATTCAAAGAGAATATCCCTGAGTCTGCAGAATTACACAATGTGCTCCTTCAGTCCTATTGCTGAATTGCTGTTGTGAAGCATAGTATTTGCCCGCTATGAGTTATATTTTGGATAGTCTTATAATCTTTCATTTCTGGTGTTTGTTATTCAAATTATAAAAGCAGTCATATCACAAGCTTGTAAAGATGTCAAAATTTGTAAAGCATAAACATGTTACCTTCTATGAATTAGTTGGTTGTGATTTTAATGTGTGTGTGTGTGTGTGTGTGTGTGTGTGTGTATTGTAAACTATTGGAGGATATTTCAAATGTGAGAAGCCATGGAATTTTTTTCTTCATAACTTTGTGTTTTTCTTTTTACCTTACTAGAGAGATGTGTTCAAATGATTTAATAAACCTGTGGCTAGTTCTGGCTCACAATTGGATCATACATAGAGCCCATCGTGGTGGGAAGGCATGACGGGGAACACGAGGCAGCTGGTCACACTGCTCTGCACTCAGTCAGAAGTCAGGTTAGTCACGTTTTCCCTGTTTATCTATGCTGAGATCATAGTAATAAGCTGCCCCTGCTCGTGTTCACAGTGTGATTCCTTGCTATAGAAAAACCCCTGGAGACAGTGTCCCAGACATACACAAAGGTGAGTTTCCCGAGGGATTCTAAATCTTGTCACGTTGAAGAATAACGTGTACCATAGCCATTTTCTGCTGAAACCACACTAATTCTTGGGCACTTGTCACACACCTTTGCCATGGCTCACTGACTTTCAAGAACAGCAGGAGCAAAATTAAAAAGGAAGGGAAATTAAAAGCAATCTTGTGAGAAACAATGTTTGACATAAAATAATTAAATACCCACAAACATGCCAAATAGTTTCGAGGGGAAAACACATACTTTTCATAGAACAAAGATAGTAAGATCTGACTGGGAGTCAAAAATTCTGTATCCCACACCTGAGTCCAGTTCACTCCTACAAAGAAGCGAAACTATAAATAAATAGGAGAATGCTTTACTTCAAGGCTTATTTTGCCAAGAACAATGGTGAATGCCATCAAGATCAAGGCTGTTTTCTCCCAGGACTTTCATGGTGTGTTTTTTCAGAGTAGGATAGCTTTGGTTCCAGTGCCACTGTTAGAAGAGTCAGCAAAGATCGCCTGACCCCAATCAGGGCCTCAACTTTACAAAGCAAACGAAATGCCTTGCTGGGCATTAGCAGCACATGTTAATGTGTGTTGTATTTTGGAAGGCACAACTCTTTTATAAATAGAAATCTGGGGAATGAGGACCATTTGTCACTTATCACTACAGGAACACTGACAGGTCACAGTACCTAGAAAAAGAAATCCAGGAGGCCTTTGTATCTCTGTACTAAGAACTTACTCAGGAGGGAAAATGACTCATAGTAATTAATTTGCTCATAAAAGATTTTGTTCCATTTCTCTAAATTTACTTCTAAGACAGTTCCGCTTTAACCACTTACTTGCAGAAAATGCTCCTTCATGTGCGACAGCATTCACGTGTCATTGATTAGTTCTTTAAGAGAGGAGGAATGTTTGTTTCTCTAGATTTCATCCACACAGGCAGCTGCATTTGTAAAAGCAAGTCTTTCCAAATCAAAAAGAAAAAAAAAAAAACCCTGACAAGCTGTGAGCAATGACAATAATTCCACTAATGCAGTTGCCTAGTACACTAATTATCCTAATGATGGTTCAGTTGTCTGATAATCGCATCCCCCAAGGACCATATAGAGTCAATCCACACAGTTGTAGAGCCCTCTCCAGGCTCATTTTGCTGTTTCCTGCCTTGCTGCAAAGTACATTATATTACTATATTAGCATAAACAGTCATCATACTGAACACGGGCTGAACACACAGATAGTGAAAGTGGTGAAGGGTAATGGCAGAAATTCCTAGATGAGATAGTAAATCCAGTCACTCAATTCTGTAGTTTATGATACAACCATAATTTGAACTACAAATCTGCATCTTTCTAAAGTATGGGCATGGGGCTTAAATGTGTGAAGAAACATAAACGATATGTTTATTTAAATCACTAACTGATCAAAATGTTTTGAAAACATAAACTGAAAGGGTTAACTTAAAGTAAGTAGTGCAAAAGTCCTATAAAATCTCTGGAGTTCTTTTGAAAGCATAGGTTAGAAAAAATTGTGAACAGAGGCATTCTACATGGTTAGATAATGCTGTTTCATAGAAGATAAAATTATTAAGCAAAAATCTCCCTAGCAGCTGTAGGAAGCCTCCCAATGAACTGTTAGTAAAGGAGTGACCAGAGGCATTGAGAAGTCAGGTAGATGTGAGATACAAGTTTTCTATTGTGAGATAGGAGTTTACTGCTATTTGTGGTCAAAAGTCATTGTGAGACTTATCCAGTTATGATGGCAGGAGCAACCATGGTAAATATTTGTCTAAACATGCCAACCAATTCAAAGAAGCGTGACTATTATAGGGGGTAATCAACTAATTTGTGATTGGATTTGAAGACTGCACCACAGCACAGAACTCATGCTGGGAACTATATACCTGCTCAGATTGAGTTTGCTTGAGTTCTGCTGTCTTAGGGTTTTGCTGCTGTGAACAGACACCATAACCAAGGCAAGTCTTATAAGGACAACATTTAATTGGAGCTGGTTTACAGATACAGAGTTTCAGTCCATTGTTATCAAGGCGGGAACATGGCAGCATCCAGGCAGACATGGTACAGGAGGAGCTGAGAGTTCTACATCTCCACTTGAAGGCTGCTGGTAGAAGACAGACTTCCAGGCAGCTGGGGTGAGAGAATTAAGCCCACATCCACAGTGGCACACCTATTCCAACAAGGCCACACCTCTTCATAGTGTCCCTGGGCCAAGCACATACAAACCATCAAAATATATGTGTTTATACTGTAAATTAGTCAGCTGTCACCATCTTTAAAGAAGCTTCTTTTCACAGTGGTTGAGAGTTGAGAGCTTACCACAGGCAAATTTACAGAGAATAAGCAATATACATACTAGGCATCACAATGGACAACCTTGATCACCCTCCAGAAAGCTCAAGAACCATGGTGGAAACAGACAGAGAAATGAACCCCCACTCCTGCTACTGCAAGCAACCACAATTGAACCCACTGGGTCAGAAAGAAAGACTTTGAAGGACCAGATTGCTGGGAAGGCGAAGGATTTCAGCAGGAAAGAAAGGAGGATGAGAAGGCACAAAGGATGGTGTGGGAATTCAGTATATAAATCTATGAATTTGTTAAAGCAAAAAGAAAAAAACCCTAGAAGCTATGTAACAAAAATAAATTACGATATCTAGCACTGCTAAACAATGATTATGTTTGCCGATTGTGTAAACTAAGGATTTGAGTCTCACATTTGTAAAGTGGTGGTTCCAGAAGCAGATTATAAACTGAGGATATGACCACTCCAAGATATGATCGAGAGGAGCTGTTTGTTGTGGATATGAGGGAGAATATAGCAAGAGGCATCTGGCAGTGCCCAGAACAGAGAGAAAGCAGTAGATTGAACATTGCTCATGGACAGGACCATTAGAGGAGGGCGTGTGAAAGAATGATAGAAGACCAAGAGAGAGGCAAAGATGGCAGCCTAGCCAAAAGAGCAAGGTTGTAAAGATAATGGGAAGCTGTGGGGAGGATTTCAAATCAAATTATTAAAACAATTCCAGCCGGTAGGTGGTGTCTCTAACCGCCTAAATATTTTATGTTGCTGAATGAAACACACAAACATAGCCTTTAAATATTGATATCCCTGGGTCACTTCCTAACCTCTACTGGATTAATCCACCTCCTGCCAATAATCTCGAGTTATCACTTACTAAATTGGATAGTCTACTTTAGCTGCCCTAGACCCAGTTGGGCAGCCCTCTGCAACACACTCTCCCAGCTCTTTCACCTAGCTGTTACGCCTCCCTGTACTCTATTCTTCTCAGGCATGGTGTCCCTTCTCCTCTACACTCTCCCTCATAGTGAATTTCATTCTTCTCTCCTTTCCCTCAGTCAGAAGCCCTGGAATCCTAAAGTCCAGCCTCTGTCTGTCCTGTCCAGCCATTGGCTGCGGGCTAATCAAAACCAACTGAGGACAAGTTCCTAGAAGCTAAGTGCTGTTGTAGCAGTTTTGGGTACTCAAATTAACATTAGGATACAAAGAACATTAGGCCAAACCCACTTCAGGATGAAAGCCCACAGACTGGAAAAGTTTAGGGTAAGGGGCAGAGTGAGAAGACCCAGGTATGGCAGAGTAGACGCAGAAATGTATGAACGTGTACTTTTGCTACGGCAGAATCCTGGAGGCCATCATGCAGTTTGGTGTGCTAATATAAAACACAGATAGCCATTTATCCTTTCTACTATTGATAAGGGATTTCATTCTATGGTGAAGTGAAACTGGCTTCACAAGTTATAAAGGTGGCATTTATCCAATGGTCAGAATTTGGACCTGACATTGATCAAAATGAAGCAACCAAAACTACCATTGGGTAATTGAAGTGGAATAGAAAAAATAACTTGCATTTAATATATTTACTTCAACTGTGAAGTATTGTAGGGGTAAATGTCAACTTGTAAGTCCCACCTACAGAGAAACCAGTTAACTTTCTGGAATGATGGGAGTTGCAGTTCTTGGAAAATGAAAAATGCCATATGGGAAATAAAGTTCTGTCAAAAAAAAATGGCCCATACAACAGGTATCTTGTTGCCACTCACTGACATCTCAGAGAGTGGGCCTGATGGAGTCCATCCTCTTAAGTATTTAAAGCTTGTTTCAAACCTGGCTAAAAAATTTGGAAATTGGTTACTATTTTGTAAATCTCAGGATTAACAGTACAATAGGAAATGTTTCATCAAGGGAACAAAAGCCATCTGAATACTTTTCTAGGTTTAATTTTGTAACTTTTATTTATTTGTTTTTCTAGAAAGCATCGTGGTTCCAAACTTCCTATATGGTAGACAGTGGCTTTGACTCCTGATTCTCCTGATTTCCAAGTTCTAGAACTATGGGTGCTTGTCATAATGGATTATTTTTAAAATCATTTTAAAGCATATTTAAATCATTGCTTTCACAAAAATGGATTACCATATACAATATGATTTTTTTCATAACTATTGCAATTTGAATTTAGGGGAACAAAAATCTCTTCATATGAATGGAGGAGAAATTATCAATGTTTACATCACAAAGATTCTCTCTAGTCACTGGTGATTGAATTAAATCTTCCATTTTCTCCAATTAAAATAATATATTTTCCACAAATTATTACTATCCTTTAAGGATATAAATACATTGCATACTAATTTTAAAGTAACCCAAGATTCATTGAAAATTAGTTCCCAATAATTTCCATATTTTGTAAATTTATCGAATTAATTTGATAAATTACCCCATCGTTATACACATGTTTTTCTTGAATTTGCTTATAATTTCTCTTTTGCTTCAATTTATTTTGTTTGCCTAACTGTGAGATAAAATACAGTCACTGGAAACAGGAAGAGAAAAAAATAGAAGAGCTCAGGTCCTCCAAAGAGATGCCAAGATAGATAAAACTGTTTGAGAGACATTCGTTTGTAGATAAAGGGAAAGGAAGGAGGTGTTACTTTCAAGAATCAATGTAGGTCAGGCACTGTTGAAAGAGAAGAGTTTGTCTAGTAAGATGCTCAGGCAGTGGAGAAATTCTGAGCAACACTTGGATGATTTGGGAAGAGAATTCGAGCAGTAATCATCTAAGTTAAGAGTCTCAGAAGGATGGTCATCTGAAGGATGTCTCAGCACATTAATCATCTGAAGAAAAGCCCCAGAAATAATAACTGTCAGAGGGAGAAATCTAATCATAGTTATTTCTTTTTAATATTTTTTAATTGGATATTTTATTTATTTTTTTTGTTTTTTTTTTATTTATTTATTTTTTTATTAACTTGAGTATTTCTTATATACATTTCAAGTGTTATTCCCTTTCCCGGTTTCCGGGCAAAATCCCCCTCCCCCCTCCCCTTCCTTATGGGTGTTCCCCTCCCAACCCTCCCCCCATTGCCGCCCTCCCCCCATAGTCTAGTTCACTGGGGGTTCAGTCTTAGCAGGACCCAGGGCTTCCCCTTCCACTGGTGCTCTTACTAGGATATTCATTGCTACCTATGGGATCAGAGTCCAGGGTCAGTCCATATATAGACTTTAGGTAGTGGCTTAGTCCCTGGAAGCTCTGGTTGCTTGACATTGTTGTACTTTTGGGGTCTCGAGCCCCTTCAAGCTCTTCCAGTTCTTTCTCTGATTCCTTCAACGGGGGACCTATTCTCAGCTCAGTGGTTTGCTGCTGGCATTCGCCTCTGTATTTGCTGTATTCTGGCTGTGTCTCTCAGGAGCGATCTACATCTGGCTCCTGTCGGTCTGCACTTCTTTGCTTCATCCATCTTGTCCAATTGGGTGGCTGTATATGTATGGGCCACCTGTGGGGCAGGCTCTGAATGGGTGTTCCTTCAGTCTCTGTTTTAATCTTTGCCTCTCCCTTCCCTGCCAAGGGTATTCTTTTTCCTCATTTAAAGAAGGAGTGAAGCATTCACATTTTGATCATCCGTCTTGAGTTTCGTTTGTTCTAGACATCTAGGGTAATTCAAGCATTTGGGCTAATAGCCACTTATCAATGAGTGCATACCATGTATGTCTTTCTATGATTGGGTTAGCTCACTCAGGATGATATTTTCCAGTTCCAACCATTTGCCTACGAATTTCATAGACTCGTTGTTTTTGATAGCTGAGTAATATTCCATTGTGTAGATGTACCACATTTTCTGTATCCATTCCTCTGTTGAAGGGCATCTCGGTTCTTTCCATTTTCTGGCTATTATAAATAAGGCTGCGATGAACATAGTGGAGCACGTGTCTCTTTTATATGTTGAGGCATCTTTTGGGTATATGCCCAAGAGAGGTATAGCTGGATCCTCAGGCAGTTCAATGTCCAATTTACTGAGGAACCTCCAGACTGATTTCCAGAATGGTTTTACCAGTCTGCAATCCCACCAACAATGGAGGAGTGTTCCTCTTTCTCCACATCCTCGCCAGCATCTGCTGTCACCTGAGTTTTTGATCTTAGCCATTCTCACTGGTGTGAGGTGAAATCTCAGGGTTGTTTTGATTTGCATTTCCCTTATGACTAAAGATGTTGAACATTTCTTTAGGTGTTTCTCAGCCATTCGGCATTCCTCAGCTGTGAATTCTTTGTTTAGCTCTGAACCCCATTTTTTAATAGGGTTATTTGTTTCCCTGCGGTCTAACTTCTTGAGTTCTTTGTATATTTTGGATATAAGGCCTCTATCTGTTGTAGGATTGGTAAAGATCTTTTCCCAATCTGTTGGTTGCCGTTTTGTCCTAACCACCGTGTCCTTTGCCTTACAGAAGCTTTGCAGTTTTATGAGATCCCATTTGTCGATTCTTGATCTTAGAGCATAAGCCATTGGTGTTTTGTTCAGGAAATTTTTTCCAGTGCCCATGTGTTCCAGATGCTTCCCTAGTTTTTCTTCTATTAGTTTGAGTGTGTCTGGTTTGATGTGGAGGTCCTTGATCCACTTGGACTTAAGCTTTGTACAGGGTGATAAGCATGGATCGATCTGCATTCTTCTACATGTTGCCCTCCAGTTGAACCAGCACCATTTGCTGAAAATGCTATCTTTTTTCCATTGGATGGTTTTGGCTCCTTTGTCAAAAATCAAGTGACCATAGGTGTGTGGGTTCATTTCTGGGTCTTCAATTCTATTCCATTGGTCTATCTGTCTGTCTCTGTACCAATACCATGCAGTTTTTATCACTATTGCTCTGTAATACTGCTTGAGTTCAGGGATAGTGATTCCCCCTGAAGTCCTTTTATTGTTGAGGATAGCTTTAGCTATCCTGGGTTTTTTGTTATTCCAGATGAATTTGCAAATTGTTCTGTCTAACTCTTTGAAGAATTGGATTGGTATTTTGATGGGGATTGCATTGAATCTGTAGATTGCTTTTGGTAGAATGGCCATTTTTACTATATTAATCCTGCCAATCCATGAGCATGGGAGATCTTTCCATCATCTGAGGTCTTCTTCAATTTCTTTCCTCAGTGTCTTGAAGTTCTTATTGTACAGATCTTTTACTTGCTTGGTTAAAGTCACACCGAGGTACTTTATATTATTTGGGTCTATTATGAAGGGTGTCGTTTCCCTAATTTCTTTCTCGGCTTGTTTCTCTTTTGTATAGAGGAAGGCAACTGATTTATTTGAGTTAATTTTATACCCAGCCACTTTGCTGAAGTTGTTTATCAGCTTTAGTAGTTCTCTGGTGGAACTTTTGGGATCACTTAAATATACTATCATGTCATCTGCAAATAGTGATATTTTGACCTCTTCTTTTCCGATCTGTATCCCCTTGATCTCCTTTTGTTGTCTGATTGCTCTGGCTAGAACTTCAAGAACTATATTGAATAAGTAGGGAGAGAGTGGGCAGCGTTGTCTAGTCCCTGATTTTAGTGGGATTGCTTCGAGTTTCTCTCCATTTAGGTTAATGTTAGCAACTGGTTTGCTGTATATGGCTTTTACTATGTTTAGGTATGGGCCTTGAATTCCTATTCTTTCCAGGACTTTTATCATGAAGGGGTGTTGAATTTTGTCAAATGCTTTCTCAGCATCTAATGAAATAATCATGTGGTTTTGTTCTTTCAGTTTGTTTATATGATGGATCACGTTGATGGTTTTCCGTATATTAAACCATCCCTGCATGCCTGGGATGAAGCCTACTTGATCATGGTGGATGATTGTTTTGATATGCTCTTGAATTCGGTTTGCCAGAATTTTGTTGAGTATTTTTGCGTCGATATTCATAAGGGAAATTGGTCTGAAGTTCTCTTTCTTTGTTGTGTCTTTGTGTGGTTTAGGTATAAGAGTAATTGTGGCTTCGTAGAAGGAATTCGGTAGTGCTCCATCTGTTTCAATTTTGTGGAATAGTTTGGATAATATTGGTATGAGGTCTTCTATGAAGGTTTGATAGAATTCTGCACTAAACCCGTCTGGACCTGGGCTCTTTTTGGTTGGAAGACCTTTAATGACTGCTTCTATTTCCTTAGGAGTTATGGGGTTGTTTAACTGGTTTATCTGTTCCTGATTTAACTTCGATACCTGGTATCTGTCTAGGAAATTGTCCATTTCCTGAAGATTTTCAAATTTTGTTGAATATAGGTTTTTATAGTAAGATCTGATGATTTTTTGAATTTCCTCTGAATCTGTAGTTATGTCTCCCTTTTCATTTCTAATTTTGTTAATTTGGACGCACTCTCTGTGTCCTCTCATTAGTCTGGCTAAGGGTTTATCTATCTTGTTGATTTTCTCAAAGAACCAACTTTTGGTTCTGTTGATTCTTTCTATGGTCCTTTTTGTTTCTACTTGGTTGATTTCAGCTCTGAGTTTGATTATTTCCTGCCTTCTACTCCTCCTTGGTGTATTTGCTTCTTTTTGTTCTAGAGCTTTTAGGTGTGCTGTCAAGCTGCTGACATATGCTCTTTCCTGTTTCTTTCTGCAGGCACTCAGCGCTATGAGTTTTCCTCTTAGCACAGCTTTCATTGTGTCCCATAAGTTTGGGTATGTTGTATCTTCATTTTCATTAAATTCTAAAAAGTTTTTAATTTCTTTCTTTATTTCTTCCTTGACCAGGTTATCATTGAGTAGAGCATTGTTCAATTTCCACGTATATGTGGGCATTCTTCCCTTATTGTTATTGAAGACCAGTTTTAGGCCGTGGTGGTCCGATAGCATGCATGGGATTATCTCTATCTTTCTGTACCTGTTGAGGCCCGTTTTTTGACCAATTATATGGTCAATTTTGGAGAAAGTACCATGAGGAGCTGAGAAGAAGGTATATCCTTTTGCTTTAGGATAGAATGTTCTATAAATATCCGTTAAGTCCATTTGGCTCATGACTTCTCTTAGTCTGTCGACATCACTGTTTAATTTCTGTTTCCATGATCTGTCCATTGATGAGAGTGGGGTGTTGAAGTCTCCCACTATTATTGTGTGAGGTGCAATGTGTGTTTTGAGCTTTAGTAAGGTTTCTTTTACGTATGTAGGTGCCCTTGTATTTGGGGCATAGATATTTAGGATTGAGAGTTCATCTTGGTGGATTTTTCCTTTGATGAATATGAAGTGTCCTTCCTTATCTTTTTTGATGACTTTTAGTTGGAAATTGATTTTATTTGATATTAGAATGGCTACTCCAGCTTGCTTCTTCTGACCATTTGCTTGGAAAGTTGTTTTCCAGCCTTTCACTCTGAGGTAGTGTCTGTCTTTGTCTCTGAGGTGTGTTTCCTGTAGGCAGCAGAATGCAGGGTCCTCATTGCGTATCCAGTTTGTTAATCTATGTCTTTTTATTGGGGAGTTGAGGCCATTGATATTGAGAGATATTAAGGAATAGTGATTATTGCTTCCCTTTATATTCATATTTGGATGTGAGGTTATGTTTGTGTGCTTTCATTCTCTTTGTTTTGTTGCCAAAGAGATTAGTTTCTTGCTTCTTCTAGGGTATAGCTTGCCTCCTTATGTTGGGCTTTACCATTTATTATCCTTTGTAGTGCTGGATTTGTAGAATGATATTGTGTAAATTTGGTTTTGTCATGGAATATCTTGGTTTCTCCATCAATGTTAATTGAGAGTTTTGCTGGATACAGTAACCTGGGCTGGCATTTGTGTTCTCTTAGGGTCTGTATGACATCAGTCCAGGATCTTCTGGCCTTCATAGTTTCTGGCGAGAAGTCTGGTGTGATTCTGATAGGTCTCCCTTTATATGTTACTTGACCTTTTTCCCTTACTGCTTTTAATATTCTTTCTTTATTTTGTGCGTTTGGTGTTTTGACAATTATGTGACGGGAGGTGTTTCTTTTCTGGTCCAATCTATTTGGAGTTCTGTAGGCTTCTTGTATGTCTATGGGTATCTCTTTTTTTAGGTTAGGGAAGTTTTCTTCTATGATTTTGTTGAAGATATTTACTGGTCCTTTGAGCTGGGAGTCTTCACTCTCTTCTATACCTATTATCCTTAGGTTTGATCTTCTCATTGAGTCCTGGATTTCCTGTATGTTTTGGACCAGTAGCTTTTTCCGCTTTACATTATCTTTGACAGTTGAGTCAATGATTTCTATGGAATCTTCTGCTCCTGAGATTCTCTCTTCCATCTCTTGAATTCTGTTGGTGAGGCTTGTATCTACAGCTCCTTGTCTCTTCTTTTGGTTTTCTATATCCAGGGTTGTTTCCATGTGTTCTTTCTTGATTGCTTCTATTTCCATTTTTAATTCCTTCAACTGTTTGATTGTGTTTTCCTGGAATTCTTTCAGGGATTTTTGCGATTCCTCTCTGTAGGCTTTTACTTGTTTATTAATGTTTTCCTGTGCTTCCCTAAGTGTGTTCATGTCTTTCTTGAAGTCCTCCAGCATCATGATCAAATATGATTTTGTAACTAGATCTTGCTTTTCTGGTGTGTTTGGATATTCCATGTTTGTTTTGGTGGGAGAATTGGGCTCCGATGATGGCATGTAGTCTTGGTTTCTGTTGCTTGGGTTCCTGCGCTTGCCTCTCGCCATCAGATTATCTCTAGTGTTACTTTGTTCTGCTATTTCTGACAGTGGCTAGACTGTCCTATAAGCCTGTGTGACAGGAGTGCTGTAGACCTGTTTTCCTCTCTTTCAGTCAGTTATGTGGACAGAGTGTTCTGCTTTCTGGCGTGTAGTTTTTCCTCTCTACAGGTCTTCAGCTGTTCCTGTGGGCCTGTGTCTTGAGTTCACCAGGCAGCTTTCTTGCAGCAGACAAGTTGGTCTTACCTGTGGTCCCGAGGCTCAGGTTCGCTCGTGGGGTGCTGCCCACGGGCTCTCTGCAGCGGCAGCAACCAGGAAGACCTGTGCCGCCCCTTCCGGGAACTTCAGTGCACCAGGGTTCCAGATGGTCTTTGGCTTTTTCCTCTGGCGTCCGTGATGTGTGTGCAGGGAGCAGTCACTTCTGGTTTCCCAGGCTTGTCTGCCTCTCTGAAGGTTTAGCTCTCCCTCCCACGGGATTTGGGTGCAGAGAACTGTTTATCCGGTCTGTTTCTTTCAGGTTCCGGTGGTGTCTCAGGCACAGGGGTCCTGCCGCTCCTGGGCCCTTCCCCATGGGAGCCCAGAGGCCTTATACAGTTTCCTCTTGGGCCAGGGATGTGGGCAGGGGTGAGCAGAGTTGGTGGTCTCTTCTGCTCTGCAGCCTCAGGATTGCCCACCTGACCAGGCGGTTGGGTCTCTCTCTCACTGGGTCTGGGAGCAGAGAGCTGCTGCGGGCCGGGATCCGCGCCGGATATTTTATTTATTTACATTTCAAATGTTAACCCCTTTCTAGGTTACTGCTCTGGAACCCCACTCTCCCATTCGTCCTTTCCCTGCTTCTATGAAGGTGCTTCCCCACACATCTACCCACTCCTGCCTCCCCACATTGGCATTCCCCTACGCTGGGGCCACTAGTCTTCACAGGACCAAGGGCATCTCCACCCATTGATGGCCTACACGCCATCCTTGGCTACATAAGTCAGGCTCTGGCAGAGTAGCTCAGTAAAGAGTTATATCAGGCTCCTGTCAGCAAGCACTTCTTGGCATCTGCAACAGTAACTGCGCTTGGTGTCTCTATATGGGATGAATCCCAAGGTGGGGTAGTCTCTGGATGGCCTTTCCTTCAGTCTCTGTTCCACATGCTGTATTTCCTTTAGAAAGAGCAATTCTTGGTTAAAAATTTTGAGACAAGTGGGTGGCTGCATCCCCCAACCGTGGGCCTTGCCTAACCTCAGGATATGGTCTCTACAGGTTCTCCTTCCCCTTTGTTGGTCATTTCAGCTAAACTCATCCCTATTGGGTCCTGGGAGCCTCTTGCTTTTCAGGTGTCTGGGACATATTGGTGGCTACACTCAATTCCCCATTCCCCATTGCTACACACCTCTGTTCAATTTCCTGACCTTCTGTATATCATTCCCTTCTCCTCCCATACTTGATCCTTTCCTCCTTCCCCCCTTACTTCCTCAATTCCTCCCAAATCTTACCAACCCCTACCTCCTGTATTTTTTTTCTCCTTTTGAGGAGTGAAGCATCCATATTTTGGTCTTCTTACTTTTTGAGCTTCATATGGTCTGTGAGCTTTAGCTTGGGTATTTCAAGCTTTTGTGCTAAAATCCACTTATCAATGAGTGCATACCATATATGTTCTTTTGAAACTGGATTACCTCACTCAGGATAATATTTTCTAGCTCCATACATTTGCCTAAGAATTTCATGAAGTCATTGTTTTTAATAGGCGAGTAGTATTCCATTGTGTAGATGTACCATATTTTCTGAATTCATTCCTCTGTTGAAGATATCTCCCTTTTTTTATTAACTTGAGTATTTCTTATATACATTTCTAGTGTTATTCCCTTTCCCGGTTTCCGGGCAAACATCCCCCTCCCCCCTCCCCTTCTTTATGGGTGTTTCCCTCCCCATCCTCCCCCCATTGCCGCCCTCCCCCCAACAATCACGTTCACGTTAGCAGGACCCAGGGCTTCCCCTTCCACTGGTGCTCTTACTAGGATATTCATTGCTACCTATGAGGTCAGAGTCCAGGGTCAGTCCATGTATAGTCCTTAGGTAGTGGCTTAGTCCCTGGATGCTCTGGTTGCTTGGCATTGTTGTTCATAAGGGGTCTCGAGCACCTTCAAGCTCTTCCAGTTCTTTCTCTGATTCCTTCAATAGGGGACCTATTCTCAGTTCAGTGGTTTGCTGCTAGCATTCGCCTCTATATTTGCTGTATTCTGGCTGTGTCTCTCAGGAGAGATCTACATCCGGCTCCTGTCGGCCTGCACTTCTTTGCTTCATCCTTTTTTTCCCAGCTTCTGGTCATTGTAATTAAGGATGCTATGAACATAGGGAAACATGTGTCCTTCTCATATGTTTTAGCATCTTTTGGTTAAATCCCCAGGAGAGGCACAACTGGGTCCTCAAATAGTACTATCTCCAATTTTTCTGAGGAATCACCAGACTGATTTTCAGAGTGGTTGTACCAGCTTACAATCCCAGCAACAATAGAACAGTGTTCCTTTTTCACCACATAATCACCAGTATATCTGTTGTCACCTGAGGGCTTGATCTTAGCCATTCTGCCTGGTGTGAGGTGGAATCTCAGGATAGTTTTGATTTGCACTTCCCTGATGACATAGGATCTTGAACATTTCTTTGGGTGCTTCCTAGCCATTCAAGATTCCTCAGTTGAGAACTCTTGGTTTAGCACTGTACTCCTTTTTTTAATAGAGTTATTTGGTTATGTGGAGTCTACCTTGAGTTCTTTGTATACAATGGATATTAGCCCTCTATCAAATGTAGGATTGGTAAAGATCTTTTCCTAATCTGTTGGTTGTCATTTTTGTTGTACTGACAATGTTCTTTGCCTTGTAGAATCTTAATCTTAGAGCATAAACCATTGGTGCTCTGTTAAGGAAAGTTTCCCCTGTACAATGTGTTCTAGACCCTTCCCCACTTGCTCATCATTTAGTTTCAGTGTATCTGATTTTATATGATCCACTTGGACTTGAGCTTTGTACAAGGAGATAAGAATTATTGACTTGCATTTTTCTACATGCTGGCCTCTACATGTTTAACCTCCAGTTGAACCAGAATAATTTGTTGAAAATGCTCTATTTTTTCCACTGCATGGTTTTAGCTCCTTTGTCAAAGATCAAGTGACCATAGGTCTGTGGGTTCATTACTGGGGCTTCAATTCTATTCCATTGATCCACCTGCCTGTCTCTTTACCAATTCCACCCAGTTTTTTGTTTTTTTGTTTTTTTTAATCACCATTGCTTTGCAATAAAGTTTGAGGTCAAGGATGCAGATTCCCACAGAAGTTATTTTATTGTTAAGAATAGTTTTTGCTATCCTGGGTGTTTTGAATTTGCAAATTGCTCTTTCTAACTCTATGAAGAATTGAGTTGGAATTGTGAGTGAATTACATTGAATTTAGAGATTGTTTTGGGCAAGATGGCCATTTTTACTATATTAATCCTGTCAATCCATGACCATGGAAGATCTTTCCACCTTCTGAGATCTTTGATTTCTTTCTCCAGAGACTTGAGGTTTTTTTCATATAAATTTTTCACTTGATTGGCTAGAGTCACAGCAAGGTATTTTATTTTATTTATAACTCTTGTGAAGGGTGTCATTTTCTTAATATCTTTCTTAGTCTGTTTATCCTTTGAATAAAGGAAGGCTACTGATGTGTTTGAGTTAAATTTATATTCAGCCACATTGCTGAAGTTTTTTGAAATCAGGTTAAGGAATTCTCTGGTGGAATTTTTGGGTTCACTTAAGTATACTATCATATTATTTGCAGATAGTGATATTTTGTCTTCTTGCTTTCCAGTTTGTATCCCTGTGACCTCCGTTTATTGTCTGATTGCTCTGGTTAGGACTTCAAGTAGCATATTGAATAGGTGGGACAAGAGTAGGCAGCCTTGTTTAGTCCCTGATTTTAGTGGGATTGGTTCAAGTTTTTCTTCTTTTAGTTGATGTTGACTACTGGTTTGCTGTATATTGCTTTTAGATTGCTTTGATATGGGCCTTGAAGTCCTGATCATTCCAAGACTTTTACCATAAAAGTATGTTGAATATTGTTAAAGGCTTTCTCAGCATCTAATGAGAAGAGCATGTGGTTTTTTTCTTTGAATTTGTTTGTATATTGGATTATGTTGGTGGATTTCCACATATTGAACTAGCCCTGCATCCCTGGAATGAAGCCTACTTGATTATGATAGATGATCGATCATTTTAATGTGTTTTTGGAATCAGTTTGTGAGAATTTTATTGAGTACTTTTCATCGATATATATAAGGAAAAGTGGTCTGAAGTTCTTTTTCTTTGTTGGTCCTTTGTGTGGTTTAGATATAAGCATAATTGTGGCTTCATAGAATGAATTGGGTAGTGTTTCTTCTGTTTCTATTTTGTGTAATAATCTAAAGAGTATTGGTTTTAGGTCTTATTTGAAGGTCTTATAGAATTCTGCACTAAACCCATCTGGACCTGAGCTTTATTTGGTTGGAAGATTGGAATGAATGCTTCTATTTCTTTAGGAGTGTACATGGTTTATCAGATCTTGCTTTTAACTTTGGTTTCTGTCTAAAAAAATTGTCAATTTAATCCAGATTTTCCAGTTGTGTTGACTATAAACTTCTGTAGTAGGATCTGATGATTTTTGAATTTCTTCAGTTTCTGTTGTTATGTCTCCCTTTTCATTTCTGAGTTTGTTAATTTGAATACTGTCTTTTTGCCCTCTTGCTAAGGAATTACCTATCTTGTTGATTTCCTCCAAGTACCAACTCTTGATTTTGTTGATTCTTTGTTTAGTTCTTTTTATTTCTACTTGGTTGATTATAGCTCTGAGTGATTATTTCCTGCCATCCATTGCTCTTGGGTGTATTTGCTTCTTTTTGTTTTAGAGTTTTCAGGTGTGCTGTCAAGCTGTAATTGTGTGCTCTTTCCAATTTCTGTTTGGAGGCACTCAGATTTATATGTTTGTATTGTTTTCTTTGTGTCCCATAAGTTTTGTTATATTGTGGCTTCATTTTCATTAAATTCTAAAAAGTCTTCAATCTTTCTTTATTTCTGCTTTGAACACATTATCATTGAGAAGACCATGGTTCAGCTTCCATGTACATGTGAATTTTCTGTTGCTTTTATTGTTATTGAATACCAGCCTTAGTCCACGGTGAATTGATAGGATGCATGGGACTATTTCAATCTTCTTGTATCTGCTGCGGCCTGTTTTTGATCAATTATATGGTCAATGTTGGAGACGGTATTATGAGGTGCTGAAAAGAAGGTATATTCTTTGTTTAAGGAAAACATGTTCTATAGATGTTTGTTAAATCCACTTTTTCATAACTTCTCTTAGTTTCACTGTGTCTCTCTTTAGTTTTTGTTTCCATGATCTGTCCCTTGATGAGAGTGTGGAGTTCAAGTCTCCCACTATTATTGTGTGAGGTGCAATGTGTTCTTTGATCTTTTGTAAAGTTTTTCTTTTTTCTAAAATGTCAGTGCCCTTGCATTTGGAGAACAGATATTCAGAATTGAGATTTTTTTCTTGGTAGATTTTTCTTTAAGGAGTATGAAGTGTCCTTCCTTATCTTTATTGATAACATTTGGTTGAAAATCGATTTCATTCAATATTAGAATGGCTACTTCAGCTTGTTTCCTGGACCATATGCTTGGAATTTTTTTTCCATGCTTTACTCCAAGGAAGTATCCGTCTTTGCCACTGAGGTTTGTTTCCTGTATACAGCAGAATGCTGGGTCCTCTTTACCTGTCCAGTCTGTTAGTCTATGTCTTTTTACTGGGGAATTGAATCCATTGATATTAAGAGAAATTAAAGAAATGTCAGCGTTTTTTCCGTTATTTTTGTTGTTAGAGGTAAAATTTTGTTTGTGTGACTCTTGTTTTGGATTTGTTGCAAGGAGATCATTTTCTTGCTTTTTCTAGGATGTAGTTTCCCTCCTAGTGTTGGAGTTTTCCATCTATTATCCTTTGTATGACTAGATTTGTTGAAAAATATTGTGTAAATTTGGTTTTATCATGGAGTACCTTGGTGTCTTCATCTATGTTAATTGAGAGTTTTTCAGGGTATAGTAGTCTGGGCTGGAATTTGTGTTCTCTTAGTGTCTATATGACATCTGCACAGTATTTTCTGGCTTTTATTGTCTGTAGTGAAAAGTCTGGTATAATTCTGATAGATCTGCCTTTATATGTTACTTGTCCTTTTCTGCTTTCTGTTTTTAATATTCTTTCTTTGCTTTCTGTATTTGGTGTTTTGACCATGATGTGTCAGGAGAAATTTCTTTTCTTGTTCATTCTATTTGGAGTTCTATAGGCTTCTGACTTTAGGTTAGAGAACTTTTATTCTCTAATTTTGTTGAAGATATTTACTGGCCCTTCAAGTTGGATTTTTCTCTCTCTTCTAAACCCATTATCCTTAGGTTTGGCTTCTCATTGTATCCTGGATTTCCTGGATGTTTTGGGTTAGGAGATTTTTGCATTTTCCATTTTCTTTGTCTGATGTGTCAATGTTTTCTATGGTATCTTTTGCTGCTGAGATTTTCTCTTCAATCTCTTGTATTATGTTGGTGATGCTTGCATCTATGACTCCTGATCTCTTTCCTAGGTTTTCTATCTCCAGGGTTGTCTCCTTTCTGTTTGTTTTATTGTTCCTACTTCCAATTATAGATCATAGATGCTTTCCTTCAATTCCTTGACCTGTTTTTTTGTATTTTTCGGTAATTATTTAAGGGATTTTTGTTTCCTCTTTAAGGGCTTCTACCTGTTTACCCGTGTTCTCCTGTATTTCCTAAAGGGAATTATTTATGACCTTCTTAAAGTCCTTTCTTTCATCATCATGAGATGTGATTTTTAATCTGTATCTTGTTTTACTGATCTGTTGTATTATGCATGACTTGTTATGTTGAGAGAACTGGGTTCTGATGATGCCAACAGCCTTTCTTTTTATTGTTTCTTGCCTCTCATCGTCTAGTTATCTCTGGTGTTAGTTGTTCTTACAGTCTCTGACTAGAGCTTGTCCTTCCTTTGAGCCGTTAGCCTATGAGCCTGTGATCTTAGGTGTTTCATCACTCCTGGGAGACCAATTATCTTCAAGCTGAATTTGGGTGTAGAGAGCTGTGTTATATGGTTAGTTCTGTGGCACTGATGGAAACTGGAAGGATCCTGTCCCTGGGTGCTTTGCAGTTCTTGTGTTTGTGGCCTCTTCCGGGTCCCACTTTAGCCAGTTATTGGAGCAACAGTGGTGATCATACCTGTGAATTTAGCAGTGACAGCATTCCTGGGATACAAGGTCTGAAAGGATGGAATTTGTGTACGGAGAGTTCTTGCTCTGTCTTAGCTCCGGGACACAGATGGAGACGGAAAGGGTCCTCTCCCAATCATAATTAATAAATTGTCTTCAGTCATTAAATGGGAAAATATGAATCTTGACTTACAAATTTATTGGTTTCTTCAAAAGCAGATCTGATGGAGACCTGGTTTGAACAAAAGAGTAGAAAGACAAGTTAGCACCAACAGCTACCTGTTCAAGCTTCCTAACTGTGAACTCAGAAGGACAAATCACCTCATTTTTCTGCCATACCTTCCTTGTCATGGTGTCTTCAAATAATGAGCCAATGTCTTTCCTTCCCTGAGATGTTTAATCTGGTGATTTATTAGTGTAACTAAGAAAGTAACATGTAATAAATATACATAAGACAAGACCAATGTTCTCGTCATTTCACTCAACCTTATACAATGAGTACAAGCAGAATGAGGAGTATATATAAGGTCAATGACTCATAATGTAGTATATCGTATGTGTGTTTAAAGTATTTTCCATCTTCTTTGCCTGTGATCAAAGTAAGAACTTGGCCAATAACCAACAGTTATAGATTTATAGAATCTAAATTGAAAAACTTTGTTTTCTTGTTGACAATTTGTAGTATTACTTACTGAAATGGACACCTAGACATATTTCCTTATCATCTGTATCCATTCATTTTCTGATTAAGAGTTCTAGAAATTTTTAGATAAATGCCTATAACAATTTTATTGTTATGGAAGAGAGGAAATGGATAGCTAATATGAGAGAAGGAAGAAAAGATAATATAATTTCAACATCTTCAACTCTTATTTAATATATTTCAGTGAAATATACTTAAAAAGAAATAATTTGTAGGTTCTCACTATTATAAAAATTTGATATAGATACTAGAAATAAATGCATTTGAGAAATGAACATTTTTACCACAAGAAGGCATCTGTTTATCCGAATGACTCTTATATTCTCTGATTTATCATTGGTCTTACTCTCAGCCAAAAATATGGAGTGTGTCCTCAGGAAATAATTATAAACAAGAACAAAAAAAAACAGATGAAAATTTCATATAATGTTGCAGTTGTCAACTTGGCTATGCAGATAATAAAGACTCATTTCCTCTAGTACCATTGAAAAGTAATACTTGACATCAGAATTGTTCAAATCTAAATCATAATTACCTCTCATTTCTGACATTTATTTCTCCAATGGCCAAATGGTCTCTCACTTTGTTCAAGACGTCTTTAAAAGAGAAAGTAGAACGCCCAACATTTACAAAGATTCTAGAAAGATAGTTCCTGTCAGATGGAGGTCTTTCCATGGATCCATGAACAGAAGAAAAGGCTGAAATTAAAGATGGTTTTACAGAATGAACTGCAGAGTAATAAAGATGTCACACAAAATACTGTGTGGGATTTTTATGTATTCTATGCCTAATCAGAGGATCTTATGCCTTACTTCTACTTTGCATATTTTCTATATTATTTTCATCAATAACTATAATTATTACCGAAAATATTTTCTTTCTTGAGACCATTGGGATAATTCACAAGTTTAAAAATATTATTCATTTCTAAGGTTAAAATTTCTCAAGTTCTATGGTACACCAAAAAGGACATTCATATTTGATTGTTTACATACATTTATGAAGCTAAACATTGTTCTTTTCCTGTAGTATCTTATATAAAGCCAGCTTTATTGTTTTTGTATATATATTATATGAACTGTCTTTCTACAGATAGTTGGCACACTACTTTTTATTGCAAGAGTAAGTTTAAATCCAAAAACAAAAAGAATACTTTAAATAGCATTCATGACATATTTGCTGTTACTTGTGAAATGTTTCCAGGCTCTATTTCTGCAATACAAGCATTTTTAACCAACTCGTTTTGCTGTCTGCTTTGGCTATTCACTTGTTTAAGTAATTGACTTATTTCATGGGAATAGATATTACCAACTTACCTAGTAAGAATTTTGCTTTTCTTTTTCCTTTTTTCTCTTTCATTATCCTATAATGATTCAAATATTTTCCCTGAGAAATCTTGCTCATTTACTCAAATATATATATATATATATGTAGGCAGTTATAAAAACAAATAGTAAGTGGATTTATTTTGAAAAATTGCTTTGTTGTGCATAATTTGAGCACTTAGTACAAATTAAAACAGACTCATATTAATATAGTAAAATAGGCATACTTCATTATTACATTAAATGAATAAATATTTGATTCTACATAAAATAATATTTAATGCATTTCAGAGGTGATCAATATTTTGACTTTAAAATGATAAGTACTAAGAATAATTCTTATAATAAACACATTTTAGGAAATAGTGAAAGTATTTTCAGGCAGGCATTTCACAAATTATAGGAAATTATGTTATAACCTGTAGCAAAGTCTCATGCATGATTCAAGTGGAGAAAATGAATTATCATTCTTATCCTTTTATGATTACTGCAAATTCAATGCATATTGCCCAGATAAGGCATACATACAAATTAAATACTGGCAACAGACATGATAGGAGCCATCTACTTTAAAATTGAATTTTAGTCCCTTATTTTAAAAGTCTGTACCTTTTATCATTATCTAGCTAAGAACCTATAACTAGAAAGGTCTCTAGACCCAGTAGACTACTTACTAATATTATTATTTTGTTTACTGGATATAGTATTAAACAGATTCCCGAAGACTTAAATTATACCCTTAGATGGATGGATTTTTCAACCTTGATCAAAAGAACCTCCGTTTTTGAGCAGATGGTGATTAACACAAACATCCTCATCCTGCATCTCCATTTGTTTCTTCATCCCCTTTATCCTAGGCCACGTAAAATCCTTTACATTGTATGGTTGCTTGTATATGCTTGGCCCATAGGGAGTGATACTGTTAGGAGGTGTGGCCTTGTTGAAGTAAGCATGTCACTGTGAGGGGTGGGCTCTGACGCTCTGTCCAGTGTGAGTCAGTCCACTCCTGGCTTTCTTTGGATGAAGGTGTAGAATTCTCAGATACTCCTATTCCATGCCTGCGTGGAAAGCTGCCAGGCTCTTGACTTGATGATAACGGACTGAACCTCTGAACCTGGTTACCCAAGATAGGGATGTGCGCTGAGATAACCTGTCTCTCTAGAAAGATAACTAGCCACACCTTGGGTGAGTAATTCAAGGAAAAGAGACTGCTGAAGTAAAATGTGTCGTACATGCTTGCAACGATTTTCTCAGTCTCAGGTCCCTCACACCATGCCTGTAAAAGGGACACAGCCTGCTTTTTTCTCCTGGCAGACATCTCAAATACCAAATGGAAGGAGGCAACCCCTAAATATGAGAGGGGAGAAAAAGTATCCTCTATTGAAGGTCAGACTTCTTTCTCCTTACGAGGCCTCAGAAATTGAACACCCAGTGTACACATTTATTATTGGATTGTTAATGAGAACATATATTATTACAGAGACTGATACCTTATAATCCCTCTTCTGCTGTTATAAAATGTGATTAAAATAATGTATTACTTTTTAGAAGGATGCAACTGTTGTACAGGTAGGGTACTAGAAAAAATAATCCCAAAGGAGGAAAGGTGACTGTGTGTGGTAAATGTCAGTAGAAGCTGACAAAAAAAATGTAAACAAGCCTCGGTCTGAAATGACGAGTTGATTGGCAAAGATATATTGCAGTAGAATTAGTCACAGATGCAGACAATTTACAAGATAATTAGAAATACTCTTTGGCATATTGACTGGCCATTAAAAACTAAATTCATTCTAATAAATCTATGATTATAAAACTGTGCTATGATAGATTTGTTTATGAGCATCCTCTTTTTCATCTCCATATCCATTCACCCATGTCCTTCACAGAGAGCAGAACGCACAGGTGCTCCTCTGGCAAGTAAAACAGTTGTCATGGATAGGTATGGCCTCACTGTTGTGTGAAAACTTAAGGCATGATCTGAAATAATATTTACTAATATTTTACAAACCAAAATAAATTCATATTATCAGTTGGCTAATTAAAGATAGTAACTGTAAACATTCCATCTTGCATAAGTTTCTTTCAAATGACAGAAATATTTGACGGAGACTGGGAAAAAATTCAAATGTTTTAAAACCTTGGTCATTTTATTTATTAGCTTAGTTTTGTTGAGCATGAAAAAGGAAAGGTTGCAGTAATATTGTTCTTTAGGATAAATTACCTATGTTTAAGGCATTTACCATAAGATAAAGTATTTCTTCCATTTTTTCTCCATTCGACTGTATTCTATAAAATGGAAATAAATTAACTAATGTCTCATTTAGGGTTCCTATTACTCTGATGAACCACTATGAACAAAGCAATTTGGACAGGAAAGAGTTTACCTGAATTCCATTTTCACACTGAAGTATAATCATCCCTTCAGCATTGAAGGGAGTCAGGCTAGCAACTCAAACAAGGTTGGAACCTAGAGACAGGAGCTTATGCAGAAGCCATGAAGAAGTGCTTCTTACTGGCTTCCTCTCTATGGCTTGCTCAGCCTGCCTTTTATAGACACAGGGATGGTACCACTCACAATAGGCTGGGTCCACCCAAAATTATCACTAACTAAGAAAATGCCTGATGGCTTCCGTGCGGCCTGATCCTTATGGAGGAAGTTTTCCAAGTGAGGTTCCCCTGTCTCATTGTCTTTAGCTTGTTTCAAGTTGACCTAATACCATCCCATCCACCTGACCCAATTAGACATCAGGGACTCTTATATTTTAACCATAATATGTAACTTTATTTGATTTCTGAATCTATTTTACAAGATATGAATTTGTTAGTTTTGGGAGGGGATGTCAGAAAAGTCTTGAAATTTTATTCAGATGAGATATTTTGACACTGACAAGAAGAAAATTGCATTTCAAAAATGTTCAGATAGAGGAAAACTCCAGCTAAACCACTTACGTTACTTGATGTGTTTCCTTTTTTTATTCTGAAACTAAAAAAAAGTGTTTCGTCTAAATATGAAATATAGAGTAAGATTTATCACACCATTCTTGGTATTTTGATATGTGTGTAAGGATTTAAGTCCCTATTTAATGTTCGCAAGACATGCTACATTTGAAGATAAAGAAAGAGACTAATACAGATTGAATAGTGATGCAAAATTGTTTATATACTTCAGAAAAATTATTTAAAAAGCAAATTGCATTTTAAAATATTGGAGGTATTTATAGGTATATGCTATATACCATTTGGCAGTGATCTCAAATTCAAGAGTGAACATATTTAAGGTATAATTTATAAATTGATGATTTCAGGAAAATAAGTTTCAGGTTTTTGTACGTAGTGACTAGATGAAAAAAGACTAGATGAAAAAAGATACTTCCTTGAAAATGTTCAGCAACTTGTCAGTAGAAACTGTGTTCTGTAAAAGGTGAACTTATTTCTGAATAGTGTGATAATCATTTTGCAGATATTAAAATACATTTTTCATTCTATTCTGGCCTGGTAAGCAGAAGTATAGAGCACACATTCATTGATGTGTTTCTTAAGAACACAGAAGGAACTTAAAAGATGATACTTTAGTTTCCAGGAAATACATTGAGGTATAAGGCAGCAAACATGCATGTGAAATTCTATATCTCTTGGGAAATCCTCTTGAAAAATGCACCAGAGTTGTTTGAGTTACTGTGATTAGAGTTTTTTTTCCTTTGAGAAAATTTTATTTGGCCAGACAGACTATATATTCATTAAAAATATAAAATATCTTTTTAACGTTATTCTAATCTCCTGAACAGCTGGTGATAGGAATGAACTTCATTAACTATAAATATTCCAGAATGAGTTATAAAACTTAGGACATGTAATTTTTTTCTCTAGAACATGCCCATTCACAGAAGTATAACTAAATAGGAAATTTTAAACAGGGCAAATATATTCAATGCCCACCCTCCCTTCATAACACCTCAACTGTGTTAAATCATGCAAAGAGTAAATGAACAAATAATTCACTCCTAGGCTGGAAATCAATGTTCCAGAATACCTGAGAGATACAGGCCACTCATCAAGAAGCCCAACCAAGCATTAAGAAATTAATGCAGAATAACCAAGAGGACAGGAGCCTGCTGTGGTTGTTTGCTTCAACGCTTCATGGGGCTTGACTCCACACAGAGTACACGCACTTCAGAATATGAGGAGAAGGATGCCTTCTTACTTAGTCTTCCTTGTGTCTTTGAACCAGTAATTGGTTGCTGAAACGAGCTACTCACAATACACTTAGTCGCTAACACCCCAAAGTGCAGGCAGAAGAAAACCTGTTGTTATTCTTGCCTGAAAATTGGTGGCTTAGTTGAGGTTGTTGACATTTAAAGCACCTTTTTAGAAAAACAGATATGTTGGAAGAGGGGAAAAAAGGCTAGAACAGTTTTGAGGTGATGGAAGGCTAAAACTTGAAATTTAAAAAGGGTTAAAATCAGACAGTGTGTCTGAGACAGCTCAGAAGGCTCTTTTAATTCTCTGTCCAAAACATCCCTTCTGTTTTGATTGAGCTAAAAGTCCCAGATGTAAAGAAAAGAAAAAAAATACAGCAACTCAAAAGAAACCTCAGCTCTATTTATTTTCAATCACTACACAGATGTGTTTGAATTTCTTCTGAGGATGGCTGTCCCTGTACACACTGCGGACACATTTTAATAGGCTGCCTCACAATCTAAGTAAAGGGAAACAAGTTACAGTTATTTGCAAGTGATGTGTTCTTAGGCTATCTTAGCAAGTCTATCTTAATAAATCTTTTTATCTGTGTTTTTCTTTAAAGAAAATTCTATTTTACATTACACAACATGTATTCACCAGGTAGGAGAAAACTTTTTACATGGTAAGTGCAATTGTTTTTAACCCTCAGATGTAAAAAGGAAGGAAAACATATTGTGCTCAGTGAATAGTGTTCACCGGTCAATATTTCTCTTTTGAGAACATACCTTATATGGACTAGCCTCTGTGATGGAATCAAGCATCTAAGACACTTAACTCAAATAATTTAAATTTTGGTCCTATGCTGAGCTCTCTTCTCCAGATACATGCGTATCTTTCTCCCTGTCCGGCAAATAGACTGAATAGAGACACTAACTGCATCTCCGTATACTGTCACCGACCATAAGAAACATGACTAAATGCATTACTAAGTAGCTAAAACTCCCTGGACTTCTCTGATTCTCAGTTCCTGTGTGTACACATACATAACCCCATGAAGGACTCTTCACTGACAATTTTATGTAAACATAATCTCCCTCTCAAAAAATAATCTTTACCTGTCCTTTTGTAAAATGTAGCTAATATTATTACGAAAATAAAACATTTTCTGGTTGTGCAGAAGATGGATCAGTGGGGATAGGGGCATGCCTTAGCCTAATGACCTGGTTTGAATTCTTAGCACCCATTTGGTGATAGTGAAATACTGAATTCAGCAAGTTGTCCTTTGATATCTATATCTGTATCTCTCTCTCTCTCTCTCTCTCTCTCTATATATATATATATATATATATATGTATATATATGTATGTATATCTGTTGTAACACATGTTCTCCTACCACCAACACATATAAAGTATTAAAATAAATGTGATAGAAAAGTTATTGTGTTTGAAATATGTATTTACTTTCATAACTTTGCAGTTCTGTCTTTTAGAATATAAGTAACTTGTGGGGTTTAGGGTATAATTTAATCCTTTTGCATATGAGTATCCGATGTTTAGTACAATGGCAAATGTCAGTAAATATTTGTTGAGTAAGAAAATAAATTTTGCAGCATCTTGATCAGAACACTTAAGTGAGAGAAACTGAAAATATACTCAGCATTTCCATTACATTTAGGAACAAAGGATACTCACTCTTCCCACAACTGTTCAACCCACTGATTTAATCAGACCTAATATTATTAAGAAAAAAGTCAAGTAGATAAATGGGATACAAATTGGAAAAGAGTTCAAAGTATATTCATATGCAAATGGTACCACTCTATGCGTCAGAGTCTCTGAACACATGCTCTCAGACCTGCTAATCTAGCAAAATAGCAGGATGCAAAAACAGCACACAAAACAGTAGCCTTCCTCTACACAAATGACAAAATGTAATACGACAACAAGTAAAATCAAGGAGAGAAGACAACCTGCAAAGGCCTCAAAAATGAAATAGCTTGGAATGAATGTAACAAAAATTACTCATGCTACTGCACTGAAAACTTTAAAATATTGAGGGAAAAAAACTAAAAACCAACAAAACAAAACTGAAGAACATATACAACATATGTTCAAAATAAGATACAGAGACCTTCCATGATAAAGGCTTGGCATGATTAATATTGTGAAAAAAAAAGCCATTTACCAAAAGCAATTTACTTATTTTACCCAATCTCCCCAGAATTTCCAACCGAGTTCTTCACAGAACTTCAAGACATACTATCAAATTCTATTTTGAAATATGAAAGACCCAAGGTAGCCAAAATAATACTGAAAAACAAAATGACTGCAGAAGTTATCACAATCCCAGATTTCCAGTCAAAGTATATCACTGTAGCAGTGGAGGCAGTAAGGTACTAGCAGAGAAGCAAACTCACTGGACAATAAAGTAGAACTGAAGACCAATATCTGGATTTTAGAATCCTACAGCCACCTGGTTTGACAAAGAATGAAACAATCCAAATTGGAGAAGACGGTATTTTCAGAAATACAGCTGTCACACTGGATAGCTCCATATTGAAAAATAACCCTCTATCCTTATCTCTCATCTTTTACAACCCAAAATCAAATGAATCAAGCACTCAATAAAAATCTAACACTCTGAATATGGAAGAAGCAGATATGTTTAAGCTCATTGGCATATGGAAGTACTTTTATAACCCAAAAGATTAAGGCATTAAGACCTAGAGTTAGGCTTGTTCCCTTTTGCTCTTACTCTCTTACCCTCTTTCCCCTTCTCTCTCCACTCCCCTCCCCCTTCTCTCCATGTGCTAATAGCCAGCCTCTATTTTTCTAACTCCCTCTCTTTCTCCCTCTCCCTCTCCCTCTCCCTCTCTCTCTTCCTCTCTCCTTCTCCCTCTCTCTCCTCTCTCCTCTCTCTCTTCTCTCTCCTCTCTTTTCCTCTCTCTTACTCCTCTCTCTCCTCTCCTCTCCCTCCCCTCTCTCTCCTTTCTCCCCCCTCATCTTTATCTTTGCCTTTCTCGAACCCAAATACCCTCATACCTACCCATGCCCTGAATAAACTCAATTCTCTACCAAAAATAAAGGACCCACAGTTAATAAAAAGGACCTCATGAAATAAAAAATTTCTGTACCTCACAGGACAGCATTGCCTAAAAAGATAATCATCACATACCTACTTTTTTCATATTTGGATATTAGATTTTAGTCTTTAGAAAGTGTGCTATGGGGACTTAGCTCAGTGATAGAGCACTTGCCTAGCAAGTACAACTCCATGGGTTTGGTCCTCAGCTCCAAAAAAATAAAAAATAAAAAAAATATCAGAAAGTGTGCTTCATTTGTAGGGAAAAATGAAGACAAAAAATGTCTAAAAGGCCACGAGGAGGGGCTTTTGAGGGAAGAGATACAGAATTCTCTATACCCCTAAATATTACAGGTGATATCAATCTTTCTTGGCTATATTCAAGAACTTAAGTATAAGACTTTTAAAACCATTACAAACTTGAGTCACTGAAAATTGAGAAACCAGGTTGGTACTTAACTGGAAACTTCATTCTACTTCTATAGCTACCTAGGTACAAACACTGCCAACTAAGACGGTTCTGTTAATGCTGACTTTCCATGAACATCGTGGGTATAACAAACCATGTTCTGATTGCATTGAAATACTGCCCCACAAGATGAAACCTGTAAGTGGCAATACTGCCTAGTCAATCACTTATAACTACAGAGACCATAGTCTTTATTATTAGTCTGTCAAGCACAGTAAAATTAGGTAAATCCTAATGACTGCTCCTTATACTCACAGATCAGAAGCACCTCTTAGCTCTCATTGGGAAGCTTCAGTTTGCAGTAGATGATGGTTAAAGCAGAGAATAACTAGCTAAAGTGTAGAGAAGAAGGGACCACAAAATTCTCAGCCTGAAATGCAATTATACCCTTTCTAGCTCAGAATCTCTTCTCCCCAGGCTTACAGATCATGGCAGGCAATGGTTGGAAAGAGTGGATGAGCCAGAAGCAGTGGATTATTGCAAGGAAGCTGTCTGTTCTGGACATATCCGGAAAGCTGCGTATGTGGACTTACAGCAGCTGGACAGTATGCAAAAGAGCCATGGTGTGTCTGAGTCAGACCACATCCCAGCAAGAACAGAGGAGTTAGACACACGGTTATATTCCTGGCTATGGAGATCTTGGCAATTGTTAGTTGTTGGAATAGAAAGAATGTTTTCTAAAGCAGTAACAAGCCACTTGAAAACTGATCAGTCTCTAGGAATACTTGAGTAGCACAAATTGGTCTTGATTAAGGAAAAAAATATGATGCAAAGTTGGATTTCAGGGGAGGAGTTGTGATTATGAGAAGAGGTATGGGATGATGGGCTGTGCTCAAAAAACATTGTATGAAACTTTTAACTTAAAAAGATTTTTAAAATTGGAGCAGGAAAGGCCATCTCAATTTGGGATCATGCCACGTGCATGCGCCAAACTCTGACACTATTACTGATAATATGTTGTTCTTGTGGACAAGAGCCTAGCATGGCTGCCCTCTGAGAGGCTCTATCAGCACCTCACTAGGCAGATGAAGAAACTTAACAGTTAGTCATTGGACTGAAGTTGTGGATCCCTAAGGAGATGGATTGAAGGAGCTGAAGGAGATGGCAAACCCATAGGAAGAACAACAGTATCAACCAACCTGGACCCCTCAGAGTTCCATGAGACTAAGCCACCAACCAAAGACCATACATGGGCTGGTTCATGGCCCTGCCACATATGTCGTAGAGGACTGCCTTGACTGGCCTCAGTGGGAGAGAATGCATGTATATTGGGAAAGAAGACTCTGCGTGAGGTGAAGCAGGTATGGGTAGGGAGGTCAGGGAGAACCTTGTCTTAGGCAAAGGGGAGAAGGATAGGATGGAGAACTCTGGGAGGTAGACCAGGAAGGGTGACAACATTTGGAATGTAATTACATAAAATAATTTAATAAAAATTTGCAATTCCTGGAAACAAAATAGGAGAATAAGAAAGAAAAGAAAGTAATGTTGTAGATAAAGAATAGAAGGGGTTGGGGATTTAGCTCAGGGGTAGAGCACTTGCCTAGGAAGTGCAAGGCCCTGGGATAATGATTCACGTGGATAAAGATAACAATATAGAAACTGCATGCTGGTAGTATTAAAAAAAATTAAAGCTAAACAACAATTAAGGTCCTGAAATGATAAAAAGAATTTAAGATGATAAGTCCCTCCATACAAAAGGAAAGTGCATCTACACAATGGAATATTACTCAGCTATCAAAAACAACGAGTTTATGAAATTCGTAGGCAAATGGTTGGAACTGGAAAATATCATCCTGAGTGAGCTAACCCAATCACAGAAAGACATACATGGTATGCACTCATTGATAAGTGGCTATTAGCCCAAATGCTTGAATTACCCTAGATCCCTAGAACAAACGAAACTCAAGACGGATGATCAAAATGTGAATGCTTCACTCCTTCTTTAAATGAGGAAAAAGAATACCCTTGGCAGGGAAGGGAGAGGCAAAGATTAAAACAGAGACTGAAGGAACTCCCATTCAGAGCCTGCCCCACATGTGGCCCATACATATACAGCCACCCAATTAGACAAGATGGATGAAGCAAAGAAGTGCAGACCGACAGGAGCCGGATGTAGATCGCTCCTGAGAGACACAGCCAGAATACAGCAAATACAGAGGCGAATGCCAGCAGCAAACCACTGAACTGAGAATAGGTCCCCTGTTGAAGGAATCAGAGAAAGAACTGGAAGAGCTTGAAGGGGCTCGAGACCCCAAAAGTACAACAATGCAAAGCAACCAGAGCTTCCAGGGACTAAGCCACTACCTAAAGACTATACATGGACTGACCCTGGACTCTGACCCCATAGGTAGCAATGAATATCCTAGTAAGAGCACCAGTGGAAGGGGAAGCCCTGGGTCCTGCTAAGACTGAACCCCCAGTGAACTAGTCTATGGGGGGAGGGCGGCAATGGGGGGAGGGTTGGGAGGGGAACACCCATAAGGAAGGGGAGGGGGGAGGGGGATGTTTGCCCGGAAACCGGGAAAGGGAATAACACTCGAAATGTATATAAGAAATACTCAAGTTAATAAAAAAAAAAAAAGAAAGAAAAAGGAAAGTGCTCCCTTGAAATCATGGTGAAAGGGTGAGGGTGAGAAAATGGGATAATTTTGGCATCTTAAAAAGATACTCCAAATGTATAACATATTCATACTGTTCACTAAAAATGCTAATGCTCTTCTGTGGATCAGAAGTAGTTGAGTTACTCCTGGTTTAAGGAAAGAAAAAAGTATTGATTTCCCTGATAAAAATTGCTTCTGAATAACATGCTTTGGCAGTCATTAGAGGGAACATTGAAAACATAGTACCCAGAAATATTTGGCAGGAGGATTGAGAGTTTCCAGGGCAAGAGTTATGTGCATCATAAACATATACCGTTCTTAATTTATTATCTATCAGTTAATTAAAATAATTTAAATTTAAAATAATGGAAAGTTTTTATTCCTTTTTATAATTGCTTATATATTGCTTGTAATTCACAGGTAATCAACCCATATTTGCTAAGAAGTATTAGACTTACAAGTCCAAATGTTTATTAATAAAACAAAGGACACATTAATGTATTAATCCTGGAGATTTTTTAACTAAGAATTTAGCCAACACATTCAGATTGATCATGAGTATGATGTTTAAGAGGACCTGGATTAAGCTCAAAGCACCTACATGGCAGTTCACATGTTCTAATTTATAGAAGACTTGGTGTCCTCTTCTGTTCTCTGTAAGAATACACATAATTGCCGGCAAAAACTTACATTTATAATAAATAAATTATAATAAACATTATGTCAAAATTATATGATTGTAAGTGACAGAGGACAACTCTTTTTGCATATACAATTATTTTATAATTATCTATTCAGTCAATAATAAAGAAGATGCATATGATTAACTATTGCAGGTATATGTCTTTTTCTTTGGCCAATGTGTACAAACTTTTGCCTTCATATCAATAAAAATGTCCCATGTTTCTGGGTCTTCTCCCAGAAATAAGGTGTTTAATTTTTCTGTTAGCCAGAGAGTAACACTACATTATTTGAAAAAGCTCATAAATTGGCATTAACTTAGAGAAATATAAGATGTATGAATTGGTTCATTTGATGTATGCATTGGTTCACTTCTGGAATATTACTCAGGATATTATGTGTTCTGCCTTCCACATAATAGATAATAGACATAATGTATAAACATATATGTGGTCAAATATTCATATGTGCCAAAAGAAAATGACTAAAACCCCTTTAAAAGAGTGTATCATGACGTTCATTACTTTTCTGTGTAAAGGTAAATAATTAAACATTGTCAATGTAATGGTAAATAATTAAACGTTGTCAATGGAAAGATAATTTTTACTTGGCTATTCAAGAAGGTGAACAAAATTAAAAGATAAGTTCTTGTCAGTTTTATGACATGACCTTCCTTCTTTCACATTTTATTCCTCTTATACTTGGGGGCAGATTTTACTCAGAACAGAACACAATGACCTGCCATCTAAAATAAACACTGTACATATCATAGTTGTTCTTTGGAGAAAGGTCTTGCTACGTATTTAAGACTGTCTTTGTATTTCCTGAATTCAGGACACTTCCCTCTTGAATTCTAGAGTTCATTGTTCTTACTCATACATATATTATCCATTTACTCCTCTTTATTAATTGAGTGGTTTGGTTAAGTATTATAACCAGTATTGTTTTACATACTGAATGTGTTTTCCCCATCAAATAGGATATTTTATAAATTTCTGTCCATTTTCAGATAAAATTGATGTGTTTGCAGAACCTGAGAAGTCCCAAAATGTTCATGATTAAATTTTCCAAATACTTTTCTGCTTCACAGTCTGCTGCCGTCATTAAGCTCCTGTGCTTTTCTGAAATGACAGGTGAAATGTTATCTTAGAAACTCCTCTCTTTCTCCCCTCCCACTACACTGCCTTTCTCCTTGCCCCACTGTTTCATTTATTTGATACGTCTTCTCATGTGAACTACCTCAAACACCACAGTTAATATTACAAAATGCATCCCACTTCCATAACACCCACCAAGGCGTCTTAACTTTCCTATCAGCTGTACTAAATCAGACAGCTTCTTCCTGACTTCGGGCCATTTTTGGAGCATTTATTTTTTACAAAATATGCAATTGCGAGTTTCTTCTTTCTCTGTTGTCTTGTGACATGAAGTTTCTTCAAGTGTCTAATTAGTTTTACACTCAAGGATGTCTTTCTGAAAGGCCTGGGGGAAATCATTTTGAAATGAAATGATCTGCCACAACACCTATCTCCAGTAGACTTGAGAAGGAAAACCCCTAAAACTTCACTAAGAATATTCTACAAAGAAGGCAGGACGACACCACTGGATCATACTCACACTGATCACTGCTGGGAATTTTCCTTCAAGGTTATTGGAGGACTTATAACTGTCCTACTTTTTCTTAAGCATGATCGAGTAAATTCTATTTTCTCTATTGCAATCCTGTAAACTTCAAGTCCATCTGAGTTTGTCTGCTATAATTCTTTCATACCAAAAGAATTTTCATTTAGCTTTTCTTAAATTCATTTTATTACTTCTTTTAAAATAAGCCACTACTTAATTTATAGCATTTACCATTCATCAATCCTTCATTGTTATGAATATGCAAACTCCTACAAAGCAGGATTCTTATGTTCTACCTATCTAAATATCTACCTATTTACTTTTACTTGTTTCTTTATTGGCTTTTCATAATGATGTATTTCTGATACTGGGAGAATATTTGAAACAAACTACTCAGAAAATTTTAAGTTATTTTTTTTTTCATTTTTCTTAACTTACGTTATGTGTACATATGTTTGCATGTGAGTGTGAAGTTTCTGTGCTGTGTCACAAGTCATCAGAAGACAACTTGTAAAATATGACTTTCTCATATTGTCAGGTTTGGAGACAAATGCTGGAAACTATGGAAATACATATATGAAATAGGTTTCTTCACTGAAAAAATGAGCCAACTGAATCCAAATCAGGAGTATAAAAGTAAGCTTATTTAGAGTCAGATCAAGGATAAGTTCACATATCTCACAGGGGGAGATCAGGAAAGCCACATGCCTGTGCTAGACCAAGAATGTTCTATGGGTTTGGGGTGCCGAGTGATGATGTGTGAGCTAGAAACTGGGACGATGCCCATATAAGGTAAAAATCTGAGGCTCTGGAGGGCATTTGTGGGAGGGTAGCCAGAAACATGGAAAGTGGGGAGTGATTTGCCTAGTGGTCTGATTCGGGGAAGAGGAGCAAACAGGTTTTCTTAGCTTGTGAAGTGGATGAGCAGGTGTTGCAATCAAGCATTATATATTGCTAAATATAATCTCCTCAGTTTAATATTATTTGTATGTATGTTTTAAGTGCTTACTATTTGATATTGGATGACCAGTTGATATGCTTTTCCCTTGAGATTACTTCTCCAGTGGTCAACAATTTCAGTTTCCTTTAGTCACACATGTGGGTGAGTGCACACAAACACACACACACACACACACACACACACACACACACACACACACGCACGCACGCACGCACGCACACACAAGCACACACATCAACTCTATCTATATCGATAGATAGATAGATAGATAGATAGAGTTGAGTGTGTGTGTGAATGAATGAGTGAGAGAGAGAAACACTGAGTTCTGTGATCTCTTCTCTACTAATTTAAATGTCTATTGTTATTCTTTCCTTCCTCAGCTCAAGTTTCAGCAATCATGATGATGATATTGTGTGTGTGTGTTTATTTTATAAAATTACTACAAAACACAATCTCACAGCAAACTTCCTAACCCTCTCTTACAAACTTTCCACTTGACTTCTGAATGTTGCCTGAGTCTTGGTGTCTACATCAGAACTAGACACTTCAAATCTGCAACAAATGTTTTTGTATCTGCTGCAAATTGCTATTTCTTTGAGGAGGAGTGAGGATTTCATTTATGTGTGGATATTATGACAGATATCAATGATGCTGTTAGGTCTCATGCTGGTTTTTAAACTGGTGGTTATAATGTTTCTCCAGAATGCAATACCTCACTAGTCTAGGTAGTTATATTTCCAGTACCATATATGACTTCTGTGTTGTTTAATAGGAGATGTTGGTTACCACAATAGATGTGTGTCACTGCTATACCCATAAGGTTATTATGCCATGCTGCTGTTGTACTTCATAGGAATCATAGTTCAGTAGGACTGTTGCTTGCTTCCCTGTGTTGTGGATTTGATTTAATACTTTCAGTCTGTTATTTAGGTTCCCCAAATTGCACATGAATCCCGCGTGTGAGACACCACAGAACCCTGACCCAGCTGTTTCTGACTGGTAAATAAATTTGCCAGCGACCAATGGTTGGGAAGATAAGCAGAAACAGGGCTTTTGGATTTTCAGGCAACGAGACCTAAGAGAAAGCAGGATCGATATGCAGAAAGAGGAATAAGATCCAGGCTTGAGAGCCAAAGGAAGGGAGGTACACCAATCATGTAAAATTGAAATGAACGCTTGAATGGTACCTTTCATACTCTGAAAGTTGGTCCTAAGGAGGGCCAACCCAGGACATTCCATCTTACTGCCCTGAGTTCTCAGGCTCATGGTGCTTTCAACAACCAGAACTAATTTTCTGACTCTGTGGTCAACCAAGCTCTATAATACTCTGTAATATTTTGTGAGCCTCAGCGGCAGCCCTGACCACCATCTCAGAAAATGTCTTATGGCTTGTGTTGATATTTTTATAAGGATCTTTAACTTTTGGCGAAAGCATTATTATTCCAGATTGGAAAAAAAAATCACTTAAACTGTAAATTTATAATTATATTCATAATTACATGTATTGTATGATTGTTTTAAATAGATGGTTAATATCATGATTCTTTAGTATTTTTAAGACATCTTAATATTACACTTCTTTCTAAATTTCTCCTTCTACCTCTTCTTCCCCCTCCCCCTCCCTGCTCTTTCTCCCCTTAATTATATGCCCTCCTTTTCCATTTTGAATTACAGAATGCTATTTCCCTTTTCTTTTCTCCTCTACACCTAACCTCAACAACAATCACTGTTTATCTTACTGCAGTTACTCCAAGGTAGTTATTCACATCCAAAGATTTGGAGCAAGGATCCCGAGATGAGGAAAAACTTGACATGTTTGACTTAAGCGTCTGAGATTACTCACTCAATATAATGCTTTCTATTTCCATCAATTTACCTGCAAATATTTATGATTTTATGATTTTTTATTTATAACTGAATAGTATTCATATATATATATATCACATTTTTATTATTCGTGATTTGGTCATAGGTTATTTAGGTTGTTTTTATTTCCTAGTTATTGTGATTAAGGCATCAATAAACATGCTAAGCAAATATCTGTAAATCAAAAGTTTAAACCCTTGAACCAATGCCAAGGAATGATATATTTTGTTGTAGAAATATTTTTACCTTTTTCTAATTTCCTTTTAAAAAAAATTCTTGAACTAATATCCATAGTGTCTGTCTAGCTGTCTGTGGTCTCTCTCTCTCAATCTCTCTCTCTCTCTCTCTCTCTCTCTCTCACACACACACACACACACACACACACACACACACACACACACACACACACACCAAATGATATACCTAAGAGGGACTAGCAGGAAGATCACAGATTGGGAGATACTTACTGTTAATAAACACTTTAATTTGTTTAAAGGGTTTTGCTAATCTCCCTTTCCTCTAAGAATTAATACAAATGAACAATCAATATGTTAGCATACTTTTCTAAAATGTATAGAAGAACTTTTTTGTAATTATTCCATAGAGCCCCATAACAAGTGAATGGTCAGGGTCATAATTTCACTGAAATCTTGGCAGAGGAGTATCTAAGACATAAGCCAGAGAGGATTATACCCAAGGAATGAACAGTACTCCCAGTCCTGCAAGAGGCTGAAAATGAAATTTTTAAGAAACACTGCTCTAGAACTTAACATAGACACAAATTAGTGGCATCTATGTATCTCATCAATTTATAAACCATTGTGTTAAAGCATATTTGGATATAGAGAATGAATAACAGCAACAAAATCCTCTTCTTGGCCTTTGATTATGAATTTGATATTTTTTTCCTTAGAATTTGAGGTTACTCTATGTACCAATCATATTCTTTCCAAAGAGCTAATTGATAGTTGACACATTCATGCCCATAGATTATATTGCCTCATCTTCTCCCTAAAATGAATATTTCAATATTCACCTATAACAGATATATGCATGTGCATTAGGACTAGACCACTATCATTTCTCATAATTTATCATAATTACAAATATGAATTGCTTCATAGTGCATATTTATCAGAATTTTGTTACACTAAACACAAATCACGAAAGCTAGGTGGTTTTATAAAAGTGAAAGATTTATCTACCTCAAGGTTCTGAAGACTGAAATACATTAAATCACCATTGAGGATAACTCTGGAAAGAACTTGTTTAACGAGGACATTAATGCTTACAGGAGGAGGAGATGATATCACAAGAAGGCCAGCTAGTGATTCAAAGTCGCTACTGTTAAATCAGGGTCCTATGGTAGAAATATGAATCCTTTCTGGTTATCTTTTATTTTTCTTTTCCATTTAACCTGTATTTTATTTTTATTTATATACATGAATATGTGTCCATGAGAGTGTATAATATGTCTATGCAGATAATAGAGGATAGATAAGAGGATTGAAAACCATTGAGCTGCACTTACAGTCACTTGTAAACCAAATAAGGTGCTGAGAACTCAACTTAGGCACTCTGGAAGAACAGTGCTCTTAATCATTGAATCAAATCCTAAGCGACACATTTTACTCTTAAAGACCTCAGTTGTTTTCATGTGATTATAATGAGAACCATGTTACCAGCACATGAATAAACTATTTATTTAAATTATTAAGACCTACTAATATTAAGGAGAAATTATTATTTTAAATACAATTCAAATTAACATTTCTGTAAATTTCATTGACTACATATGACAACATTAATCATGGAGCCAGAAGTCTTGCTTCAAATTGTCACCTTATGACAATTACTTTGTATAACGTTCCTTTCATACTTCAACTTTTGGTCAAAGGTTGTTCATGTATAATGTCTGTCTGGTAGTAGTATATACTATATTAATATTGGAAGATGTTGACGCATATATATGTCTCAGAGCATTAGCACTGAGCAACCTTTGCTATTTTTCAGCCTTCTCTATGATAATGTTAAGTAATAAACCCTGCAATATTCACCACCAACAGCAATCGTCTCATCTTTAGTAGTCTTTGAACCTATTTAAACTCTTTTCAAATGGAGCAGCTAATTATCTAATTTTATTTAAAGAAAGATATGTAGGAAACTAAGATATTAAGCTATAGACAAATATAGATCTTAAGTGGAAGTGTCAATGGAATGTCTGATGAACATTGTCTGGTTATCAATAGTACCCTTTGTAAACTTTGAAATACGGCATTGAACAAATAGACTTCTCTGTACCAGACTGTTATTTTTAGTTGAGAAGAAAAATAGTCAAAATAATAACAAAGACAACATGTGGTGTATTGAGCATAAGGGAGCAAAAGATGGGTATTGTGAGAAAAGAATGTGTAAATACATGGAAAGGAAACTAAATTAAGCACGGACAGATGTGGGAAGGAGCTATCCAACTATGCCACAAAACAGTTCACATGCTCTCCTACAACATTTGACAAACATTATGTCAAATATTTGTCCTTCAAATACTTTTGCAACATTATCATCAAATAATGTGCACAGGACAACTTAGTGTTTTGTTCTTGATTACTTAGTCACAATTTCATTAACTTTAGGCCTTTGTAGAAAACACAATAAGTGTTCTTTTCAATAATATGTTACTAAATGTACTATCATTACATTAATAGGAACATTACCTAATAAAATAGTTAGATGTACGATAAACTGTACAGACAATGAGAAGAGATATCTTATTCTTTATTATATTGTTTTATTATAACAAAATACCCAAGTTTCAGCAACTTATCTAACAGAAGTTCCCTTCACTCAAAATGTTGGTGGTTGAAATTCTGTTATTTTGTCTTTTTTTTTCCGGAACTGAGGACCAAACCCAGGGCCTTGAGTGGTTGAAATTCTGAATGTCCACTTTTTAGAAGGACAAAAGAACAGAAAGAAACTGACCATGTATACAAGGGACAAGGATGTGGGTGACTTCACTTTATAAGGAACTCTGAGAATGAAAATAGTATAACTTCTCCCCAGTGGTGGTGCCTTCTGGCTTAATTTCCTCAACACTAGATAGAAAACTTCCAGGGATTAAATTTTCAATATTTATTTTTAACCACATCTACACTCTAGTATTTCCTTATTCCTCTGTGTGGTTTCATGCACATAACCACTTCACATGTGGAATACAAACAAAAGCTGCTATAAATATATCTGCATAAGACCTGGGAGAAGAAATGGATGGTAGAATAAGCATTAATTTGTTGTTTTTTTTACTTTGCATTTTGGAACAACTAGGTGTTCACTAGGTGGTGAAACATTGAAACATTTGCCTGCATAGGCCCCAAGGCTGACCACACACACGGAAACACACACACACACACACACACACACACACACACACACACACACACAAACATAGAGAGAGACAGAGAGTCGTAGAGAGACAGAGACAGAGAGGAAGGAGGGAGGCTAAAAACAAAGATAAATAAATCTAAAAAATAAAGGTTTATGGTACTCACAGAAAAGAATGTATTTGAAGTGTAAATTATAACTCCAACTATATCTATTTAAAACATGACATAGCAATCATAAACTGGTGGTGTACATTTCTTGAGTATGTGACATAAAATAATAAAAGAATAATAATCAGGAAATCAACTTTGCAGATGTACAATAGGAGTAGGTTTATTCCTATCATTGTTCAATACACATGTTAAGTCCTATAACAGATCTCATTTCCATCTCATCTGAATATCAGTAACATGTATATTTAGTTAAACACCCCATAAGAGATGGGATGGTAAGTAAAAGCCTAGTGGAGAACTGGGATTATCAGGATGAATATAATTGGAATCTGGAGACAGGGAAGAGTGTACTTTCAATATATATATACTTGGCTCAGATGTTGATGGTAATTCTACAGTTGATTATCTTCATAAATGCTAACTACAAAACTGGTGTCTAAAAAGGGTAATAAACTACATATATAAGTCTAAACTATTTGAAATTCTTTCATTAATTGGTAAGAAAATAGTGATTGCTGGAAATGGAAGTTCATGCCTGGTACACAAGTGTAGCATGGAGCTTTCACTGCCCTGCTTTAATGTATTGAGAATGGGCTGTGCTACTAGCTCCTAACCCAGAGAATATTGGATCCAGGGATGAAAAACACAGATATACACATGTTGCTCAACTTCTACCTTCCTTATTAGCTGGGCTCTACTAATCTCCCACTGCTCGTGTGCCCCTCCCAATATTCTTGGCTCAGCACCTCTCAACCTGGCACAGCTTCAATTGCTCAATTACCTTTATTCACACCTCAACATTTTAACCTCCCACCTGGATGATCAGCCTAAAGGTGCTCTGCTTGAGAACTCAAATGGCCTTTTGTCCCTCTGAAGCTTGGTGAAAACTCCTTTTTTCTCTCCCCTACACCTGCTAGCTTGCCTGCTGAGAACCAGACGTCCTGCCTAGTCCTTTCACCGAGCAATTGCCCCATGGTATCTTTACTGGTAGATCTAGAACAAACTGGGGAAGAAGACCTTGTAATCTGAACCACTCCTAAATCCAAACTTAGAAACTTGAGGCTAGATGATTATTACATTTAGTGTAGACAACCTTCAGCTGTATATCAGAAGTCCATCTTACAAAATAAGACAGACAGACAGACAGACAGACACACACACACACACACACACACTCCAATGAAAACAAGAATACATTGTTGATATTTAGAGCAGATATAAGGCATTTGTTTACATTTGAAATTATTTTTACCTTTAAAAATATGAGATTATAAATATATCATCCTACCCTTTTTTTCCTACATTCCTCTCATATATCTCTGCTTGTTCTCAGCAAGGTTCAGGATGTTTTCCTTTCCTTTCATTAAGTGTTGTTACATATATATATATATATATATATATATATATATAAATATATATATATATATATATATTTATATATATATATATATATATATATCCTGCTTAGACTGTATGATATTACTTGTATTGATGTCTTCAGGGCTGATCATTTGTTATTGGATAATCAATCAGTTTGGTCTTCAGTGGGGATATCTATATTTCTCAGGCTTAGCATGCTTTAGCTGACTTCAGTTCTTTGGATCTGGCTGTGATAAGAATCTTTCATTTTATATGGGCTTAGCCATGACCACACTGTTGTCTTGTTTCTGTCTTGGCATACCAATAACTCCTCACTAACTATGATGCATTTTGAGGAATTTAGGTTGAGAAGAATGACTGGGAGTCTGTCTCACCCTTAGCAATAAGAGTTTAGTTCATTGTGGTTAACTATCTTTGTTTTCATAAACCCATGAGCCTATTTTCTCCAAACAAAAGATGAAATACACCTACATAAGAATAATCTCTGATATAAAGATTTCAATATTTGTTAGATTTTTGATGATCGTAAGACCATTTTTAAAATGCAGCATGCAGCAGAAAGGGTATTAATCCTGCCTGCTTCTTCTGAAGTAGCTTGAAAGCATGACTATCTTGATTGGGTAAAGAAAATGAAGCAGCGTTTACATTCTAGACAGATATTTCAGCCAACAAGGAGTACAGAAGGTTATCAGAAATATCACTGCCAGTTCCAGGAAAGCAGATCTTGGCTGCTGTGCTTCTGTGTGTGCCTAAGGTGGCCAAATAGTAGAGTGGCAGATTGCCATGCAACCTCAAATTCTGGATGATGTCAAGAAAAACACTGATTTTGAGTCTGTCTAACATTTTCCTATGTTAATGTGCAAGATATTTTACATCTTGGAGCAGAAAGTAAAAGTTCACTGTGCGGTTTATTTTTAAACTGATGTGTCTCCATTTTCTCACACATGCAAGGCAGTATTGTAACAGGAAGAGAAATTCAACTGTCGATTTAATGTTATCTGGTTTTGCAACTGGAGAAGGAAAATAAACAGTAGTAACTTGTCCTATTTGCAAGCTGACAAGGCCAGGTGTGCTGCGTACTGGCTTTGGTCCCAGAGCTTCAGGGGCTGAGACGCAGATCTCTTGCAGCCTGGATGGTTAATAATGAAACCCAGTCTCAAAAATAAAGGAAGTAAAGAACGTTAAGAAGAAAGGTATGAGGAAAAAGAAAGGAACAAATGAAAGAAATAAAGATGAAGAGTATGATAAATTCTTTTCACAAAAATATATATTTTCATAATTGCAATCCCCATACAGTCCATAGTGACAACTTCTATACACATCTATTTGTATTTTTTTAAATGAGCATTTGCTTACAATTTAAATCTCATCTTTGAAACTTCATGCTTGACTCATTTTTGACTTTCTATACATTTGAGTATGTTTATTTTTCATACTTTTCTATTTTCTTTCAAGTATACTAAATCTTAAAAGAAAGTTAAAACATCACTATGAAAATTTTATATTAATTATAAGATGGGATTAAAATATATTGTTTTGAAATATGAAGGAGATTCCTCTAAATAATTTAGTTAAAAACTTTGACTATTTTTGATGTGTAAGTCATTGGTCATTTGCTCTTCTAATTACTAAATTTGGGTGGCTTAGCACTGTTAAGCTTTCTTTTTGGTTCTTGAAAATAAAATAAAGAAAAGTAAGATATTTTATATTGTCCTAAAATAAGTACACACCATTTCACAGCAGATCTGAAAGCCCTAGAAGAAAAAGAAGACTCAGAACATAAAGGAAACCATTGGAGGACACAATTAAACTCAGTGCTGAAATTGATATAATATCAACTAATAAAAATATGTATATAAAGAAACTCAATGGAAGAAAAAATTGGTTCTTTTTGATAATCAGTAAAATTTATAAGTCCATATCCAAATTAACTTAAAAAGTAGAGAAAAATATCAAAATGTAAAAAGCTAGAAATTAAAAAGAGGGACATAACAGCTAATGTGGAAGAAGTCTAGAGAATTATAAGAATATACTTAATAAAGCTGCACTCTACCAAAATGAGAAACCAAAATAATTGGATAATTATGTTGGTATATTTTTGTATATACTACATACCAACAAAATATAGTGATATAGAAAACATAATTAAAAGTCTCTAAAGTAAAATGTCTGAGGCCTGATTGATTTAGTGCATATTTTAACCCGATTTTCAAAAAAGTTAATGCCAGTGTTCCTGAAATTATTGAATAAAACAGAAGCAAAATGAACATGACACATTTTATTTCATTATTCCAAAGTTATCCTCTGACTTAAACCATATAAAAATCCAAGAAAGAAAGAAAGTTATAGACCAATTTCTTTTATGATCATAGATGGGAGAATTACCAATCAAATATATGCAAACAAATTTCAAGAAGACATCAAAAAGATCATCCATCATGATCATGTGGACTTCATATTGGAGATAAAGCTATGGTTCAATTCATCATATAAACAATATTAAAAACTATTAGACATATTAGATGCAGAAAGCATCTAAAACTCCTACATAGTACAAGTACTAGAGAGTTTTGGGAAAATAGGAAAAGGCTTCAACATAATGGATGCAGTTTTCAAAAAGCAAATACCGAACCTCAACTAAAATGAAGAGAAACTCAAACCAATTTCACTAAAATCAAGAAGTCTAGTTTTCTGTTCTCTCCATACCTATGCAATCTGAATGGAATAAATAGGCCAGAGCCAGGCTGATTCCATGACAGGCTTCAAACTAGCAGTTCCGGAGACCAACCCAAGTTAGTATTTCCCAGAGCGATGTAAGTCAGTAACTGGAATAAAAGCAGGTTTATGTCAATAGATACCCATCCCCAGCTGGCAAAAGGATATTCAACCAAGCTTGTAAGCACAAAGTCAAGAGCTAACCCTCCTGGGCATAGAGTAAGAATAGTTAGTCTAAATCATAGCATCACCCAGAAACCCAGAGATAGAGTCCATTAGTCAAGATATAGATCTCCTACCCCTCCCTAATATTCTTTTTTGAGGCTTTAAAAATAGTTCTGCAAATTTAATTGTGGTTCCTCCATGCTGATGAAATTGGCCCCCTGCATGCAGGAATTTGTTCAATAAAGACTCTGCTTTGTATGTTATTTGAGACTTAGATCTATCATTCTTCAATGATTTGTAGACCTTAATAAATATAATACTTGAGATATCAACTAGAGCAGTAAGATAGCTTCAGGATTTCAAGTGAATAAAAATAGAAAAGAGGAAATAAAATTATATTTATTTGCAGATTGTATACACACACACACACACACACACACACACACACACACACACACACACACGAGACCATTATAATTACACAGGGAAACTACTAAAACTGATAAACTCTTTCAGCAAAGTATCTGAGTACAAAATTAACTCACAAAAATAAGTAACCATCTTGTATTCAGGATACAAACAGACTTTGAAAGAATTCATGGAATTAGCAGCTTTCAACAGATGCCTCAAATAATATAAGAGATCTTACGTTAACTCTAACCAAGCAAGTGAAGACTTGTGTGATAAACACTTCAAGAAATAAACTGAAGCAAGTATTGAAAAATTGATCTTCCATTTCTGTGGTGATATGAATATGCTTGGCCCAGGGAATGGCATTATTTGGAGGTGGGGGCCCATTGAAGTAGATGTGGTCTTATTGCAGTAAGTATGACTCTGTGGGCATGAGTTTTAAGATTCTCATCCTATCAATTTGAAGGCCTGTCTTCTTCCAGTGACCTCAGATGAAGAGGTAGAACTTTCAGCTTCTCCTGAACCATGCCTACAAGAAGCTGCCATGCTCGCAACTTGATGATAATGAACTGTACATCTGAATCTGTAAGCCGGTCAAAATTAAACATTATCCTTATAAAAGTTGCTTTGGTAATGGTAACTTTTAACAGCAGTAAATCCTAAGTAAGACAATTTCCAAGGATTGACATAATTAATATGATAAGAATGGCCATCCACCAAAATTCTTCATAGGTCATAAATGAACAGTACTCTGCTTCAGATGGAAACCCCATCTCCCTGACATCCAACACTAAAAATAAATAAATAAAATAACCTTGAATAATAAAAGAATTTCTGAAGGTATCACTATATCTGATTTAAATTTGTGGTGAAGAACTATAATAAATAATAAAAACAATATAACACTGGCACAAGAAGAGACATATTGATCAGTGTAATCAAATACCTATGCTTCTATCCACAAATTCATGGACACCTTGTTTTTAGTCAAGAAGTAAAAAACACATTCTTGGAAAAAATGGTATCTTCAAGCAATAACACTTATCACCTGAACAAGTGTATATACAAGAATCCAAATAGATCTACACTTACAAAAGTATCAAGAAAAAACTCAAGACCAATGGAACAAAGATGTCAACATAAATCTAGACGTGCTTTAGATAATAGAAAAAAGTGAGGAATAAACTTGCACACATTGGCACACAAATAGATTTTCTGAAGAGCATTCTATCATCAGTCACTTAGATAAACAATTAAAAAATAGAACTTCTCAAAACTGAAAAGCTTCTCTATAGTCAAGGATACCATCATTCAGACAAAGTGTATAGAAGAGGAAACTATTTTTAGCAAATACAAGTCCGATAGACTTATAAGGTAGAAAAAAAAGTAACTAGATCAAAAACACAAATAGCACAAATAAAAATGGTTTTATCTTGTTTACAAATAAAACCGAGAGTTCTCAAAATGCAAATCCTAAATGGCACTGAAACACTTAAGGAAATTTCCAAAAATATCCTTAGTCATCAGGGAAATGCAAATCAAAACAAATTTGGATATTATCTTATCACTGTCAGAATTTTTGTAATCAATAAAATAAGAAAGAGCGCTTGCTGCCTAGGACGTAGAGAAAGAAGGTCACTCATCCATTCATGGTTGGATTATAAACTCTTCTAAACACAATAGAATTCAGTGTGGTAGCTCCTCCAGGAGATGAGATAGATATACATTGAGATGCAACTATACCACTCTTGGGCATATACCAAAAGACCACTCTTCCCACTACTATAACACTTGCACAACCATGTTTATTTTGACTCTAATAGCCAGAAATTATAAACATCAAAATGGACCTCAACAAATAAATGGATTAAGAAATTGTTATACATTTATGCAATTGAGTATTACTTAGTTATTAACAATAATCAAATAATGAAATTCACAGTCAAATGGATGGAAATATAAAATAATCTTATCAAGTGACTTAGGAACCACTCATAAAGATGGAACTTGTACCTAAAGCAGTTTGTATGACCAAGAGCTGAAACTAATAGCTCAGAAATCTATACATATGTACAAGTGCATACACACATGTACACACACACATTAATTTAATTATTATTAAAAGCCTCTTTATGGGAGAAAGAAAGGGAATGGATTGAATGATGAGAAGGTTTGGAAGAACTTGGAGGAAAACAGGCCAATCAGGACATTATCTGATATATGTATTGATAAAACATCTATTTTCAATAAAAATTAAAAAAAATAAATGCTTGGAATGAAGGATATTAGATAAGTGGATAAACTTTAGATGATGATTTTAATTTGCATTTCCCTGATGAGTAAGGATGCTAAACATTTTTTCATGCTTCTTGGCCATTCTAGATTCCTTTGATGAGAATCCTCTGTTTAGATCGGTACCCCATTTTTAATTGGGATATTTGGTTTTGCGGAGTCTACCATTTTGAGTTCTTTATACATTTGGGGTGTTAGCCCTCTATAGAATGCAGGGTTAGTAAAGATCTTTTCCTAATCATATCAGATTGCCATTTTGTCTTATTGACAGTGTCCTCTGCCTTACAGAAGCTGTTCAGATTCATGAGGTCACATTTATCATTTGTCAATCTTAGAGCCTGACACATTGGCATTCTGTTCAGGAAATTTTTCATGGGCCAATAGCCTCGAGGCTCTTTCATACCTTCATCTCTACTAGGTTCAGTGTATACGGATTTATGTTGAGGTTGCTGATATACTTGTACTTGGGTTTGTGAAAAGTGGCAAGTGTGGATCTGTTTTCATTCTTCTACATGCAGACTGCTAGTTAGATAAGCATCATTTATGGAAGATGCTTTCTTTTTTCCACTGTGTGCTTTTGGTTTCTTTGTCAAAGATCAAGTGTCCGTTGGTACATGGGATCATTTCTGGGTCTTTGTTTCTATTCGATTAATCAACCTGTCTTTCCCTGTACCAATACAATGTTGTTTTTTTCATCTATTTTTTTTATCTTTCAGCTATTAACTTTATTTAAATAAATACTTTTATCTGACTTTCTTCTTTTTTATTATATTTAATCTTTTTTACAGTTCAGTGGTTATTCCCCTCCCATTGTACCCTCCAACAGATTTTCATCCCATTCCTCCTCTCCTATCTCCAAGAGGATGTCCCCACAACCCCACATACCACAGTACCCAACCAGACCTCCCCATTCATGGGGCCTCAGGTCTCTCAAGGGTTACATATGTTTTCTCTCATTGAGGCCAGACCATGCAGGCCTAGATCAGCTAGTGTATGCTGCCTGCTTGACAGATCAGTCTAAGAGATCTTGGAGTTCCATTTTTGTTAAGACTTCTGGTCTTCCTATGGCATCATACTGCTCTTCAGCTTCTTCCAGACTTTACCTAATTCAACCACAGGGCTCCCTGAAATCAGATCATTGGCTGGGGTTAAGTATTTGCTTCTGTCGCAGTCAGCTGTTTGGTGGGCTGGTAGAGGGTGCCCATGCTAAGCTCCAGTCTGTTCATACATCATAGCATCAGTAATAATGTCAAGCCTTGGAGCCTCGCATGAGATAGGTCCCAATTTGGACGGGTCACTGGAATGGACCTTCTTTCCCCTAATCTTGTCTTTGAATTTTGTTTTTGAATTTTGTCTTCGAAGTTTTTTTTTAAAGGAACAGTTCTGAGTCAGTTTTTTACTATGGGATGGCAACAACATCCCTCCAGTTGATGTCCTGTCTTTCTATGGAGATTCTCCCTACTGTTGGGCATTTCATCTATGGTCCATCCCCTTGAGTCTTGAAATTCTCTTACCTCCAAGGTCTCTGGTACATTCTAAAAGGTCTCCTACATCCCACCTCCAAGATTGTATATTTCCATTCATCCTGTTGGCCCTTGGAATTTAACTCCCGGTTCATTCCTCAATAACTGAACTTGTTCCCTTTTTCCCCTCCCCTCCCCCTCCCCTTTCCCACCCAGTTCCCTTCCTTCCTCTGCTATCTGATTTCTTCTTCCTCCCAAGTGGGATTGAAGCACCTTTACTTGGGCTCTTTGGCTTGTTAACCTTCTTGAGGTATGTGGATTGTATCCTGGGTATTCTGTGCCTTTTTGGCTATATCCAATTATTAGTGAATATATACCATGCATGTCCTTTTATATCTGAGTAACCTCACTCAGGAAGATATTTTCCCAATTCTATTCATTTTCCTGCAAAACTCACTATCTCCTCCTTCTTAATAGCTGAATAATATTTCATTGTGTAAATGAACCATATCTTCCGTATCCATTCTTCTGTTGTTCCGTTGTCCAACATCTGTGTTGTTTCCAATTTCTGGTTATCACAATAAGACTGCTATAAACATAGTAGAGTACTCTTGTGGCATGGTGGGGCATCTTTTGGTATATGCCCAGAAGTGATACAATTGTGTCTTCCGGTAGATCTATTTCCAATTTTCCAAGGAGGCACCTCCATATTGATTTCTTGAGGGATTGTACCAGTTTGCAATCCAACCAGTAATAGAGGAGTGTTCCTTTTTCTCTGTATTCTCACCAATATATGCTGTCACTTAAGTTTTTGATCTTAGTCGTTCTTATTGGTCAAGGTCATTTTGATTTGCATTTTGCTAATGAGGAAGGACTTTGAACATTATTTTAAGTGCTTCTCAACCAATAGAGATTCCTCTGTTGTGAATTCTCTGTTAGTTCTTGTATTTGCTATTCCTGGTTGACAACTTGAAAATATCTGGAATGAATAACAAAAATTCGAAGGCTCACTTTTGATCCTGATCTCAATGCTAGGAGATATAAGTTTCTGAACTGAATCTTGGCAAGGAGGTCTTGATCATAGTGACTATGAATCCCAGGAGACTAAGGCAAGGAGATCTCTGACTTCCAGGTCATCTGAGACAAAACAAGTCCTGGGACAAAGTACCCACCTTTGATCTGAGACTCACCTTCTGCTGGAGACCTATATAAGGACATTGGAAGAAGAAAGGTTCTCTCTTCTTCACCTGCCTGCCTTGTGGGACCGAGCCAACTGCTGCTTACCATTGTTAGGAAGTTGGACTACAGACTATAAGTCATCAAAAAATCCCCTTACTATATAGAGACCATACGTAAGTTCTGTGACTCTAGAGAACCTGACTAATACAGAAGTTAGTACCCTGAGTGGTTGTAGAGGAGCAAAAGTTTAAGGATGAATCTTTTAAGTATCTAGCGTTGGTTTAATAATTCACCAGAACCTTCAACTACTGAAGCCTGTCGAGATACTTTCTCTCCTGGGAACTTGAAAAATATTGAAGATCTGTGTTTGAAACTATATTCCAAACTTAAAGAAGTTAATACTTTTGATTATCTTCATGAATTAGATAATTCAGAGAACAAAACTTTCTACATGTTGGGGGAAAAATCCGAAAATGATTTTACTGCTTTGTTGCTCTTAGTGTCTGTGGAAAAATTGATGAAAGAAAAGAATGAGCTGTATGATGATAAAATCGAATGGCTGGTGATGCATGTAAATAATCTAAGTGTGCCCTTGAAGAGAGTCTTCTCTCCAGTAGCCCTAGAGCTGGAGTTGTGGAAAAACAAACTGAAGCCCTCATTATAATGTTGGCTGAATTACAGTGAAAATTCAAGATTTAGCCTCAGAGGGTGTCAGCAGTTAAAGTAAGGGCATTAATTTGCAAAGAACGGGATCCTATAACTGGAAATGGGGATGTGCGGAAGGATCCTATTGAAGCTGAGAACTTTGAACTTTCATATTCTCAAGGGTTTATCCCACTTGAAGAAGTAGTACCCTCAACCCAATCCCTTGAAATAATGCCCTTTTCAAGTGCGGAAATTAATTCCTCAGAATCTGATAAACCAGCAGTGACTTTTTGTAAAGAAAATGACAGACAATAATGATGTTTCTCAAAGCCCATAACCAGACTCAAAGCAAAACAAGCCCCTAGAAGGGAGGTAGAACGTGTTGTCCATGAGGAAATGTGCTACACTACTAGCTTAATGAGTTTGCTAATTCATTCAATCAGAAGTCTGGAGAATATGTGTAGGAATAGATTTTAAGAGTGTGGGATATGGGCCCTCTGAGTGGAGATTCTAGGTTTAATATGGAAGCTTGCTCAGTTTTAAAAACGTGTCAGAAATTTGTTTGAATGTTTGGGTAAAGCATTTATCTCAAGATGGCTTGCTGAAAGGAAGTTGGAGATGCCTGATATCCCTTGGCTTAGTGTTGATGAAGGGATTTCAAGGCTCAGGGAAATTGCAATGCTAAAGTGGATATGTTGTGTAAAGCTTAGCCCAGAAAATGTGTCCTTCATGAATCCTATAAGAGTCAGACTGGAGAGAGGGCCACCAGCACATTTGAAATTTTGTTTTTTGCCCTTTTCCTTGTACCAGACCTTAGGGTTGGAGATGCTGCTGCTCAATTAGATGAGATAAATGCAATGGGTTTAATTGGGCTCCAAGGTAACAGGGGCCAGGTGGCAGAACTGAATCTCCAGAGAAAAGGAGAAAAGGTGGTCTTAGTTATTTATAATGGACAACATAGACAAAACATTTATAATAACATAGTTCATAATGGTCAGCATAGGAAAGAAGACATTTATAATTTGTATTTATAATAACTTGTTCAGACCTTTGGTACTGGATAATCAGTATTAGTGTATCCAGGCATGAAATAAGAAGCCTACTGCATATGTGTTTGATCTGTATAAGCAGAAAAATTCTCAAACAAATGAAAAAAAGGCTACATTGGATCATAGCAAAAGGCAGTCTCAGTCAGTCAAACAGCTTCCAGACTTGAGCTACTTTGCACACCCAGAACCTCTTGAATGAAGGAGTAACCAGGTTCCCCTGAAGAAGGATCTTGATAAAACACCTAAAAGTTTTGCTGTTAGCCTTTTTCCAGTTATTCCCCAGAGGAACCTACAACTTTTTACAAGGGGCCTTTTATTATACACTGGGGGAAAGGAAACAATCCAGGGTCTACTGAATACTGGTTCTGTGGTGAGGCTGATATCTGAAGATTCCAAGAAACCTTGTGGTCCTCCAGGTAAGTAGGGGCCTATGGAGGATAGGTGATTAATTAATGGAGCTTTGGCTGATATTTGACTCACAGTAGGTCCAGTAGGCCCCAAACACATCCTGGGCTCATTTCCCAAGTTCCAGAATATATAATTGAGATAGATATACTTAGAAATTGGCAGAATTTTCACATTGGTTCCCTGACCTGTGGAGTGAGGGTTATTATGGTTGGAAAGGCTAAATGGAAGTGTTTAGAGTAGCCTTTGCCAAAGAAAATAGTGAATTAAAAACAGTATCATATTCCTGGAAGAATTGCCTAATATCAAGAAAATTGGCAGAAATTACGGCCACTATCAAGACTTAAAAGATGCAGGAGTGGTGATTCCCACCACATCTTTCTTTAACTCTCCTATCTGGCCAGAAGACAGATGGATCATGGAGAATGATGGTTGACTATCAAAAACTAAATCAGGTAGTAATCCCGATTGCAGCTGCTGTACCATGTGTAGTTTTTAACTTGAGCAAATTAACATATCACCTGGTACCTAGTATTCAGCTACTGATCTAGCAAATGCCTTCTTTTCAGAGCCTGTCCATAAGGACCAGCAGAAGCCATTTGCTTTCATTTGGCAAGGTTAGCAATGTACCTTTACAGTTTTGACTTCAGGCTATATTAACTCTCCTGTACTGTGTCATAACTTAGTTAGACAGTATCTTGATTGTCTATTCTGCAAAATATCATATTGGTACACTATACTGATGACATTATGCTGATTAAACAAGGTGAGCAGGAAGTAGCAACTACTTTGGATTCATTGGTAAGATATATGCGTGTCTGAGGATGGGAAATAAATCTACCCAAAATCCAAGGACCACCTAAGGGATATTCTTTTTTCTTTTCTTTTCTTTTTTTCGGAGCTGGGGACCGAACCCAGGGCCTTGTGCTTGCTAGGCAAGCGCTGTACCACTGAGCTAAATCCCCAACCCCTAAGGGATATTCTTAGGGGTCCAGCGGTGTGTGACATGCAGATATATTTCTTCTAAAGTGAAAGATAGGTTATTGCACCTGACCCATCCCATCACCAAGAAAGAAGCACCATGTTTAGTGGTTCTATTTGAATTCTGAAGATTGCACATTCCTCACTTGGGTGTGTTACTCAGGCCCAGTTACCAAGTGACTAGGAAATTTGCTAGCTTTGTGTGGCACCTGGAGCAGGAGAAGGCTCTTCAACAGATCAGGCTGCTGTCCAGGCTGCTCTACCAGTTGGACCATCCAATACAGCAAACCCAATGGTACTTGAGGTATCAGTACAGATAGAGATGTTAGTACAGTCAGATGCTGTTTGAAGCCTCTGACAGGCCCCTGTAGGTGAATCACAGAAGAGACCTTTGGGATTTTAGAGAAAAGCTGCAGACAACTATTCTCCCTTTGAAAAACAGCTGTTGGCCTGATATTGAGCCATAGTGGAAACTAAATGTTTGGCAATAGGACATCAAGATACTGTGCAACCTCAACTGCCCATAATGAAGTGAGTCTTATCAGAATCTCCACCTCAAAAAGTAAAATGTGCACAGCAGCAGTCTATTATCATATGGAAGAGGTATATATGTGATCTGGCCTGAGCAGGTCCTGAAGGTACAGGCAAGGTACATGAAGAAGTTGTTCAAATGCCTATAGTTTTTACACCTGTTACAGTGTCAAGCACGCACCTATAGCCTCATGGGATGTTTCAATGATCACCTGACTGAAGAAGACTAATACCTGGTTTACTGATCGCACTGCAAGTTATGCAAGCACCATCCAGAATTAGACAGCTACAGCATTACAACCCCTTTCTAAGACAATCCTGAAAGATACAGGTGAAGGGAAATCTTCACAGTGGGCAGAAATTTGGGCAGTACACATGGTATTACAGTTAGTTTGGAATAAGAAATGGCCAGATGTACAAGTGTTCACTGACTCATGGGCTCTAGCCAATGGATTGCCCAGATGGTCAGGGACTTGAAAAGAACATGATTGGAAAGTTGTTGAGAATGACATCTGGGGAAGAAGTATGTGGATAGCTCTCTCCAGGTGGGCAGAGGATATGAAGATATTTGTGTCCCATGTAAATGATCACCAAAAGGTGACTTCAGCTGAGCAGTTCAATAATCAAGTGGGTAAGTTGACCCATTCTGTGGACAGTCACCCTCTTTTCCCAGATATCCCTGTCATTGCTCAATGAGCACATGAACAAAGTGGTCATGGCAGCCAAGATGGAAGTAATGCTTGGGCTCAACAACACAGACTTCCACTCACCAAGGCTGAGGTGGCTATAGCTGCTGCTGAATGCCAGATCTGCCTACAGTAGAAACCAATAGTTAGCACCAGATATGGCACCATTCTTTGAGGTAACCAGCCAGCAACCTGATGGCAGTTTGAGTACATTGGACCACTTCCTCCATGGAAAGGACAACGTTTTTTTCTTACTGGAGTAGATACTGATTCTGGTTATGGATTTCCCTTTCCTGCACATACTGCTTCTGCCAAAACCACCATCTGTGGACTTACAGAATTCTTTATCTATCATCATGGTATTCCACACAGTATTGCTGACGAAGGAACTCATTTCACAGCCAGAGAAATGCAACAGTGGACCCACAATCATGGAATCCACTGGTCTTACCATGTTCCCTATTATCCGGAAGCATTTGGTCTGACAGAAAGATGGAATGGTCATTTGAAGACACAATTAGAGCACTAATTAGGTAGCAACAGCATGGAGGACTGGAGCAAAATTCTTCAGAAAGCAGTATATGCTTTGAATCACATCTGATATATGGTACAGTTTCTCATATAGCCAGGATCCATGGGTACAGGAATCAGGGAATGTAAAAGGGAATCACTCCTAGTAACCCTCTAGGAAAATGTTTGCTTCTTGTCTCCACAACTCTATGTTCTGCTGGCTATAAAGTTTTGGTTCCCAAGGAGGGAGTGTTCCTACCAGGAGCCACAACAAACATTCCATTGAACTGGAATCTCAGACTTACCCCTGGTCATTTGGGGTTTTTAATGCCCTTAAACCAACAGGCTAAGAAAGGAATAACAGTGTAAGGAGGAGTGCTAGATCCAGATTACCATGGGGAAATTGGATTGCCTCTTCACAATGGAGGTAAGAAGAATTATGTCTAAAGTTCAGGAGATCCCTTAGGGCATCTCTTAGTACTACCACTTCCTGTGATTAAAGTAAATGGGGAACTACAACAGCCTAATTCAAGCCCAATAACAAAGGATGCAGACCCATCAGGAATGAAGGTATGGTTCATTCCTCCAGGAAAATAACCAAAACATGCTGTAGTGCTTTCAGGGGGTAGAGGAAGTACAAAATAGTTACACCATGTTAGGCATATTTGTGACCTTGCAATTATTTCATGCGAACATGAGATATTATTTGTGTCAAGTTGACAAGGGGTGGATTGTAGTGGCTATTCCTGGTTGTCAACTTGACTATATCTGGAATAACTACAATCCACAATTGGAAAGCTCACCTTTGATCCTGATCTTGAGGCTGGGAGATACAAATTTCTGACTTGGATCTTGGAATGGAGATCTGGAAGTATAATGGCTGTGAATCCCAGGAGACTAAGCTAAGGAGATCTCTGAGTTCAAGATCATCTGGGACAACGCAAGTCTCAGACTCAAGTATGGCGGTGGTATACACCTTTGATCTGAGACACACCTTCTGCTGGAGATCTACATGAGAACATTGGAGGAAGGAAGGCTCTCTCTTCTTCACCTGCCTGCCTTATGGGACTGAGCCACTGCTGCTCATCATTGTTGGGCAGTTGGATTGCAGAATGAAAGTCATCAAAATTTGCCTTACTATATAGAGACCAGGAATAAGTTCTATGACTCTAGAGAACTCTTACTAATACAGTTCTATATATCATTCTTTGATTGTATTGTTTGGTTTTTTTGGAGGTTAGCTTCTTAAGTGCTTTATATATTTTAGATATTATCCTCCTGTCAGATATAGGCTCAGTGAAGATTTTTTCCAATATGTAGGTGGCCAGTGTGTCTATTGATAGTATCTTTTGCCATACAGAAAGTATTCGGTTTCATGAGATTCCCATTTATTGATTGGTGATATTAGAAACTAAGCCTTTAGTGTTCTCGGAAAATTTCCCTCTATGTCAATGAATTTGAGGTTCTTCCACACTTTCTATTCTATTAGATTCAGTGTATCTGTTTTTTTGTTGAGGTCATTGATTTTTCTTGGACTCCAGGTTTGTGCAAGGTGACAAATACAGATCTATTTTTCTACATACCAACTGCCAGTTAGACCTGCTCCATTTATTGAAGATGCTTTCCTTTTTCCATTGTATATTTTTGGCTTTTTTTTTGGTCAAAGATCAAGTGTGTATAAGGGCGTGGTTTTATTTCTGGGTGTTCAATTCTATTTTATCTATCTGTCTCTGTACCAATACATGACCTCCTGTTTTTATTACTACTGTGGTATATTATAGATTGAGGTCAGAAATGGTGATTCCCCCAGAAGATTTTTGTTGTTGAGATTTCTTTTTGATATCCCATGTGCTTTGTCTTTCCATATGAGGTTGATAATTGTTCTCCCATGTTTGTGAAGAATTGTCTTAGAATTTTGATCGGGATTGCATTGAATCAATAGATTGCTTTTGGTAAAATAGCCATTTTCACTATGTTCATCCTACTTATCCATGAGCATGGGAGATCTTTCTAACTTCTGAGGTCTTCTTCGATTTTTTCTTCAGAGATTTGAAATTTTTGTCATAGAGATCTTTCACTTGTTTGGTTAGAGTTACACAAAGATATTTTAAATTATTTTTTGGCTATAGTGATAGGTGTTGTTTCCCTGATTACTCTCTCAGCCTGTTTATCATTTGTACAAAAGAAGGCTAATTATTTGTTTGAGAAAATTTTATTCCCAGCTACTTTGCTGAAGTTTATCAGCTGCAGAAGTTCTCTTGTTGGAAAGAAAGATATTTTAAGTTAAATCAGTCCAGTTTAGAGAGAAGAAATTCAACAAAATGATGAAGTAAGTACTTTACACAAAGTTCCAGAGAGAATGCAGATCAAATTGAAGCAAAGTTTGCACTTAATCTTAACTGTTTTATACAACATCAAGTCATCTAAAATACTTTATAGACCTAGTAACATCTACATTGACATCTATGTAAACAAATGAGCAGTATCCCTGTGTTTAATCTGAGATACCATAGTAGAAAGAAGGGATATAATGAGGGTAGAAACAAATTACTTTCTAATATTGTAGATACTGTCAAAAGGACAATTGTGCTTTCAAGATTAAATTAATATGGTAGAAATTTGCTCAGCTATTGATCTGCACAAATCACTTTTGTCTTAATGACATCAATAAAGCCCTTACACTATAATTGTGAAATATACCTTTGTCTGTCCTTATATTAGAGTATGTTTTCTCATTTATAATATTGGCAAATAATCATGCCTATATAAGTGAGAAGCTTAATAATATCACACAAGTAACCAACTAATAAATCCAGTGAGTGTGCCTACAAGTAAACATATTTTAATTATTTGCAAATATATCAGAGAAAAGTCTTCAGAGTAATAACATCAGAAGCATGAAAGCATACAAAAAATGTAAGGATATAAAATGTTTAAAGGAAATATAACAGGAGAAAATTAAAAGGGAGAGAGACTGACCTATAATTGGAGTCCAATTTAAAGATTATTTTAGACTATTTAACAATAACTGAACGGTTATAATCTACAGTAAGTTAGAGATATTTAACTATATAGGTCTGTTATTTTAGATAAGTATAATTTTGATAGTTTATTATGCTGTTTAGATACATGGAAAAGATGATTTTGGTCATTTCCACCCATTCAAACAGAGGGAAAAAATAAACATGATGAATTAAGTTGCTTACACTAATCCCCAGAGAGAAAGCTCATTAAATTGAAGAGATTTCCATTAAATCAGATAAATCATTCTATACAACAGGAATTTTAGTCCCCTGACCAGTAGTTATAAATTACTTATTATCAGCTATTGTTTTATGTTGAATTCTTAATACAATAAAACTTAGGTGGTTCCAGGTTCAGATTCCAAATAGATACACTATTTATTTAGAAGACAGGTATTTGATAAGAGAAGTACTGTACATCCTGAATGAGATGTTGGGTGCAGTTAATACTATTACAAGGTCAATGCAAAACCACTACTCTCACTGTTTCCTTATGCATAAAATACATCCCCCATCCAAAGTTTTCTGTCCACCACTGCTCCCAGTGTCATGCCATGTGTCTCCCCTTCGTTCTCCTCTCTCAGATTCACTCCTCCTTTATTTTCTTTCAGAAAAGAGCAGGCTACCTGGTGATATCAACCAAACATGACATTACAATATGCATTAAGAATAGGTACAAATCTCTATATCAAAGCAGGATGTGGCAATTGAATAAAAGGAAATGCATCCCAAGAGCAAGTTGAACAATCAGAGATTACCATACTTCCACTCTTAGGAGCCATCTAAACACCTCAAGCGATTCAACCAGGCACCCTGATTGCCACTTCAGTCTGCCTGAGCCTCTATGACCCTGCTTAATTGATTCTGTGGGCTGTCTTCTCATGGTATTCCTTTATTTTGGCTCCTACAATCTTTCATCACCATCTTCCACTGTGTTTCTTGTGCTTTACCTAATCTCATCTCATCTTAAAAGCAACAGTTCATTCTTTATCCATTTTGAGTGACCATAAACCAGGAACACAGATTTCGTTTTCTCCAAATTCCATGTTTCAATGTAGAAGTAGTTTCAAACTTTTACAGGACAAATAGAGTCATAAAAAAACACACTAGTGTGTACATGAGAGAATTAGCTATATGAAGATGGCAGAAGGAATTCTATAAGATGAGGACTCATCTGATGGCATTCTTAGGGTTTGATTCTATAAAAGCAAGTGGTCTGCTAAGTTTATAAATTCACAAAGGTTTTATACCTGTTAATCATAGGGTGTTAGTTCCCAAACATAGGTAGCAAGGAATGGCTATTTAGGAGAACCAGAAGTTAGTCCAAGATAAGGTAACATGCAAATTGCACTCTCCTTTGTCCTGAAATTCTAATCAGTTAGTCTGTGAAGATACCGCTTCATTTTTAAAAAGTTCTCATTCACATAGGAATGGATAGTGAGGCAGTGTAAACTATTATACAGAGAAATTAGTTGACGACTCTTTGTGAAGCAGAGCTATGAGCAAAATTACAAGAAGGAAGTAGACTGTAATCGATAGATTAGAACAGAATTTCAGGCAAGGGAAGAGAGTAGATAGATCTATAAATTACAATATGTTTGGAATAAACAGGAAGCTCAGTGTGTCTGGTTTGCAGTGAAGAATGGGCTTGCTAGATAAATCAATGCTCCCCGCTAATGTTTTAGTCTCCTCAGTTGAGCACCTATACAGCTTTGCCATACGTGTCCTGGATCTCACTTCTCAACACTGTGAAGAAAGCTTTCAGCAGAACTACTCTAGTTTCACAAACCACTCTCAGTTGGGGTTTCTAAAATGCTTGGGAAGGATTGCTTCCACATTTTTACATTTTTCAATGGGAAGTCACTTTCTATTAAAACTTACTATGTATAAAAAGTTTTTAAAAACTCAGTGTAGTATAGTTTATATTTATTTTCCTCACTAGGGTCCAGATAGTCTCTCTCTGGGTATCTGCTACATAAAATGGATTTTTAAAGGCCTTGGAAATTAAATGCCACATGAAAACCTCACTTCTTTTTTTTTTAATTTTTTTTTATTATTAACTTGAGTATTTCTTATATACATTTCGAGTGTTATTCCCTTTCCCAGTTTCAGGGCAAACATCCCCCTCCCCCCTCCCCTTTCTTATCAGTGTTCCCCTCCCAACCCTCCCCCCATTGCCCCTCTCCCCCCAACAGTCTAGTTCACTGGGGGTTCAGTCTTAGCAGGACCCAGGGCTTCCCCTTCCACTGGTGCTCTTACTAGGATATTCATTGCTACCTATGAGGTCAGAGTCCAGGGTCAGTCCATGTATAGTCTTTAGGTAGTGGCTTAGTCCCTGGAAGCTCTGGTTGCTTGGCATTGTTGTACATATGGGGTCTCGAGCCCCTTCAAGCTCTTCCAGTTCTTTCTCTGATTCCTTCAACGGGGGTCCTATTCTCAGTTCAGTGGTTTGCTGCTGGCATTCGCCTATGTATTTGCTGTATTCTGGCTGTGTCTTCTGACATCTTTTTTCTCTCAGGCACACTTTTCTTCCTATGTGAAGTGTGAGCATACACACCAGAAAAAGGAGCATATTCAGAATTATGTCTTTTCTTCTTTCCATTTTCTTTGCTTTTCCCTTTGCCCCTCCACCCATTCCTTCTGCATCACAGGTGGTGGCCTTGAACCCATGCCAGTCCTCTTGCTTGAGATTCAGTTCTGCAGCTTCGTTGCTTGGATTACAAAAATGTGCCACCATGCTTGGCAAAAGTATACTTCCAAAAAGCAAAGGATAATTGCATTTAATAGAACTAATAAACAGTAGTTATTTTCTGATATCTTAATAAATATAGATTTGAGGTAAATAATAAAAGTATGCTTTCCCCAGCATCGTTGGCTAAGTAGACTTGGCAGTGGGAAATGTTTTGGCTGAGTTGAGGTATGAATTCCTACCTGTTTTTTAGTATGGGCCAAATGGGTGAACAGCTGGGAGCTCCCAGCCCTGGAGTAGGCCATGCCTAGAAGAACCAGAAATTGGCAGATTTACAGCAAATCAGAGGAATTCTTTGACTTGTATTCCTTGGCATAAAGAAAAGCAAACAAAATATCTTAAAATGCATTGAAGTTAAATTTCTGTCATAATTTTAAAAATTCTTTCAATTCGTGCATCTTACTTCATATCAAAAAAGAAAACCTATCATTAAAAAAGAAAACAGGAGCTCTCTGCTCCCAGACCCTGTGAGAGAGAGACCCAACCGCCTGGTCAGGTGGGCACTCCTGAGGCTGCAGAGCGGAAGAGAACACCAACACTGCTCACCCCTGCCCACATCCCTGGCCCAAGAGGAAACTGTATAAGGCCTCTGACTCCTGTGGGGGAGGGCCCAGGAGCAGCAGGACCCCTGTGCCTGAGACACCACCAGAACCAGAAGGAAACAGACCGGATAAACAGTTCTCTGCACCCAAGTCCCGTGGGAGGGAGAGCTGAAACTTCAGAGAGGCAGACAAGCCTGGGAAACCACAAGAGACTGCTCTCTGCACACACATCTCAGACGCCAGAGAAAAAAGCCAAAGACCATCTGGAACCCTGGTGCACTGAAGCTCCCGGAAGGGGCGGCACAGGTCTTCCTGGTTGCTGCCGCTGCAGAGAGCCCGTGGGCAGCACCCCACGAGCGAACTTGAGCCTCGGGACCACAGGTAAGACCAACTTTTCTGCTGCAAGAAAGCTGCCTGGTGAACTCAAGACACAGGCCCACAGGAACAGCTGAAGACCTGTAGAGAGGAAAAACCACACGCCGGAAAGCAGAACACTCTGTCCCCATAACTGACTGAAAGAGAGGAAAACAGGTCTACAGCACTCCTGACACACAGGCTTATAGGACAGTCCAGCCACTGTCAGAAATAGCAGAACAAAGTAACACTAGAGATAATCTGATGGGGAGAGGCAAGCGCAGGAACCCAAGCAACAGAAACCAAGACTACATGGCACCATCAGAGCCCAATTCTCCCATCAAAACAAACATGGAATATCCAAACACACCAGAAAAGCAAGATCTAGTTCCAAAATCATTTTTAATCATGATGCTGGAGGACTTCAAGAAAGACGTGAAGAACTCCCTTAGAGAACAAGTAGAAGCCTACAGAGAGGAATCGCAAAAATGCCTGAAAGAATCGCAAAAATCCCTGAAAGAATTCCAGGAAAACATAAATAAACAAGTAGAAGCCCATAGAGAGGAGACACAAAAATCCCTGAAAGAATTCCAGAAAAACATAAATAAACAAGTAGAAGCCCATAGAGAGGAGACACAAAAATCCCTGAAAGAATTCCAGGAAAACACAATCAAACAGTTGAAGGAATTAAAAATGGAAATAGAAGCAATCAAGAAAAAACACATGGAAACAACCCTGGATATAGAAAACCAAAAGAAGAGACAAGGAGCTGTAGATACAAGCTTCACCAACAGAATACAAGAGATGGAAGAGAGAATCTCAGGAGCAGAAGATTCCATAGAAATCATTGATTCAACTGTCACAGATAATGTAAAGCGGAAAAAGCTACTGGTCCAAAACATACAGGAAATCCAAGACTCAATGAGAAGATCAAACCTAAGGAAAATAGGTATAGAAGAGAGTGAAGACTCCCAGCTCAAAGGACCAGTAAATATCTTCAACAAAATCATAGAAGAAAACTTCCCTAACCTAAAAAAAGAGATACCCATAGACATACAAGAAGCCTACAGAACTCCAAATAGATTGGACCAGAAAAGAAACACCTCCCGTCACATAATTGTCAAAACACCAAACGCACAAAATAAAGAAAGAATATTAAAAGCAGTAAGGGAAAAAGGTCAAGTAACATATAAAGGCCGACCTATCAGAATCACACCAGACTTCTCGCCAGAAACTATGAAGGCCAGAAGATCCTGGACTGATGTCATACAGACCCTAAGAGAACACAAATGCCAGCCCAGGTTACTGTATCCAGCAAAACTCTCAATTAACATTGATGGAGAAACCAAGATATTCCATGACAAAACCAAATTTACACAATATCTTTCCACAAATCCAGCACTACAAAGGATAATAAATGGTAAAGCCCAACATAAGGAGGCAAGCTATACCCTAGAAGAAGCAAGAAACTAATCGTCTTGGCAACAAAACAAAGAGAATGAAAGCACACAAACATAACCTCACATCCAAATATGAATATAACGGGAAGCAATAATCACTATTCCTTAATATCTCTCAATATCAATGGCCTCAACTCCCCAATAAAAAGACATAGATTAACAAACTGGATACACAACGAGGACCCTGCATTTTGCTGCCTACAGGAAACACACCTCAGAGACAAAGACAGACACTACCTCAGAGTGAAAGGCTGGAAAACAAGTTTCCAAGCAAATGGTCAGAAGAAGCAAGCTGGAGTAGACATTCATATATCAAATAAAATCAATTTCCAACTAAAAGTCATCAAAAAAGATAAGGAAGGACACTTCATATTCATCAAAGGAAAAATCCACCAAGATGAACCCTCAATCCTAAATATCTATGCCCCAAATACAAGGGCACCTACATACGTAAAAGAAACCTTACTAAAGCTCAAAGCACACATTGCACCTCACACAATAATAGTGGGAGATTTCAACACACCACTCTCATCAATGGACAGATCATGGAAACAGAAATTAAACAGTGATGTCGACAGACTAAGAGAAGTCATGAGCCAAATGGACTTAACGGATATTTATAGAACATTCTATCCTAAAGCAAAAGGATATACCTTCTTCTCAGCTCCTCATGGTACTTTCTCCAAAATTGACCATATAATTGGTCAAAAAACGGGCCTCAACAGGTACAGAAAGTTAGAAATAATCCCATGCGTGCTATCGGACCACCACGGCCTAAAACTGGTCTTCATTAACAATAAGGGATGAATGCCCACATATACGTGGAAATTGAACAATGCTCTACTCAATGATAACCTGGTCAAGGAAGAAATAAAGAAAGAAATTAAAATCTTTTTAGAATTTAATGAAAATGAAGGTACAACATACCCAAACTTATGGGACACAATGATAGCTCTGCTAAGAGGAAAACTCATAGCGCTGAGTGCCTGCAGAAAGAAACAGGAAAGAGCATATGTCAGCAGCTTGACAGCACACCTAAAAGCTCTAGAACAAAAAGAAGCAAATACACCCAGGAGGAGTAGAAGGCAGGAAATAATCAAACTCAGAGCTGAAATCAACCAAGTAGAAACAAAAAGGACCATAGAAAGAATCAACAGAACCAAAAGTTTTTTCTTTGAGAAAATCAACAAGATAGATAAACCCTTAGCCAGACTAACGAGAGGACACAGAGAGTGCGTCCGAATTAACAAAATCAGAAATGAAAAGGCAGACATAACTACAGATTCAGAGGAAATTCAAAAAATCATCAGATCTTACTATAAAAACCTATATTCAACAAAACTTGAAAATGAACAGGAAATGGACAATTTCCTAGACAGATACCAGGTACCAAAGTTAAATCAGGAACAGATAAACCAGTTAAACAACCCCATAACTCCTAAGGAAATAGAAGCAGTCATTAAAGGTCTCCCAACCAGAAAGAGCCCAGGTCCAGATGGGTTTAGTGCAGAAATCTACCAAATCTTCATAGAAGACCTCATACCAATATTATCCAAACTATTCCACAAAATTGAAACAGATGGAGCACTACCGAATTCCTTCTACAAAGCCACAATTACTCTTATACCTAAACCACACAAAGACACAACAAAGAAAGAGAACTTCAGACCAATTTCCCTTATGAATATCGATGCAAAAATACTCAATAAAATTCTGGCAAACCAAATTCAAGAGCACATCAAAACAATCATCCACCATGATCAAGTAGGCTTCATCCCAGGCATGCAGGGATGGTTTAATATATGGAAAACCATCAACATGATCCATTATATAAACAAATTGAAAGAACAGAACCACATGATCATTTCATTAGATGCTGAGAAAGCATTTGACAAAATTCAACACCCCTTCATGATAAAAGTCCTGGAAAGAATGGGAATTCAAGGCCCATTCCTAAACATAGTAAAAGCCATATACAGCAATCCAGTTGCTAACATTAAACTAAATGGAGAGAAACTTGAAGCAATCCCACGAAAATCAGGGACTAGACAAGGCTGCCCACTCTCCCTACTTATTCAATATAGTTCTTGAAGTTCTAGCCAGAGCAATCAGACAACAAAAGGAGATCAAGGGGATACAGATCGGAAAAGAAGAGGTCAAAATATCACTATTTGCAGATGACATGATAGTATATTTAAGTGATCCCAAAAGTTCCACCAGAGAACTACTAAAGCTGATAAACAACTTCAGCAAAGTAGCTGGGTATAAAATTAACTCAAATAAATCAGTTGCCTTCCTATATACAAAAGAGAAACAAGCCGAGAAAGAAATTAGGGAAACGACACCCTTCATAATAGACCCAAATAATATAAAGTACCTCGGTGTGACTTTTACCAAGCAAGTAAAAGATCTGTACAATAAGAACTTCAAGACACTGAGGAAAGAAATTGAAGAAGACCTCAGAAGATGGAAAGATCTCCCATGCTCATGGATTGGCAGGATTAATATAGTAAAAATGGCCATTTTACCAAAAGCAATCTACAGATTCAATGCAATCCCCATCCAAATACCAATACAATTCTTCTAAGAGTTAGACAGAACAATTTGCAAATTCATCTGGAATAACAAAAAACCCAGGATAGCTAAAGCTATCCTCAACAATAAAAGGACTTCAGGGGGAATCACTATCCCTGAACTCAAGCAGTACTACAGAGCAATAGTGATAAAAACTGCATGGTATTGGTACAGAGACAGACAGATAGACCAATGGAATAGAATTGAAGACCCAGAAATGAACCCACACACCTATGGTCACTTGATTTTTGACAAAGGAGCCAAAACCATCCAATGGAAAAAAGATAGCATTTTCAGCAAATGGTGCTGGTTCAACTGGAGGGCAACATGTAGAAGAATGCAGATCGATCCATGCTTATCACCCTGTACACAGCTTAAGTCCAAGTGGATCAAGGACCTCCACATCAAACCAGACACACTCAAACTAATAGAAGAAAAACTAGGGAAGCATCTGGAACACATGGGCACTGGAAAAAATTTCCTGAACAAAACACCAATGGCTTATGCTCTAAGATCAAGAATCGACAAATGGGATCTCATAAAACTGCAAAGCTTCTGTAAGGCAAAGGACACTGTGGTTAGGACAAAACGGCAACCAACAGATTGGGAAAAGATCTTTACCAATCCTACAACAGATAGAGGCCTTATATCCAAAATATACAAAGAACTCAAGAAGTTAGACTGCAGGGAAACAAATAACCCTATTAAAAAATGGGGTTCAGAGCTAAACAAAGAATTCACAGCTGAGGAATGCCGAATGGCTGAGAAACACCTAAAGAAATGTTCAACATCTTTAGTCATAAGGGAAATGCAAATCAAAACAACCCTGAGATTTCACCTCACACCAGTGAGAATGGCTAAGATCAAAAACTCAGGTGACAGCAGATGCTGGCGAGGATGTGGAGAAAGAGGAACACTCCTTCATTGTTGGTGGGGTTGCAGACTGGTAAAACCATTCTGGAAATCAGTCTGGAGGTTCCTCAGAAAATTGGACATTGAACTGCCTGAGGATCCAGCTATACCTCTCTTGGGCATATACCCAAAAGATGCCTCAACATATAAAAGAGACACGTGCTCCACTATGTTCATCGCAGCCTTATTTATAATAGCCAGAAAATGGAAAGAACCCAGATCCCTTCAACAGAGGAATGGATACAGAAAATGTGGTACATCTACACAATGGAATATTACTCAGCTATCAAAAACAACGAGTTTATGAAATTCGTAGGCAAATGGTTGGAACTGGAAAATATCATCCTGAGTGAGCTAACCCAATCACAGAAAGACATACATGGTATGCACTCATTGATAAGTGGCTATTAGCCCAAATGCTTGAATTACCCTAGATCCCTAGAACAAACGAAACTCAAGACGGATGATCAAAATGTGAATGCTTCACTCCTTCTTTAAATGAGGAAAAAGAATACCCTTGGCTGGGAAGGGAGAGGCAAAGATTAAAACAGAGACTGAAGGAACACCCATTCAGAGCCTGCCCCACAGGTGGCCCATACATATACAGCCACCCAACTGGACAAGATGGATGAAGCAAAGAAGTGCAGACCGACAGGACCCGGATGTAGATCGCTCCAGAGAGACAGCCAGAATACAGCAAATACAGAGGCGAATGCCAGCAGCAAACCACTGAACTGAGACTAGGTCCCCTGTTGAAGGAATCAGAGAAAGAACTGGAAGAGCTTGAAGGGGCTCGAGACCCCAAAAGTACAACAATGTCAAGCAACCAGAGCTTCCAGGGACTAAGCCACTACCTAAATACTATACATGGACTGACCCTGGACTCTGACCCCATAGGTAGCAATGAATATCCTAGTAAGAGCACCAGTGGAAGGGGAAGCACTGGGTCCTGCTAAGACTGAACCCCCAGTGAACTAGTCTATGGGGGGAGGGCGGCAATGGGGGGAGGGTTGGGAGGGGGACACCCATAAGGAAGGGGAGGGGGGAGGGGGATGTTTGCCCGGAGACCGGGAAAGGGAATAACACTTGAAATGTATATAAGAAATACTCATGTTAATAAAATATATATATATATATATATATATATATATGAAAACAGATACATAAAACCTACATTTGAGACAGAGTACTTGACTATGACTTATGTTTATTATAATTTGCCTTAATTTATGATTTACAGAAAAAATTAAAACTAAGAAATGTCTACTTTAGGATTTAATAGAAATCTTTCTAAGTTCTCAACTGGATATTTATATATGACAAATTGTTGATACCTATACATGTACACTAAATACACAAAAATCTTGTAACTATTTTTCTTTATTGATTATGTGTATTCAATTTAAATCCTTAAATATTTTAACAGGTGCTTGGTTGTGTTACAAATTTATTCACATAATTCCTATGTATTCTATACTATAAAAATCTTTAGTATTCTTAAACCTCATTGTTTCATTATATAATTATTTTTACTTAAAATTGACATGTATTTATTTTTAAGTGTAAATATTCTGATAACAATAAAAGGAGTTTTATAGTAAATATGTTTAACATACCTCACTTAAATATTTAACTTCCTTGTTGCCTTACACTGTAACCCACTGTGAAGTTTTCAAAAGCAATACTAAGCCTATGCAGTGTAATTATAAAGACATACGTCAGTGGGATTCATAGATCAAGTTTTAGTAAGAACATACATACAGATGGGTATTGCATTTTGAGGGAAATTACTGGCTCTCTCACAAAATAAAGTATGGGGTCTGAGAACATATGTGTTGTTTATTTCGTTTTCTTTTTTGGTGATGGGTTTAGTACATGAAGATAGATACACAAATTGAAAGAATTTTTTAAATGTTCATGACCTATTGGATCATTTTACACTGAAATACTATGATGAGTTCCATGTTCTAGTGCCAGTTTAGAAACAAATGTTTGTATAGAAGACTTCTTTCTTGTTTTAGATCAGGTTTAATTTTCATAATATAGCAATTATTTAAAATAATACATGAGTAGAAATTAATTTTTCTCTCTACAATAATGTAGCCATTGACATGAACCAAGGAGTAAAAAGCACTGGTGTAATATCAATGGAAACAAACTTCAAAGGGTATGATTTAAAAATAAGAGACAAAGATAGAATTATAAGTTGCAAAGGAAAGGTCATTATAACATAGAAAGACAGAACTATCAGACTTACAAATGATTTCTCAACAGAGACTCTAAAAGCTAGAAGGGCCTGGACAGACATACTGCAAGATCTAAAAACCAGACATGCTAACGTAGACTACTATGACCAGCAAAACTCCCAATTACCAGAGATGGATAAAACAAGATATTCAAAACAAATACCAAATTAAAGAAGATCTATCCACAAATCCAGTCCTGCAGAAAATACTAGAAGGAAAACTCCACGTTAAAGAGGATAAATACATCCAAGGATGAACCTTCTGTACCTGCAAAAACAAGGGAAGCACACACACACACACACACACACACACACACACACACGCGCGCGCACACACACACATATGCACAAACACACACAAACACACACACAAACGCACACACACACAAACGCACACACACACACAAACGCACACATACACACACACACACACAGACAGACACACACACACACCAATACCACCAACGTCAAATTAGCAAGAATTAGGAATCATTGTTCATTAATATCTCTGAACATTAATTAATTCAATTTCCCAGAAAAAAGACACAGGCTAAAAGAATGGATGTGAAAACAGGATCCATCATTCTGCTGAATATGAAAAACACATCTCAGGAATAAAGATAGCCATTACCTAAGAGTAAAGGGAAAGAAAAACATTTCTAAGCTAATGGACCCAAGAAGCAAATTACTGTAGACATTCTAATAGCTAAAAATAGACCTTCAACTTAAATTAATCAAAAGAGACAGGAAAGGATACTTCATACTCAGCAAAGGACAAATCTATCAATCGTAATTCTGAACATCTATGCCCCAAATCTCACAGAGTGCATTTTTACAGATATTCTCAAATTTTAGTTTGATTTTTTTAATTTTGGATTTAAATTTAAGACTTTATTTAATGTAATTTTTGAAATTTATGGAGGGGGGTTGATACCAATGGAGATATAAAAGGATTGAAAAATGAAATGGGAGTTACTTAATAGCATTATGAATAATTTACAGAGATTCAATAAAGGACACATAAATTTGAAAAGGAAGAAAGACAATAAAAAAAGTAAAAAAATGAAAGAAAGCACCATAAATTTTAGCTAGTAGTTTCCAGGCATTATGTCCACAGGAAGGAATATAGTGATGTTACCCACGATAGAGGAGGATAGCCTAAGTGACATATTGAATAGGATTCTCACCCAGGACTCTACTTGGTTTGGATAGAAACACACAATTGTGTGTTAAATTTTAATGACCAAGCTAATGGAAACTTATCAAACTGCATGTTCTATACAAATGAAGCAATAAATACATTTTGTCACTCTTAATAGCTATTAATTATTGTTCCTTTATGGACAGTTCTTTTCAAATATATTCTTTTGCGTAGTCAATTATGAAAACAAGGAAGTAAAACTCTTCTGTACTATCTACATATAAAATAAGACAAGCCACTGACTGTAATTTTCCTAAGAATCATTTCTTTCTTATCCTGTGCAGGACTGCTTAGGTGCATCCTGGGAAGAAACCTATGGGATGAGTAGAGTTGACTTAACCTAAGTCATCATCTCAGAAGAAAAGTAACTCATCAGTGTTGCTCAATTAAGGAAGTGTCATCATTGTCTACTAATGCTGTGGCAAAACACTGATGAAAAGCAACTTATGCAAGACAGGTTACACTCTGGGATAGACTTGCAGTTACCAGTTAACTACTGAGAAATGTCAGGGCCCAAAATGAAGCAGGGTAGGAACCTGGAGGCAAGAACTGAAGTAGAAGCTTAATACTAGTTCTCCCTCCTACATTGTATCTCATATCTTTCTTTTTCTGACTAATAGCTCAAGGGTACCACCATCCTGGAGATCGGCCCTATGAATTCCAAGGTTAATCAGGACAATATACTTTAGTTTTCCCCATACAATAGGTCAATCTGGTGGAGAAATTTCTTAAGACTCCCTCTTCTCACCAGCTCCTTCTCTCAGTCACCTCTCTATTGCCTTGTAAAACACCAAGAGCTAAAACAACAACCAAAGAGTGCACATGGGGGAACCCATGGCTCCAGTTGGATATGTAGTAGAAGATTGCTTTATTGGTCATCACAGGGATGGGAGCCCCTTAGTCCTGTGTAGTCTTGATGACCCAGGTATGGAAATGATTGGGTGTTGAGGCAAGAGAGGGTAGACGAGTGAGGAAGCATGCATGGGATGGAGATTCAAGGTTTGTGGCTGGGAAAATCAGAAAGGGAATGATGTATGAAATGCAATTAAATAAAAATAAAACAATAAAAAAAACACCATGACCTTAGAGACTTATTGAAGTAAGTGTTTCCTTGGGACTTGGAATGCAGAGGGAGTAGAGACCTGCAATGGCATGACAGAGGAGCAGGGCTGCAGATAGGAACAACAACCAAACAGGAAGCTGAGACCTGTTGGCTCTTATCTTGGGCAGCAAACCTGTAGCAGGGAAAGCACATTGAGAATGGTCACCTGTATTTTGTGACTCCAAATTCTAATCTGTGACATATTCCATCAGCAGTGCCAAAGGACTTAAACCATCAGAAATTTGTCACAAAGTGTGTATTGCTATGCCTGGAATTAGAGTGGCAGCCCTTTCAAATCATCACAACAAAACCACCCACACTGCTGCCCCCAAAAACTCAACAAACCACTGTCATCATTTTGATTCACTCACAGTTTTAGGCAGCATGTCAGTTCTGAAATGTTGTTTTGGTTGATTAGTCCTTCTGTTCCTTGCAATCTATATGAAACTTTAACAAGTTTTAGTAAAATGCAAAGAACTTAGAGTCTTCATTTCAGAGACTTCATTTCATGGGTTCCTATCTGTTTGTGGCAACTGTTATTTTTCTCATAATTTTGTATTTCATTTTTAAATTGTCATTTTGTAAACTCTGTGACATGACACTCTTGAATTTGCCTTATATATTACAGATATCTCTTATGGAAATTATGATTGACAACTACATTCAAATATTTAAAAATATAATAGATATTGTATCCATATTGACAAGAGGTCTGCTGGATTAAAGACATCTGCAAATTTCACAAATTCTGGTTTCAAATCAACTACTATGAAAAAAATCATAGGTGGACTCCATAGGAAAACCTGTTACAATAATGAAATTTAAATATTTCATATACAGCTCTGCAGGAGGAAGGTCCTACAAGTATGAAAAGATTTATTTAGTTTTCACATGAATTGAAGGACAGTATCATTCTCTGATTTCATATATTTGTAAATCTCAAAGCAGCAATGAGATCACAAACTTATATCAGAGTATGGGAAATATTTTAAACAACAATTTCATTAAATTGTGCTTAAATATATGCTATATATAGTTATATACTCATATACTTATGTACATCTATATACATACAGTTATGTATGATAGACTATTTAGCCCCTGTAAGAATCCCACAATATTGTCCTTCTTCCCATGGTCCTTAACTCATAGGAAATATCATTCATATGAAAATATTATTTTGGATAAGATAATGTAGAAACAGTTATTGGATTCATGAATCCATTAAAACATTCTGCATGTTTAAGCCCTATACCACTGTCAACAGCTTAGTTATCCTAGTGCAAAAATACTACTTTTTTTAAATTTTCTATGAGAGACAATCCTGTCAAATTTTTAGCATTCGTATAAATATTAAATTGCATAGGATCCACTGAAAAGTTATGTGAAGAATGATAGAAGCTAAAACACACCTGATCATTAGGTAGTGACACTCAAATTAATATCCATTGACAAATCAAATAATTCTTTGTATAGATTTAAGAAAATATATTGAAATATTACTCTTTTAATTTAATCTTGCTTCATTTTCTTTTTTTATTTATACTATTTTTTTTATTAACTTGAGTATTTCTTATATACATTTCGAGTGTTATTCCCTTTCCCGGTTTCCGGGAAAACACCCCCCTCCCCCCTCCCCTTCCTTTTGGGTGTTCCCCTCCCCATCCTCCCCCCATTGCCACCCTCCCCACAACAATGTAGTTCACTGGGGATTCAGTCTTAGCAGGACCCAGGGCTCCCCCTTTCACTGGTGCTCTTACTAGGATATTCATTGCTACCTATGAGGTCAGAGTCCAGGGTTAGTCCATGTATAGTCTTTAGGTAGTGGCTTAGTCCCTGGACGCTCTAGTTGCTTGGCATTGTTGTACATATGGGGTCTCGAGCCCCTTCAAGCTCTTCTAGTTCTTTCTCTGATTCCTTCAACGGGGGTCCTATTCTCAGTTCAGTGGTTTGCTGCTGGCATTCACCTCTGTATTTGCTGTATTCTGGCTATGTCTCTCAGGAGAGATCTACATCCGGCTCCTGTCAGCCTGCACTTCTTTGCTTCATCCATCTTGTCTAATTGGATGGCTATATATGTATGGGACACATGTGGGGCAGGCTCTGAATGGGTGTTCCTTCTGTCTCTGTTTTAACCTTTGCCTCTCTATTCCCTGCCAAGGGTATTCTTGTTCCCCTTTTAAAGAAGGAGTGAAGCATTCACATTTTGATCATCCGTCTTGAGTTTCATTTGTTCTAGGCATCTAGGGTAATTCAAGCATTTGGGCTAATAGCCACTTATCAATGAGTGCATACCATGTATGTCTTTCTGTGATTGGGTTACCTCACTCAGGATGATATTTTCCAGTCCCAACAATTTGCCTACGAATTTCATAAAATTATTGTTTTTGATAGCTGAGTAATATTCCATTGTGTAGATGTACCACATTTTCTGTATCCATTCCTCTGTTGAAGGGCATCTGGGTTCTTTCCATTTTCTGGCTATTATAAATAAGGCTGCGATGAACATAGTGGAGCACGTGTCTCTTTTATATGTTGAGGCATCTTTTGGGTATATGCCCAAGAGAGGTATAGCTGGATCCTCAGGCAGTTCAATGTCCAATTTTCTGAGGAACCTCCAGACTGATTTCCAGAATGGTTGTACCAGTCTGCAATCCCACCAACAATGGAGGAGTGTTCCTCTTTCTCCGCATCCTCGCCAGTATCTGCTGTCACCTGAGTTTTTGATCTTAGCCATTCTCACTGGTGTGAGGTGAAATCTCAGGGTTGTTTTGATTTACATTTCCCTTATGACTAAAGATGTTGAACATTTCTTTAGGTGTTTCTCAGCCATTCGGCATTCCTCAGCTGTGAATTCTTTGTTTAGCTCTGAACCCCATTTTTAATAGGGTTATTTGTCTCCCTGCAGTCTAACTTCTTGTGTTCTTTGTATATTTTGGATATAAGGCCTCTATCTGTTGTAGGATTGGTAAAGATCTTTTCCCAATCTGTTGGTTGCCATTTTGTCCTAACCACAGTGTCCTTTGCCTTACAGAAGCTTTGCAGTTTTATGAGATCCCATTTGTCGATTCTTGATCTTAGAACATAAGCCATTGGTGTTTTTTTCAGGAAATTTTTTCCAGTGCCCATGTGTTCCAGATGCTTCCCTAGTTTTTCTTCTATTAGTTTGAGTGTGTCTGGTTTGATGTGGAGGTCCTTGATCCACTTGGACCATAGCTTTGTACAGGGTGATAAGCATGGATCGATCTGCATTCTTCTACATGTTCTCCAGTTGAACCAGCACCATTTGCTGAAAATGCTGTCTTTTTTCCATTTGATGGTTTTGGCTCCTTTGTCAAAAATCAAGTGCCCATAGGTGTGTGGGTTCATTTCTGGGTCTTCAATTCTGTTCCATTAGTCTATCTGTCTGTCTCTGTACCAATACCACACAGTTTTTATCACTATTGCTCTGTAGTACTGCTTGAGTTCAGGGTAGTGATTACCCCTGAAGTCCTTTTATTGTTGAGGATAGTTTTAGCTCTGTTATTCCTCTTCTCGATATCCTGTCCATAATCCCCCATCCCTTCCACTCCCCCTCCCCCATACAGGGATTCCCCCTATACATCCCCCTTTCTTTCAACCCCATAATTCCCAGCACTGGGGGTCCAACCTGGTAGGGCAAAGCATTTCCCTTCCACTGGTCCCCCAGCACGGCTCTTCTCTGCTACATATGCAGTTGGAGCCCTGGGTCAGTCCAATTATTGTCTTTCCATAGTGGTTTAGTTCCTGTAAGCTCTGATGGTTGGCAATGTTTTTTTGGTGTTGCAAACTTTTTCAATTCTTTTAGTACTCCCTCTAATTCCACCCAAGGGGGTCCTGTTCTCAGTTCAGTGGTTTGCTACTTATTATTGACCTCCGTATTGGACATGCTCTGGATGTTTCTCTCAGGAAAGATCTATATCCAGTCCTTTTCTCCATGCTTTTTTTTTTTTTTTAGCTTCACCAATATTATCTAGTTTTGGTGGCTGTACATTTATGGGCCACATGTGGGGCAGGCTCTGAATGACCATTCATTGTGTTGCTGCTCAAAACTTTGCTTCCACATACCCTTCTAAGGATATTTTACCCCTTTTAAGAAGGCCTGGAAGTATCCACATTTTGGTCATCCTTCTACTTACGACTCCTGTGGTCTGTGGATTGCCTCTTGGGTCATTCAAGCTTTCTGACTAACATCCACTTATCCATGAGAACATAGCTAGTGTGTTTTTCTGTGATTCATTTACCTCACTCAGGATGATATTATCTAGTTCATTCCATTTGCTTATGAATTTCATGAAGTCATCATTTTTGATAGCTGAGTAGTAGTACTCCATTGTGTAGATGTACCACATTTTTTGAATCCATTCCTCTGTTTAAGTGGCATCTGGGTTTTTCCAGCTCCTGACTATTATAAATAAGACTGTTATGGACATAGTGGAACATGGATCTTTGTTGTATGTTGGAGCATCTTTTGGGTATATGCCTAGGCATGGTATAGCTGGGTCCTCAGGTAGTGGAATGTCCTGTTTTTGAGAAACCTCCAGACTGATTTCCAGAGTGGTTGTACCAGTTTGAAGTCCTACCAACAATGGAGGAGTTGTCACACACACATTTACTTACATGCATTACATATACTCAGAAATGCACATACACATACAGTACATTTGTTATACCTGTGGCCTCAACATGAAACCTTTTTTATTCCTGATATGTCTATCATGAAAGGGTCTGCAATACAAATTTGAAATATGGAAGTCTTAGAAAAAACCTCCAAAAAAATAATTGATAATTTCCATAATTGCTCTTTATAGGTCCCTCCTGAACTCCCATTATCTTAAGTTCAAAATGTTTTCATTTATTACTAACATTATTTTTAAATTTTCATTGAAAATTGAATTATATCACTGTAGGCTGACTTTTCTCCCTTCAGTCCCTGCAATCTCATACATTTCAAAATTGTTTTATATATGTATTTACATATATATATTTATCTTTAAAAATATGAATGCATCTTGAGTCCATTTTCTTATGTGTGTGAATATGGTTTCCATGATGTTCAGTGTGTAATAGACAATCCACAAGCAGAACGCTTCTGGAAAAATTAATATTCTGGCAGTCATCTTTAGGTGCAGAGAATTTCTGACATATCAAATTTTGACCATTGCCTCAATGTTGCATTGGTACAGCTGTCATTGTGGTTTTGCCCTCTTTTTTATGAAACGAAATTTCAAAACAGACTTTCAAGTATGGTGTCTGATACAGTCTTTGTAAACCCTCTTCTACAATGTTCCCTGAGCTATGGAGAGTTTAGCTATAATGTACATACATTCACTAGTGGTAGGTATTCCACAATGCACTTATCTCTACATTGTGTCCATTTTTTGTTTTCTGTAATGGTCTGCATTTTCTGTTCTAAGAGGCTTCTTTGATGATGGAAGATGGCCCCACCTATTGGTGGATATAAGACTAATATTTAAAATGCTGTAAAGAACCTGGTGACTTATTAAATTTATGATATATATATATATATATATATATATATATATATATATTAAGGTTTATTACATCAGTAGCTCCATAAATCTGACTAGATTTCTTGCACCAGCCATGATTTCAATACTTTTGAGAGAAATTCTTTCAATTGCTAAAGCATTTCAGGGAACTTTTCCCAAAATAGGGATGCTTTAGGTAGCACTTGTATTCCTGTCAGATATGGTGACTTGAGTGCCTGTTGACAAATAAATCTTACAGGGATATCTCAGCAGTCAACTGATTCTATCTGGATATTTCTTAGAAACCTCTTTCTTTAAGTCAAGGTTCTAAGGTAGCTAAATAAGTATGCAGGTTGAAATGTTAGGGAAGTAACTGATAGTTGTACCCACATTGAACACCTATAAAATATGCCAATAACCAGTATCAGATATCAGGATAGGTGCAATAAGGGGTACTAACAGCTCAGTTGTAAACAACTGCTCTGTGATTAAACTTAAATGTATTTTCTTTACCACAGCATTGAACACAGTTCTGGGTCTTTCATTTCTTTTCTCAGAAAAAAAATGTTATTCCTGAGTACTGCTTTATAGATCAACACTTTATGCCTTGTTATTTCTCTTTAGGACCATCCATTCAGGTCCTTTGTCTTGTCCAAGTTACAAATTTTCATCCCTCTTTTACAAGATAAATTCATTTTCCTAGTAAATTATGAATGAAATATAAATATGCAATTCCTTCATTTTGGGCTACTTATTTTTCTTCTTTCCACATCTGAAATTAGCCAGAATTGACTGTAGTTTGAATTGTTAAAAGTTGAAATTTCAAGTAATAAGAGAATGCTTTCCAAACTGAGTTAAGTGAAGAACATTTAGCGTGACGGTCTTATTTCTGCAAGGATGATAATCATTCTATTTCCTAGAGTTTCCTTACAGAGTTGCCCAACCTCTAGGTACTTATCAACTATTATGGAACCAATGGCTTGCTGTGCACATCTTAGATCATACACAAAGGTATCTTGTTTCATACAACATTTGTAAACAAGTAGGAAAATATTACACCTGAATGTGGCCAGGGGGACACACATTAGTACTGAAATAGTCAAACTTCTCTTTTTGACGATCAGATGATAGTAAACATGTGAGCATAAGTATTTCATGAAAATATTAATAAATCTTATAAACTCAACATGTAACAACATAATAAACCCACAAAGTGAGTATTTCTTCTTTAAAAAATCACAAACTTGATGAAATGTAAGTCAATGAAACCGCATCATTCACAGTTAACTTCAAAAGTATTAAGTGTCTTGTGGAATTCTAAACAAGAAGTAATTACTTTTTTGATTAAAAAAACAAAACCAAAAAAAGGAACAGGAAAAAAACACAAAGATTACAACATAAAACAACAAGGAAAATATCTTATAAATTGAAGAGATATCAGATAAAGGAAATATTTCCCCATGCTCATGAATCAGTAAGATTTATAAAGTGAAAAAACCTAGACTTCGGTATAATGCCCTTTTGTTTCTATCATTTAAAGCTGAATAAAATTTATAAAACTTTTGATGTTATTAGGAGAACAAACCTTATAGAATAGATTTTTTCCCACTTTCCTTGCAGTCTTCTAACACGAACCTTTGACCTCACCCATATAGCCTCCCCAACATGACTCCCAAAACTTTAACTGAACAACTACAACACCAAAGAACATGTAAAACTAAATGGGACCTGAAACCTACACAAAGAAATGTAGGCAATTGCATCATAACAAGTGAATGCAATTGGATCTAAAAGAAGTGTATTTTTTGGATGCAGGAGAAAGATGGAAACTTTTTTTTATACAAACTGATAGTGTCTATGTTGTTGTTTTGAGACAGTTAATGCTTAGAGTTATTAATGAGCAGTATATATGGGTCTTTGTTATTTTGTTGCCATATACTTTTCTCCTTTTTGGATGAATGAGTACAGGGATATTTATCATTTTTGTCCTTTTCAGTATATACTTATCTTCAGACTGATGTATTCCTTTTGTAGAACAAAATATTTTATGAGAAATGGCTTACTGGAGATTACACTATGTAATGTTTCTCCTTTTTGGTTGATATGAATGATACTTTGGCTGAGTAATAAAGTCAAGAATAGCATCTGTATTCTTTTACAGCATGGAGGATGTTGATCCAGTCCCAACTATATTTTAGAATATCAATTGAAAAGTCAGGTATTGCTCTAATGAAGTCAGCTATATATGTGACTTGGTCAGTTTCCTTTCATAAAGTATTTTAAATTCTCACTTCAGTTAGTCTTTGATTATTATGTGTCTACTTGCTGTTTTCTATGCTCCTAGTTCTTTAACACATTTATCTTTCCGATTTTAGGGAAATTGTTCTCAGACAAATCCTATATACAAATTGTTATTGAAGAAGTTTTATTCTAATGCTTATTGTAGTGTCCTGAAATTATGCATGAGGAACCCTGTCTCAGTTGGTTCTGATTGGTAAATGAAGATGTTGATAGGCAGGGTCTAGGCAGGGCACACAGAGGCAGCAGGTTTAGGATGCTTGGAAAAAGGACCAGGGAGAAGGAGGCATGGAGATTCACCAGGACAGAGGCAGATGAGAGAGGTTCAGGACAGAGAAGCAGCTGACATGTAAGAGGCAGAGAAAATGCTGGCCCAGGGGGGGCTGCCCAATGGGGTCCAGGGCAACAAAGAGGAATATAGACTTTAGCAAGTGATAGCATGGGGATATCAGAGGGGACAGTTTAGGCACTTGGAGGTTAGGAAGTGGTCTCGCCATTGAGATGTTAAAGGCATATAAAAAGAAAGACTGTATGTGTTTTCACTTGAGAATAGAAAGCATTGGGGTGGGTAGGGGGAATGTGCCTGACCTCATCAGCTTTCCGGGATCACTTGAGTAATATTTGCTGGATACAGAAACAGAGGTTGTTCAATGTGTAAGTGATAACTTACTCTTCAAAATTAATTAAAAATTCACGAATGTAAATCATGATATGTGCCATAAGATTAAGGGGTCAACATAATAATCAACACTTTGTAAGCAATCATTTTAATTTTAGTAGTCTGTCACTTTTCTGTTCTTATAGTGAAAATATTTAATACCAATGCTGTCTGCTGTACGAGGAAACTGTAAGAGCTGTACCCAGCTACCTATGAAGAACAAGCTGTGCAAACTTTTAAGGAAATATTCTCCTGTTTTGTGATTACTTTCTGCTCTAAGGACACAGGGTTTGGGACTATTAACCTGAGATTCACAGATTTTAGGGCAATTTAAGAATTTTTGATGATTATCAACAGTGAGTAAAGCCTTGATGATGTAAGTTTGCTCAATAAAAACAGGGTTAAGGCTCTCTAGTTGGGAGAAAGTTAAAAGCATGAGAGGGGAGAAGGAAGAATGATTATTTAGGAGAAGGCTAAAGAATGGTGAGAAAGGAGAAGAAAATAATGATGGGAATCTTCAAGAAACAGAGTACCTGAAATTGTAGCTTGCATCTACTGCCCGCCCCAAGTCATTCTTTAATCAGCACTATTACTGTTCCCACTAAGGACCCTCCCTATGCTGACGAGGTTCCTAAGCACTGGCTCACAGATAAAGTCAGAGAATCTGGTAGATATATGCATAATTTACCATAAAATATTTCAGACCAAAGCTCAGATACAACTTTGTAAACCTGTAGGTTTCTTTCGTTATAAGCCTGAATAAAAACTTCCAGGATTATAAAGTATAATTGTGAAGTAGGTGTTCAGGTCAAATCCATATTGGATCCTCTGAGTACTGTATCTGAGGAGCATGGCTTCTTCAGCAATAGGTAAACTCTTTAAGACTCTAGAATACATCGAGGGCAATAGCCTACATTGTTTTGAGAGTCTCTTGACCAGTATCAAAAACAACACAAAAATTAAAACTGAACGATTATTTTTTATTCAAAATTCTGGTGCTATTGTAGACAGTCTAGGAGCTTTAGTCAAATTGTCATAGCACACGTATGAGTGTGTATGTGTGCACGTCTGTGTTTAATTATATATACATATGTGCAATATTTGTAATTTCTTTAAATAAAAGAGGAATATAATTTTTATGCTTCTTATCACTTCTTGTGCTGTTTCCCATTCTAGAATCTCTATGCAACATGATATATTCCTTTTTGTATTTTGACTTCTTCTGTTTTCCTTCTTTTGTGTTTGCATGGAAAATTTGAAGCTAACTATCATAGATGAGAGGGAATATTCAGATTTGCCTTTATCAGATTGGGATACCAACTTAAAACAATGGCTTTTTTTATGTCTATCAATTCATTTTCAAGTGTCATTTCAGGTTTTTTAGAATTCGATGGGCTTGTACAATATATATATATATATATATATATATATATACACATATATGTGTGTATGTATATGTATATGTATATTTATATGTATATGTGTGTATCACAATTATTTCTATGCATCAGTTTACAGACATTTACACTATACCATATCCTAAATATTGTGAAAAAACTGGCAATGAGCAGACCTTGAGTGCTGGCTCTGCACCCTGTCCCACAACCCCCAGAGGAATCTCGAAGCCAAGGTGGTCTGACATGCCCAGGCTCAGAGTTTGAACGTGCCACAAGAGCTGACCTGGGGATGCTGACTCTGCCCCAACTTCTACAACACCCAGAGGAAGCCTGACTCCCAGGTGCTGTGAAATGAACAGGATGACAGGAGAGGCCAAAACACCTAATCCAAAACCTGGAGGAATGGGATCCCACAGGATCTAGAGACATAGGAACCCCAGCCCAGCCAGTGGAACAGCTGAACATGGCCTGAATCCGGACACAGAGCACACCGGGCATGCTGGCTCTGCATCCACTATTACAACAGCCAGAGGGAACCCAACTCCCAGAGGCTCTGAAATTCACAGGATCCCAGGATCCCAGGATCACAAAGGAAGCTTGACGCACAGGAGATCTCACACAACCAGGACCACTGGAGCTCTGAAAAACTCAAGATTACATTTGAGGTCACAACATTTTCCCCAATACACAGCATAACTAGGACCACATAGTAATCAAGGAAACACAGAACCCTGCCGAGCCAGAGAAACGGATTACTTCCAAGTTGCTGCACTGGCTGGAGTAAACCCAGGGATCTGGTTCCTCACCTTCTCTTGCAACACGGTGACAATACTTGATTCCAAGGATCTCCATGCACACAGGATCTCAGGACCTCAGGATCACAGGATGCACGAATCACAGAATCACAGAAATAGCTGAACTCTGGGGAGTTCTGACACAATCAGGGTCGTAGAAGAGACAGGTTCCAGTCACAGTCCTCAAAGGACAGGTAGCAGCACTAGAGAGAACCAGAGGGCAAGAGGCAAGCAGAAGAATAAAAACAACAGGAACCAAGGTTACTTGAAATCATCAGAACACAGTTCTCCCACTAGAGACAGTCCTAAACATAACAATGGCAATATCGAGCAAACCAGTAGCCAACATCAAAATAAATGGACAGAAACTTGAAGCAATCACACTAAAACCAGGAACTAGACAAGGCTGCCCACTCTCTCCCTATTTATTCATATATAGTACTTGAAGTCTTAGCCAGAGCAATCAGACAAAAAGTGCATCAGTGGTTGGTCTACCAACTACAATAAGCAGTTTGGTGTTTTCCTAGGAAAAAAGTGATAATTTTACAATTATTAATATGTTCTCCAATCCAGGCTCCAGTGTAAAATCATTTTCTAATAACTAATAGGATTCCCACAATAGTCTAATGAAATTAAGACATGTTTTGTCTTGATTCCTCCAGATCATGTGAACTAACTTTTAACTCAAAAGTGGGTTCATGAAAAGTTACTCATGGTAACACTGTTCAATTCCAATCCCCTAAAAATTCAAAGTTGTCAAGTGAGGAGAGGTATGCTTTGAGCTTCCAGGACAATGTTTTCTGCAAATTTTCAATATCCAAGTAATAAGAAAGTATTATGTTCCTGACTATCTTATTGTATACAAACCATGACCACAAATTTTGTTGTAAACTTGTCTGACTTCAACTTAAAATCTATGAACTGATTTTCAACAGTGTTATTATTTCCAATATATACATTATGTTCCTTAAAACTTCTCTCAATGTTTTAACATCGATTTTGATTAGGGAGGAAGGAAGCTAAAAACATGCTTATTTACTTCTAATTTACTTTATCATGAAACTAGTTTCGTACATTTTGTAAAGAATCTCTATGATATTTTTTATGTTTGTGATGACCTCCATTGACTGCTGTGTCTTGTTGACACTTTTTATTTTAGGGATCTTAAAGTACTTCTAAGTAAAATTTGTTGTCATTGTACATAGAAAGCTAAAACAAGATTTGGGCATACTGATATTCACTTAGGAAATATATACATGAAATTTTGAATCATATGAGTAGGGCACAGTACAAAAACTACAAAAATATTAATCACTCCATTATTACTGAAAAGTATGTTATTTGGAGAAAAAATGTTCAGCAACATACAGAAGTGTTCAGAGCAGAGAAAAAAAAGGAAAAGACTTTGTATGAATGAGGCTGTCTGGTACAGAATGGAGAATATCTGAGTAGAAAATTGGAGATGCCTGTGGTATGAAGATAAATACTACCTCCATAAAAAGGACATTCTAGAACAAAGATTTGATTCTGTATTTCTTTTATTACTTGCACTACAATGCGTTTACTTACAATTCGAATTACGTAGCAGACAATCTCCATGGAAAACGTTGTAATTTGATAGACTTGTGCTAACTTCATTAGTTCTGTGTAATTACACATATCAGTGGAAATACGGTTTGCAAAAGGCATAATTTGTTGCTATCACTCAAATTCCTTTTTTTAAAGTCATAAACCTTCTAAGATTATAAGATTGTTTTATGAGGATAATGTACATACCATATACTGTGTTAATTATGAGATTTACAGATTGTCTCCCAGGTTGGTTCATTCTCCTTGCTTTGGGTCTCTAGGGTTTACTACAAAAACGTTACTATACACTAATACATATGTATTCTTTATTGTAGTCCTCAGTGTTGTCTGACTTTCAGCATTCTGCATTTATCTCACTTAAGCACGTTTATTTTTAAAGTCTCTTGTGAGTTATGACTCTGTTAGATAATCAGGGCCACAGAATTCATGGTATCTGAATACTAAAATTTTCTTGTTGACTGTTGACTGGTTCAATGAACTAGGTAGTAAGAATCTTCGTGGGTGAGTATATTTTGCAAAATGTTTTTCAATGTATTCCTTAAAAATGCAGATATCTACTACCTACCCATCCATCTATCAATCTGTCTGTATATCTCTCTATTGCTGTGATTCTATTTATGAAATATGAATGTATATGCTTTAAAACCAAATTGTAGAAGGAAAAGGAAATGAAATACATGTGTCCCATTGTCAGAACATGCCATCTCGACTAATACATCATAACATTCCAACAGCCTGACAGCTACAGAGTCCTCAGACTTCAGTAGTTGGTCAACTAACTGCTGTATATAGTTTGGTATTCTGTGCCAGAAACGAGAAGAAAATTTCACATTGTTTGAGAGTTCTCCATTCCATATTTTCTCACCATAAAGGTAATTTCAATAACAAATGTGGTGTTCATTTTGGAAGTGGTCTGTCTTGATTTGTTCAGACTATGTGAAGTAATTCAATTCACCAGTGTCTTGAGAAGCTATTTATGTTAGGAATGTTCTCTACCAATTCCTAATGAAAGACAGTTATCATGAGACGTGAAGAAGGTTTCTGTAAACCTTCAAAACTATCTGTCCAGTTTAAGAGTGAGAATTATTTTATGCTCAATCCAGTTGTTAACACACCATGATTGTAAAGAATTGTTTTTGTAACCTCAACCCACAATAGAAGAATTCTGGTTTTCTGAAAATTGATTTCAACAAAATTTAACAAAATTCCGAATAGACAGGAACGACAATCCATAAATCATTTGCTTTCAATTTTGTTTAACGAGGAAGTGAATTTTTCCTAATTTTTTACCATATCTTTACATAATTTTGAATAAATATAAAGACTCCCATTGGCTGTCATCTCTATTTGACTTTAATTCTCAGGGATCTTAAAGGTTTTTAAATAAAAGTAATGGTGTCTCTCGTCATTTCTTGAAAGAGGTAACACCGATTTAATCAAAATTTCATTATCTTAAGTAAATGTATATTTTAAATATTCAAAATATGTTGGAGGACAAAGTAGAGAAACAGTCAAATGTGTAGTCACTGTATTAATAGAGGGAAGGCTTTTATTATAGATGAAAGAGTTCATTTATGTAGAGCTCATGGCAGAGAGAAAAACAACTTTATGTAACCGAGTCTGTCCAGTAGAAAAGGGAGGACAACATGAGAAAAATTAAAAGTAGTTGGGACAGAATAAAATTCACTTACATAAAGAATAATATTCTAGAACGTTTAGAGAGTTTCCATCCTGTAGAACGAGACAGGAATGTTAGGAAGGGAATGGATATCTAGATAGGAGATTGAGTCTGGCATCTGGATATCTAAAATTAAGACATAACTAGTTAAATAATTAATTAAAACTAATTTTCTTCACATCTATTCATGGAAGGTTATAAATGGTTATTTATGGCATTTGAATACATAAATTTCTTTATGATATTCTCTTATTTACAGTACATCAATATATCAGTCATTTGAAATCAGAATTATGCAACAGCAAATTTTTACAGAGAACTTTAATTTGATAGAATATTACTCTTAGTAAGTACTGAATTATTACATATAGTTTGCAGAATGAATAATTAAACTATTGTCAAAATTCTATCTTTTTAAAGATATAGACATTCTAATTTCATATGACCTTTCTAGAATGGTGACATTTCCCTGTTACACTTCATGAATAATTCTGAGATTTATAGAGTATCTCTCAGGTTGTTTCAATTACAATTCTTTGTCTCTAGGATATATTCTATAAAATTTACTATATATTAATAATTGTGTATCTTCCTCTGCATCCTTCAAAGCTGTCCAGCTTCACAGAAGTGTGTGAAGGTTTCTGATTCTCTGTCAGTAAATTTAGCACATTACAACTTAAAGTTCCTTGTGATTTTGTGTCTATTCAGCACTAAGTTTCACAGCATTAATGAAGTATCCATGCTACCTCTTTCATAAGGAACCTTATGTTGAAAAAAATAAGAATTGACAATCTTCTAGGATTCATATGCATCTCACAATATTACTCTTATCATACACATGTCTATCTACCTATCCATCCATGTATTTGTCTTCTATCTCATCTACAACATACAGCTATGTCTACATCTATATGTATACCTATAGTTGTGACAGTGTTATTCATTACAAACACTCGTGGTTCCACTTGTGTATTCCATGTTTTAAAGCTACAGGGAGAGAAATGGAATGCACATGTCACTCTGCCAGCTGGCATTAGCCTCAGAATATTGACATCACAATGGTTCTTCAGCCTGACAACTACAGAATCCTCAGACTTCAGTTGCTTTCTAGACACTGCAGTAACCAGTTTGGTGTTTAGCGGCAGGAAGGCGAACGGAAATTTCACATTGTTCGATAAATTCTTCATTGCAGGCTCGTCTAAAAAGGTATGTATTTATATAATTTGATTCTCATGATAGACTTATGGTATCAGGAAGTGTTCTGTCTTGATCCTTCCAGATCATGTGAAATAACTCTCCACTCAGAGTTGTTTCTTGAAAAGGTAATCATTGTAGAAATATTCAGTACCGATCTTCTACAGAATCAAAGTTATCACATGGAGAGGGGTATATTTGAGCTACAGAGGAGATTAATTTCTGTAAATTTTTAAAAACTGCGTGAGTTAGAAATGAGGATTATTTTATGCTCATTCCATATGTATTACCCACCATGACAGGAGATAATGCTTTTTTTTTCTTTCTTTCTTTCTTTTTTTTTTTTTTAAGAAACTGGTTAATCTAACCCACAATCTAAGAATTCTCTGGTTTTCAAGAAATTGTTACTTTTTCCAACACACTTTCTGTTCATTGGAATCTAATTCTCATTATTTAACACTGACTCAGATACAAATGCACAGCTTTCATGACGTGGTCATTTACTTTCCATACTGTTCATCACGAAACTGTGGTAATACTATGTTTAAAGATATCTTTCCATTATTGCTTGATGTGTGTGATGGTAACCATGGCTGTTCTCTCTTTGAGGCTTTGATTCATGTGAGTCTTAAGTCCTTTCTAAATGAAAGCTAGGACATTTCTATACAAATTCTTTGAAAGATGTAATAGATTTTTGGGATGAATTACAGGCACTTGAGTAACTATATATTTTAAATATCCAAACTGAATGAGCAGGGAAAGTAAAGGAAGCACAAAAACGGAAGCCACTCCATTATTAGAGTAACAATTTTATTATGGATAAGAAAGAAAAAATGTTCAGAGGCATCTGGAATATTTCAGGATATAGAGAAAAGAAACAGGTTTGATAAGACCAAGTCTGGGAAAAGAGAAGGAATACTATCAGAGGACAAAAATGGAGATATCTTTGTCAGGAAAATGGACTCACAGTGAGGTGGGGGAGTTCTAGCACATATTAGGAGTTAATATGATGAGGAAGCAGATGGGATGTTGGAAAAGATCAGAAACCTAGATGGGGATTTGAAATTTATAATTAGTATGTTTACCTACTTCCGGTATAAAGAAGTTCAGAATGGGAATTGATATCCTATAAGAACAAGTCAATGGAGAGTCATTTGTCCCTTTTGCCACAAGGGAAGTATGTACCTTTGTTAGAAAAGACCAATTTCACAAATTTTTGATGAATGCTTGTTTTCTTTTTCATTTTTGTTATTGTTGTTTTTTGTTTGTTTGTTTGTTTGTTTCCATCAGGAATCTTTCTTTACTGTACCTTGAGCTGGACCAAGCATGGCATTTCTGAGTCACTCCCAGAGGTCTAACTAAATCAACAAGATAACCTGATTATTTTCTTCACATCTACTGCGTTAGCTTACAAAGGTTTAGTTATGGCATTTTCTCAGAGTAACTTAACTGATATCTGTCATAACATATATCTACATTAAGATTCAAAACAGTTTCAAATTATTGGTTATAAATTAGCAGTGTAATAACTTAGTTGAATTTTTAACACCATTCACCCTTTGAAATATAGTATGAATATCGGTCTTAGAACTTATCCACTGAATATTTTTCTGCTAGGTGGAGTCCTGTATGAAGAGAATTCTTTTTTTTTCAACATGGAAATGATTGAGGAGGAAGATGTGGGAGAAGAAAATCAAGCCATGGTTTGCCAAGGTGCCGTGGTTTTCCGAAGAGGATGGAAAAGAAATAAACGATATCTCACACTGCTCAGTGATGTTTTGGTTGTCTCCACTAAACTGTAAGTATATGCATCATGCATTCCTTACTATAAGAGGCCACACAATGCAAACGACTTAATGTACGAAACTATTTAAACTATCTTTTATTTTTGAGATTATACTTGCTTCACTACTCTCCTTTGTTTTCCTTTTCCATGTCCTTTCATATATTCCTCCTTGTTCTCTTTTAAAATCATGGCTTTGTGTTTTTTATTACTTGTTCTTACACATTATTTTATATGGAAGCTAACTTAAGATACACATATATAATAGATATGCATGTATACATATATATGTATAGTTTCTAAGTATTTAAATATAACTTGCACAGTCAGTATAATACTGGGTGTATTTGTGTTTTCAGGAATGTATATTTGGCATTAGATAAGCAACTGTGTGAAATTCCTGGGGTGGGGAGTTCTCTTACTCTCAAATTTCCAAACTGGCATTTCCTTCTTTGAGTAGAGTTGATGCTGAGTAGACTAAATCTACATATTTCCAATTTGTTTTGACCCATTCTTTGGGCATATTTAAAAAAATGAATTAAGGTTCTATTCTGTTCTTAGAATCTGACAAAATGCTAGCAACAAGCCACCAAGGAGACAGTTATGCTAGCATGTGTCCACATTTCTAGCATTGTTAAAACTAACTTATGAGTATTACAACTCATGAGAGATGTGTGAACTATACAGGGACACATTTCTCTAAATAAAATATTAAATCCATGATAAGCAGGAGCCTTGTTGCTTGGTGTCTATAGATAGATTATAGAAGCAAGATGGTTGGTCATAAGGGGCTACCCACGAAAGTCTCCTGACCTCATAGCTTCCACATTAGCAAGAAGAGAGAGGAAGCAATTCCTATCCCTGCACTAATCAAGGAAACTGCTGGCACTAAGTCTTGCTTGGTGACTCTGCAGACACTAGAGTAAACTGATGTGATTGAATGAAGCTGTGTACCTGGTTATATTGCAATTTATGGCCATAGAGGTGTTTTCTGGGACCACATCAGATATAATCTCCACTGGTCATGATCATAGCCTTCTTATTATTCTAGAAGGTGTGAGGTTGGTGCTGACATCATCAAGTAGATATTTTAAGTGCTGTTCTAATAAGTACATAAAAGTTTCAGACAGACATCAATAAAATAGTCCATTCCATTTTGGGGGCAGGCGGTTAAATTTTGTGATCATCAGTGAATTATTTTCCCAAAAAAATCCATTTCACAGAATGTGAGAAAAATAATATATTCAGTTGAGAGTTCTTCTATACATTATAAATACACCAACTGGGTATATTTTTCTTTCAACCCTGATCAGTCATGTAAGCTCCTTCACAGAAAATGGTAGTTAGTGTCTAAAGGAAGCAGGCTTCAAGTAAGAGAATGGACTGGCTGACTATCAATCTGTCCATTTTTCTTGTTTTTCTACTCTGTTCCCTTTCTTTCCACACTGGGAAATCTTCACATTTTATTTTAAAAGATATTAATCACCTTATCTAAAATGTAAACCAAAACAAACTGATCATTTGCCATATAATTGTAGTTGGTAGAAGGAAATGAACTTCACTTTGTGTTGTGAGAATAAAAGAAACAGAAATGGTTGGTTTCTTAAAGGCAGTTGATATGGTCCCTTTTGTCATGTTGCAATAGTAATTAAAATTATTTTTAGAATCACATTCATATTATAGAAAGAAGATTATCAAGCTTATAAGAAAAGATTTTCTATTTCCTTTTTCAAGGAAGATTATCTTTTATCAGACCTTGGAATGAGAGATATTAGGTTCAAGCAATTCTTGGGAATTTTGTTTTTTATGTATGCACATATATATATACATTCAGATGTTTTCAATGGTGAATGTAAATGTAAATATAATTGTCTCTTATTATTGAGACATGTGTATTTATATCTTGAAGTAAATCTTACATGATGGTTTATAATTTGAATATAGCATGTTACATTAGATTATATGAGGAATATTTCTCTGTAGTGCAATTAGTCTTCACATGTTTCCAATATTAAAGGATTATATACAGGATTTTTTTTTGGATCATGGCTTATTCTTGTGATATTCTGTCCCCTGAATTAGAAAGGGAGTCATTTTTATCTTCAGTTATGTAGCCACATATTAGCTCACGAATATTCGAAGGTAAGTGTAATACCTGGGTATACACAGCCAATATACTAGGTTATACTAGTTCCGTCATTAGAAAAATAAAAAAACAACCCATGAATGTGGGGAGGAGATCTGTCAGAGGGTAAAATGGAAAGGAGAAAGTTACAAAAAATCATTAAACAAATTGTATTTGTATGTAGAATTCTAGGAGAGCAAATTACTCATAAAAAGAATGAAAAAGAAGAAAATTTATACTTCAAAGATTTTTGTTTCTTAAAAATACTTCTAATAATATCACATGCTTGATAGGAAGACATAATTCTAAATATTTGGCTAAATTATTGTAAAAAATTATCATCTTTTTGGTTATTTGTCTGATATGTACTTTGTAGGTTTCCTAAAGGAGCTACTGGAATGAGGTAATTGATTTATTTAGTTCAGGGAGATGGACAACAGAAAATGGATTTTTTAAGTCAAACGATATTTTTGTTTTTATTCTAGAAAGATTGTTACATGTAATTAATTAAAATAAAAATGTTGAAATAATTTCCTTTGTGTATTATGAGAAAAAACGAAGCAAAATGTTTATTACTTAACTAAATCCAGGTAAGAAATAATTGAAATAGGTCACTTTCTAAAAATGAAGCTCTGCTTGAATATAGAAATGAATGTGTGCTCCTTTGCTCTGGGGCAGGAAGAACTGGGTCTTACCATAATTCCAACTACCATGCAAATTAAACTAACAGAGATATTTGATTCTCTCTCTAGAAACAAGAAGAAGTTTAAGGTAAAACATATCATTCCATTGACTTACCTGTGGCTTGGTGATGAAACAGACATATTCAGGACAGACAACAGCCCTGCTTCCAAGACCATTTACCTATATTGGCCAATGGGAAATGCTGTTGGCACCTTTCGGTAAGACATAGATTTCTGACCTGTGATCACAAGAGGATAGTTTCAGAAATTGTGGGTTAAACTAACTGTGCATAATTCACTTCCCAGTGATTGAGTATACTCATTCTAAAATTCTCCAATTAAAAAACAATAATCAGGCTATGGCTATTGGTGACCTTTGAAGAATATGTTTCTGGTAACTTCTTTCACCAAAGACTTTAATCATCCCAAAATGTTTGCAAAACTAGAATCAATTGTATTCTGTCTGTATATAGGAAGACAACTCAGTTTTCCCTTCTATGATGACCCTAGATTTTCTATACTCTTCACCATATACATTTCTACATGTAGGTAGGTTCTTTATGTTTTGAATTCTTATGTTCATCAAGACTACACCAGATCTGTGGGGCAGGACAGAAGTGCATTGTCTTCTAATAAGAATGTTGAGCTGACAAGGTGTTACTATATCCTAGACATTCTTCTCTCCAAAATGATGAGGAAATTTTCAAATTTGCACTCTTCTTTCCTCAGAAGATGTGCTCTGGGCATATTGATATTACCTTGAGTGCAGTTGTGGGAATCAAAGGATTGTGTAGCATATACTTTCTGCTCTAGACAAGCATACACCAATATTCAAATTTATTTTTTACATGGAAAGTTCATGCTTACCTCACATTTGAGCTCTTTTCATTCTTCTGTCCAAACACTTAGTGGCATCACACAGTTGACTCAAATAACATAAACACAAGTTTTCTGAGAATTCTAAGCTCTGTGAATTTGCTCTTTACATGGAAAAGCATTTGTCATAGACGCTGACAAAAGAGAAGACCACATTTTGTTGTCCTCTGAATATTTTCTACTCCTCTGGTAAAATCTCTAAAGATGGTTATTTAATGCTTAGTGTTTCTCCCTTATTGAATATGAGAATTATTATATTTAGAAATGGTAAAGTGTCATATGACATCATTTCCAGTCCAAAAAGTTAGGCCCTTAAGAAGTGGAGTCATGTGTAGACTACCAAATACAACTATACCATAATTAATGGCCACAAGCTAAAGATATTTTTGCATAATAACCTTAAAAATCTTACCATTTATCACAACTCTTTTTTGTTCAATTTTACAGTTCCATGGAAGAGACCATTTGGTGGAACTTCTTTCTACAAAGGTATTTTACTTACGTTCATATTTTAATTCTTGGTGATGTAGGAATGGCAGTATGTGTTTAGTTTCTGTATGTTTATTTGATAGTCTGTCTCAAAATCAGCTGTTAATTAGGTGGTGAATGGATAATGCTTTATATTCTCCTGTCCATTGCTTAGTTTATTAATTTTGAGGAAGTTCTGCATGTAATATTTCCTCTTTGTATTGGAGTAAACACTACTCTCAAGTCTTAACTTTAAATTTCACTAAGTAGATGTCACTCTAGCATGGACATTCAAACCATCTGCTGCTTCCTCCTTTGAGGTCAAGCAGATTTCTGCAATTCTGTTTGTTTCAGACATATCATTTTCAGTACTGGATATACTACTTAGGTCAATGTGCTATTACCTGACTCTGTCTTTGTTTCTGAAACATTTTTGAGTGTTCACCAATCGAATAATAAACATTGATGAACTTATTTTCTTGTATCGAAGGCTAAGATGATTCTGAAAAAAACATTAAGGGATTAGCTTGAAAAAAGATACTAATTCATTTTGCTGTATTGTATGCTTTGTTTCATTTGACAGATCCATACGAGATGCGAAGAAGCAGAACAAAATAGATTTATCCCTGCAGATATCCACTGAAGACATTGCAGGCTGTGACACTGTATGTGAATAAAAACGAAAACTACTATTCCAAGTTCATGACTAGGAGAAAGACAGTTTGTAAAGTAATGGAAGATGGAGACTTAAGAAGAGCATAGATGGGGAGAGAGGAAGAGGAGGAGAGAGGGAGAGAGAGAGGGAGGGCCTGAGTGAGGGAAAGAGGGAGAGAATTTAAGCAGTATTATGTGGATATTCTGTCTGTATTCCAGGCAGACATAGGACATTCATATGTAATATGGGGAAAACAACATGAAACAAGACTGATTCATGTACTAGAGTCCCGAAAAGAGGAAATAATTTTTGTTAAATCACTGAAAATTGACTCAGATAGTTCCAACAGCATATAATTCCAAATGAAGTATTATTACTACAATTAAACTGCCCTGTCCTGCAGACTTATTGCTTATATGTAGACTTGTGTGTTGTTTCCATTATTCCTTATTAATTTTAAAATATTTATGACTAGTAAACCATTCTTGTTATATGAGATTATCATAAAGATTTACAGTTTCTCTCCATACCTAACTGTTCGGTGATATTTTAGCTCTTTATCTCCATCCTGTGCTCTTTCTCTATGGCCCTTTCTGTGCAGCCTCACAGCTGCACTTGAACACCAGCTACAAAATCATGGCATTTTATCCTCATATTCATTTGAATAATTAGTCATAAGGGTTTGTTGCACGTAACTACTGTTCAAAAATCAACCTTATAAATTTAACAGTGGTGTGTGTGTGTGTGTGCGTGTGTGTGTGTGTGCGTGTGTGTGTGTGTGTGTGTGTGTGTGTTCATCTTTGTGTACAGTGTTTAGGATAAAACTCACAACTTCACACATACTATACAGTATTTCTATGATTGAGTTAAACTTAACTATCTATTGAATAATTGTCTATTTTTTAATGCTTATATTATTGTCTTCTTTCCAGTATTGGGTTTAAATATGATCAAAAATTTAACTATTTTGTAGCATGTAGAGCATTGAAGATATTTCCTACTGTAAAGCAGAATAGACTGTGGCTCAGGGATCAGCATCTCTGTCTTTCATAATTGCTAATGGGTATGAAATAGACCTAGAGTCAGTGTTTTAACATGTCACTGTGGATACTGTGAAAATAATGAAGACATTTTAGATCACCAAGCAATTTCATCTTCTTACCAAGTCTATGTTATACAAAACAGTAATTAAATATAGTATAAAATAAATTTCGAGTCAGTGTCATAAATCAGGTAACAATCACTAACTTGGCTGACCATTTGTGCCCTCAGGACAGAGAAGAGCAGAAGACCACAGCGTCCCATAGGGAAATGTCCTCTTGCCTCTGTTGTTTAACTTCAGTTGTGGCAAACGCTCAGCATTGTACATGAACAATATTTCTAATGACTTTCAACAATATTGTGACTTAGATCCAAATGCTTTAAAATGAACATTTTTACTAATTTTCTCCCATGACTCTAGTGCTTTAATATTTTATCCTCCCATTATTACTGAATACCTTTTGTGTGGTTCAGAAGATTGGAATACATAATTTTTAGTTTTCATTCATGTTATGATAATTTTTATTTCCTTTTTGTCCTTTAAGAGATATTATCAGATCATCAAAACATTCTTCTACCTTTCTTAAATATCCTCTAATATTTTCTTTCTCCATGTTCTCTAGTGAGTATTCACAAATAATGGATCTTTATATATATATGTATATATTATAAGTATTAATATATATGCCAATTTATTATTGGTTTTCTTTGATTTTCTATTTATAGTTCAGCCTTTTCCTTTTATAGTTTGAAAATTCTTTGAATCATCAAGGAATTTCATTACTCTTAAGATAAACCTGTAAAGGTTTTCTACAGATAACTTAGGAAAATGTTTTCACAATTTTTATGTTAGAATTTTTCCACCTAATTTTTTTCTTACTCTTAAGGTTGAATGTAGCTCCCCATATTGCTTATATTTTAAAGCACATTGGTGCAGATGATTTTAGAATTATCTTTATTTGGTAATTTCATGAAAGTATAGAAATGCCAAATCACATGCACAGTTCCAAGATATTGTCAAACCTTTCCCTAAATTAATGTTCTTCCCTTCTCTTGACTTCACTAATTACCAATGTATAAAATATTGACTTTTGGTCTTAGTATTGTATAGAAAAGAACTGTATGGTCATCATGAGTCAATACTCATGCCAGAACTGGGGGACAGCATTTTAATACATGCCTACATGACTTTAAGTAATGTTTTGCAATTCATACATTGTTAATAATAGTATCACCAAACTGCTTCAAATCTAGTCTAAAAATATGGAATATCAATATTTACAGTTATTATTACTATCTAGATATAAATTAAATATATTTATATTAACTATATTTTAATTTATCTTTGAACAATTAAAACATTTTATTCCTCATGGAAGGAACATGTGAGCTATTATAAGGTTGATATACTCTCTTAAACCTGCAAAACTTCTGTAAGGCAAAGGTGCTGTTGTTAGGACTAAACAGCAAACAACAGATTGGGAAAAGATCTTTACCAATCCAACAACTGATAGAGGGCTTATATCCAAAATATACAAAGAACTTAAGAAGTTAGACCTCAGGGAGACATATAACCCTATAAAAATGGGGTTCAAATCAAAGAAAAACACACATGGTATGCACTGCTTGATAAGTGGCTATTAGCCAAAATGCTTGAATTACCCTAGATGCACAGAACACATGAAACTCAAGGAGGATGACCAAAATGCAAATGCTTCACTCTTTAAATGGGCAACAAGAATACCCTTGGCAGGGAATAGGGAGGCAAAGTTTGGAACAGAGGCAAAGGACCACCCATTCAGAGCCTGCCCCACATGTGGCCCATACATATACAGCCACCAAACTAGATAAGATGGATGAAGCAAAGAAGTGCAGGCTGACAGGAACCGGATGTAGATCTCTCCTGAGAGACACATTCAGAATACAGCAAATACATAGGCGAATGCCAGCAGCAAACCACTGAACTGAGAATGGGACCCCCACCCCCCCGTTGAAGGAATCTTAGAAAGGACTGAAAGAGCTTGAAGGGGCCAAAGACCCCGAATGAACAACAATGCCAACTAACCAGAGCTTCCAGAGACTAAGCCACTACCCAAAGACTATACATGGACTGACCCTGAGCTCCAACCTCATACTTTGCAATGAATAGACTAGTAAGAGCGCCAGTAGAAGGGGAAGCCCTTGGTCCTGCCAAGACTGAACCCAGAGTGAATGTGATTGTTGGGGGGAAGGGAGGAAGGCAGTAATGAAGGAAGGATGGGGAGGGGAACACTCATAGAGAAAGGAAGGGGGAGGGCTTAGGGGGATGTTGGCCCGGAAACAGGGAAAGGGAATAACAATCGAAATGTAAATAAGAAATACCCAATTTAATGAAGATGAAAAAAAGAATTCCTTACATTTCTGTTGTTCATCTTGAATCAAGAAATATTTAAACATATATAATAAAACTACCCGTTATATTTTCATTTTTTTTTTTTTTTTGGAGCTGGGGACCAAACTCAGGACCTTGCACTTGCTAGGCAAGCACTCTCTCACTGAGCCAAATCCCCAACCCCATATTTTCGTTTTCATGCTTTAAAACCTTACTTGTAAAAATATTACATTTAAAATCTCTTTGTCTTGAAATCTGATTTATAAACAAAATCACCATTAGGAAGAGATGTACACATCTTTGCAATCATTAATTAGACATTAATATGTTTCTAATGGTCTGAAAACAAAATATTTTACAACAAAGTGAAATAAAGTCCTATATGAATAGTTACTCTATTACTTTTGTGGAATTCTTTATAATAAAAGTTTGTTATCTTAAAACTATTCAGATATTTTCAGATATTCAACAAAATATCAGAAGCTTTACTTTAAATGTGAAAGCTCTCACTGTGTGTGTGTGTGTGTGTGTGTGTGTGTGTATGTGTGTGTGTGTCTGTCTGCATGTGTGTATGTTTTTCTTTGTTCCTGTGTGTATGTGGTATTTGAATGGTTGTACATATTTCAATACGCCATGTTGATGTAAGAAGGAAACTTACAGGTGTTTCCTTCCTTTTATTACATATGATTTCTGAGGGCTGATCTATATTTCATCCACAGATGATTAATTTTCCATTCTGAACAAAACCTTCAATTGGTTCCTTTCTTGTTACATTACAACAACAATATCAGAGTTGTTTTTTCATTTTCTAAGATGCTTTTGCATAATGGTTAGCCTCTGCATAGCAAGATGCAAAATCAATTAGTGTAAGTTGTCCTTTTTATAAAATTCTACTAAAGTGACATATAACATTAGGGTCTTGGATGAATCTTCAGAACCACTCAAACACACACACACACACACACACACACACACACACACACTCATAATTTTCAAAGTAATAGGTTATGCCTAGCAGTTGATTATCAAAAAATAAAAATTAAAAAAGCAATGAATAAAACCAGTGAAAGAGATGGCTTCTTTCAAGGGTGTTGTTATGGATAGGGAGAGAGCACTTGTGCTGTGTTTCTTATTGTAGGGACTATTTCCTAGAAACTTAAAATCCTTATCAAAGGCATATGATACTATAGAAACTAACTTCATAAAAATATACTTATCTACTCACTGTCTGTTTATGTAGTAGATTTCTAGTATATAAGTGGTTTATTCTCTGATTACTATGCTTTGATTTCATGCTATTTTCTTCTTGCTGTCTTCTTAGGGCTTTGGAGCAGATTCTAAATATGAGAGGCAGTAGAGAGCTAATAGTACGAATATCTTGTTTTTCCTGGGAGTGTTAAGATAGGGAGTCTTGTTTGTAAATATTCATTTTGGATTCCTAGATCTATCACCATTAAAGATTTCAACACTCTATATCTATATACCATTTTAATATTTACAAACCCTGATATGATAAGAGTGCTCAGTAATTATAATTATTATAAAAATAATTATGCTGCTTCTCATCCTCATTTCCCTAGAACTGTGCACACGTAGCCAAGGAGTAAGGATCTAATGATAGAAGTCCACTTGAGAGGAAGGAAATATGTCTTCTCCCTTTTTAAGGGCCCTCCCTGACTAACTTCTACCATAATTAAAGAAAAATCAGGATGCTGAGCTCCAGCACCCATGCTGTCTAAGTCACCCTTTATCATACACAACCTGTGACAGTTATGTTTGATATCTCAGTACCCAAGTAATAATTTTAAGATAAATATGTTAGAGAGAGTATCTTCCAGACTTATCTTATGGGAAGAAAATGTTATATATTAGAGGAGTTGTCACAGATTATATATTATAAATTATGATTAGATCATAGTAACTTTTTAATCATGAGCTTTCAGGTTATTTTATAGCATTTTTTCTCTCTGTACATTCTATAGCCTCTATATGTAAAAGCTACAAACTTCGATACAGTGAATGACATAATGAGCAAGTTACTACCAATGATGAGAAAACATGTAAGTTACTTTCAGTCTACTTTGATTTAAAATGGAATTTTGCTTTTGAGATTCACATATGTGGAAATGTGTAAATACAGAAGAAATTTGATCATGATACATTGACATATAGACTTTACAAATGCCTCCATTTTTAATGTGAAGGTATTGAGGGCATAATAAGAGTCTTGTGAGTGATATTTTTCTTGAATTTGTTTCTACTTTTATGTGAAATGAACTCATAGCACAGTGGTTTGAGCTATATGCTTAGTTTCACAGGATAATAAACATACATTGTAATAAATTGTGTTAATTTGTCACATGCTCACACCTCACTTAAAGGAAACCAGTGTTAGAGGGAAGAGTTTTCTTTCATCATTTCTTTTTTTATGAAAATTAGACTATACTCCCTATTTGGTATATAATTGTGTCGTCTTTCCCATTTCTTCTTGTTTTAATTTCTCGGTTTGGAGGTGTAAGTGTACATTCTGGTATATTTATTTTTAACTTTAATAAATCTTTAATGAATGTATCTGTTTTTTATGTCCTTTCTGCATACATATCTGTATATATCTTTGCTTTTCTATTTTGAAATGTGCACGTGTATCTCTGTTTAACTGTGCATGTGTGAGTGTTGTGATGGGTTTGTGTGTACATGTCTATCACTTTCTGTGAGCTTGTTAAATGAGAATCTACATGTTATTCTGTCTCTCTGTCTCTATGCCCCTCTACCTCTCCCTTCCTCCCGCTCTCTCTCACACTTTTTCGCTTTCTGAATCATTATCACCTCTCTTTGTATGTTGGGGTGTGGATGGGTAGTTGGTGGTGTGTCTGCTTGTGTGTTTTTAGTGTCTAGTTTAATAACTAAAAACTTTATGTGCAATGTCATTAGTTTTAAATAGGAGTCTATAAGAAAATATAATTAATAATTCTAGTTAAAGCCACTCCTGGAGGGTGCTCAATATTTCCATATAATGTTCTATTTAGATGGTTGTTTCAAATGGATCCATCACACTGTGTGCAGTAAATCTATTCCAGAACTTCTTTTCAGCATTGGGTCTATTTTCCAGGATAGATACATATCCTTAATCTCCACAGACAGGACATCTCTCATTGAAAGCCAAAAGCGGTTTTCACTTGTAAGCACACTCAAAGACTCTCTGTTTTTGGCTATTTTGTTCACTGTTGTTGAAGGTATCATATCTTTCAAATGATAATTTGCTATACTTATCATAGTCACCGTGAGTATGTACATCTGTGAGCACTAGGTTGTGTTCTCATGTTAAGTTGATGTTCAATATTCCTCACCCAGTATGCACAGATGTAAGAAATTACATAATAATATTTGTCTTGGTTAGTGCTAATGGCTGAATGCAACTTCTTACTTTATTGTGGATCAGTAGATCAAGGCTCCATCAAAGAGGAAAGGCAAGTACACAATGGTTTTATCCTGAATTTAGTCCTGTTTGCTCAAATCTCTGTTCAGAAGACATATCATTAACACTGGTCTAAATAATTTCCCTGCTAGAGAGCTAGATATGATAAGTAAAGGAAATTGCTAGACTCTTCAAGACTCTGGTGTCAGCTTATTTGTGATGGTTGGTTCTTTTTGCCCTCCAGAACATTGAAGATCATCAACTGTGGTTCTGTCCTCACCCTGGGGAAGCTCCAAGAGCACTCCAAGGTAATAACAGGGTAATCTAAAGAGGGACTACCTGAGTTTGGTGTATTCCCAATGTTTTCATTACTTTTTCTTATGCTTAAACACTAAAGCAAAGTGACATAAACATAATGTCATTCATTTAAATTATAATTAATAAATAATGACCTTCAGACACAATATAACATCTCATAAGCAATAGTCTGAGAATGACAGGAATTTTTCTGTGCTTTTCTACTTGAAAAACAGAATTTTCCTGAAAAGGCAAACAAAACAAAACTTAGGCATCTTGTTTCTGGAGATAACAATCAAAAAAATAATTCGGTGATCATTGGAGAAAATTCTCCAAGCTAGAGAGATATCTCAAGGATTTCCATCAGCTCACAACCGTCTATAACTCCAGTTTCAGGGCATCTAATTCACACATCTGACCTGTACAATCACCGAGTGCAACATAGTAAACAGGCATTTATGTGAGCAAAAGTCTTACACACAGAAACAAGTTTAAATCTAAAATGTAATATCTTCAGTTTTTTTCTATTAATTCCAAATTATATAGAGATTTGTAATGAATATTATAAAGGTAGCCATTTCTCTGAATCCATGTTAAATATTCAGTTCACATCTCATATGACAAGTAATTCTGTAACTGAATGTTACAGATCATATTCTGATTTCTGGACACAACCTGCCTTACAGATTCTCGGTTTGTTGCCTTCTTTTATTTCAACACTAGATTATTGCCAAATGAATAATGATAATAGACTTATCAGAAAAGTTTGAATAAGTATTAAAAATCTGAGATCACCAAGAGTGCTTGCAAATCTGGTCTTTTCAAAGGTAACTGTGTGAAGCTCTAACACATCGAGTTGATGTTCCTACAGGTGACTTAAATCTCTGAAGATTTAAGAGCATGATCTCCCATTAAGGCCAGATTTTCCAGTTTTGTCAAGTATACTCTTTTGTAGTAAAACCTGATGATTTTTTTAATTTCCTCAATTTCTGTTTTGTTTCACTTTTCATTTCTGATTTTGTTAGTCTGCATACTATTTCTGAGACTTTTAGTTATTTTCAGTTTATGCGTTTTGTTGATTTTCTCAAAGAACAAGATCTTGGTTTTATGGATTCTATTTCTAATTGATTTCAGACCTGATATTCTTTCCTGCTGTTTGCTTCTCTTTGCTTCTCTTTTCTCCTTTTGATCTAGGCTTTTTATTGTGCTTTTAAGTTGCTAGTATAGGATATGACAATTATCTTTGTGAAGACATTCAGTGCTCATATTTTATTTTATGTATGCAGTGTGAAATATTTAAATTGCTTAATATAAAGTTATACAAGTGAAGAAGGATTCTTATGATGAAAAAGATTATTGATATTAATACTTCAACAGGCATCTCTTCAAAAAGTCAGAACTGAATATAGCAAAAGTTCCTCTTATACATTGCACTGTTAGGTTTATATTCTCTAAACAAAGTTGCACACTGAAATTTTTCTCCTGGTTGTTTTTAGAGTTCTCAGCTAACCTAATTATGCTATCTGAATGAGGGTTCTAGTATTCTCATGTGTACAGTCTACATTATCCCAAAGAAGAAGGAAGAGGTGGAGGAGTAGGAAGAGAAATGTGAAATGTAGATATAGCAAAGCATTTGAAATTGTATCAGAAGATTTGCCCATATTCAGTTACATTAGTTACAATTCATGTTCTTTTTTTCTCATAGGAAATGAGTATCCACATGACATTATAATGATAAATATTCAAAAGAACTTCAGTTCACGGGACTTAAGGAATTTTACATCTTTCCCTTCCCTACCTGGGCTGATCATGAAATATCTAAACTCTGATGCACAGGGGCAATTCATCTTAAGGCCCAGAAACTCAGCCAGAAGTCAACAGCACAAAAGTTAGTCCGCCGTGTTCCTTCGGGTGGCTTTTCTTAGTTCCCATTCTAATTTGTCATAAAATATCGCAGCATACTATCATTTCCTTTATTGGGAGAGGAATAAACAACAACAACAAAAAAATAAAAATATGTTCCAGGTCCATATGAAGAGAACTCTAAATTCTGATGTAAAGACTAGGCTTGGTTATAGGGAGAAAGTTTCATTTATTCCAGACAGATATTCACCATAAATTGGTATACCGAGCACTGTGTGCACATATTTTTGTCCCATTAGAATTGCAGCCCTAAGTCATGGATCCTGATATGTTGCCCCTCAAGTGGTTGCATGCTTAGAGCACAAAATGTCTTACAAACTACATTTTGACAAACTATTGCAATGAAAGCTACATAGAAAAAGTAGACTTATGGGATTGAAGATAATCTGTTGCAGGCTTCAATACAAATTACCTTAGGCTTATAGCCAAGTCTCTAATCTCATTTAAAATTATATAAACATATCCTTTATACCTATATCTAGAATTGAATTGTTCCTAAAATTGATAGACTGGGCATTTTGAATTTTTTAAAAATATTTTCCAAAGGATAGAATACTTTTATACTTTCTCCTTATTATCTTTTCTTGGAAACCTCCCACTCACTCACTTGATTTCTTTTAAATTTTGTCTTTTATTTTCATAATTATTATATTTACATTTGAAATGTTGGCCCTTCCTGGTCCCCACCTAAGAATAACCAACGTCATCTGTCTGCACCTTTGTCTCTAAGAGGCTGCTACCCCCCCAACCTTCCTACTCCCACCTTACCCATCTATCCTTCCCTTCTCTGGGTCATCAAGTTTTCACAGGAGCAAGGACATCCCCTCCCACTGAGGCCAGACAAGAAACGCATGTGCTACATATGTAGCAGGGGCCACAGACTGACAATGTATGCTCTTGGCTTGTTATCTAAGACCAGGGAGCTCTGGCATCAAGTAAATTAATACTATTGTCCCTCTTATGGGGTTGCTATTCCTTTCTCCTCCTTCATTGCTTCCCCTAATTCCTCCGTTGGGGACCTAGGGTAAAGTCGGGTGGTTGCCTGTAAGTATCTGCATCTGTCTCAGTCAGTTGCTGTAGATCCTCTCAGAGGACAGCCAGGTCAGGTTCCTGCCTCCAAGTATATCTTTGTATCAACAACGTTATCATGTTTTGGTGTCTATGCATAGGATGGACCAGAAGTTGAAGCAAGTTCTGTATGGCCTTTCCTTCAGTCTCTGCTCCCATTTTTATCCCTGCAGTTCTTTTAGACAGAAACAATTCTGAGTCCAAAATTTTGAAATGGGTTTTGGTATACATATATATAACTACACACACACACACACACACACACACACACACACACACACACACACACTCACTCACACTCACACACACTCACTGAGATACCTTTGTCAGTCTATGTAATATTAATTGTGATTTCTGTGCTCCTGCTTTTGCATTAGACAGCCAAGCAGACAATATGTTCTACAGTGAGGAAGAATGTTTTATACTGTGTTATATGACTCATTTGCTTACTTTTAATTTGTTTTAAGAAACATTTTTAAAGTTTTATTATGGTCCAATATTCTAAAGGAAAACTCAGAAGGGAAAAAGAAACTAGGATTTCAGCTGTGTTCTTATACTAAAATGTATAGTCATGTATATTTTCTCATGAGGGGAACATGCTGCTGCTAAAATAAACTTGACAATGGTTCTTGAAAATGCTGAACAAAAAATTAAGGATAAAAAGACCTTCACAATGACATTTGTAGTAACTAGAAAAATTTTAAATGTGAATAAGGAAGGGCGCCAATTAAAATGGATGTGACGACTGAAGCAACAGTCTGTACATATTTCAGGGAGCTTGTTCAAACAAGGTACTTAGTATTTCATGATGCACTGTGGAGCTAGACAGCATCATCTTGTGGGAATGCCACCTAGAACACTTTAGACCATGTCTTAGAAACATCAGTAAGATTAATAACAGTGTAGGTTATATGGGAAGAAGGAGGTATAAACACAACAGAATTATTAACCTATTAAAATAGGGACATTTTGCAATTGAAATTTAGTTTTGTAAAAGATCTTTATAAATTATACTATCTCATGTAATGATCTCAACTCCTGATCAGATATGAAGGAAAAGACTCTTAAGAAACAAAGAACTTCTAAATCATCGTGGTGGCACAGGAGCTGTGAGCCCCACCCTGACCAAGTATGCACCACCCCAAAAGTTAATAATGGAGGAAAACTGTTTGGAAGAGAACTCAGTTCCATTTGTAAGGATGGCAACCTGCCCTTGGCAATTCTGGTATGTCTCATATGGTTCTTCTCTGGCTCTCCTAAGACAAAATCCTGCTTCTTAAATACATGACCCCTTTACTTCTATCACCATATGGAATAAAAATTGTGTCTCAAATCATTGGCTTTCAAATAAGAAGATGAGAGAGGGTTATTCAGGGACGATCTCTTGGAAAAGTTTGATTTAATCCCTTAACTATTTTGGAAAATTTGATAAAAAGAAATGTTGCACGAACTTAAGGATTAATGTTAACATGGGCTCTATACAACAGAAGATTGAGGCACAAAACCAGCCTGAGGGCCTCTGTGTCCATGCAGGTACTTGCACTGCATCTGTGCACACCATTGTTCTTGTTCTCAAGGAGCCAATAATGCTCTGTGCTGCAGAAAGCCTGACAGATATTTCCCTTCTTCCTCTAGGACATGCTGTCCCTACTAAAAAGGAAAGGGCACACAACCGAGGGTGTTTTTATAATACGTCCGAGTATAACAATGTGCCAAACAATAAAAGACAAATTGGATTCAGAAGAAGAGGTGGACATGAACAAGCTATCAGTGCATGTCGTGTCGTGGATCTTTAAGGTAGGGAAAGTCCTTCCATCATCCACCCACAAGCTTCCTGAGTGAATGGGAATAGTGTCCTTCCTTTTGCATTCTATTGAGTGACAATAGATACACATGAGAGAAATATGAGAAGCTCTAAGTCTCCTCTGTTAATCTTAATAATATGGATGATGTTTTGTTCAGAAATTATTTGAGCAATGCTATTGTTGGATTATCAAAACTGAGCCCTCCCTTCATTTCTAGGAGATCCAATGTCAAAGCAAATGTCCTTGTCCTCTGGTATACAATATTTGTGACTCTCTTACCCAATGCTCAGAACCACAGTTCAGGAGTTAGCATAAACTGGGGATCAAAGCCACAGGATATTTTGTTCCCTGTGCCTTAAACAGCTGTAGTTATAAGTCAGAGTCTCCAACCATTGCAAAGAGAACTTTTCTAATGGGTAAGGGCTATATTATCTGTGAATATTAGTAAAATATTTAAAATAGAGTTAAGAGTCACACTTGTTTAGTGAAATAGGGGCAGGACATTCACTAAGAACCCTGAACACATGTCCCTCCATGCTTCCAGGACCAGACATAGTTTTCTGCTCCTAAGAAATCAGATAATATTTCCTACGGTTGTCTTTGGTGTGGTTACCATAATTGTATGTTTCTCTCATTTAAGATAGTATTCGAACTGAAATATTTTTTGCTTATATGTGCTAGCTGGCTCAGCTGTCCACTAGAGGAATGTTTAGCTGAGGACAGATTTTTCTATAGTCCAAGTAAATCTGAAAATCTACTCTTTGGTTTCTAGTTTGAATAGATGAAACTTACTGGACCAATATAATGTGGAACGTTCTAAGTAGGGGAAATTTGGGGAGCTTTGAAGAAAGTCAGAATTAACTTGAAATTTACAGTTGAATGCATTTTGAATAATTTCCATGATTAATCTTTTTTCCATAAAATATTTTTCCTCTCTTTTTAAGGACTTCCTACAAAACATTGAAGGAAGTCTGATGACTTCAAAACTGTATGATGAGTGGATTGCTGTAACCAAAAAAGTCGATGACGAGGAGAAATTAGCTGAAGTGCAGAGGTAATTGTTGGAAAACTCTGTGAACAACATCAACAAACTAGAAGTAATATTTGCTTACACATTAGAAATAATATATCACAGAAATATTTATTAAGAACATTGACAGACAGCAAAAGGATTCAATTGTTCACACACACAAAAGACACTTTTAACAGAGAAGTGTGAGTTACTGGGGCAATTAAAGTAGCACAAGCTTTTATCTTACTTCACATTCCAATTAGTTTTGTCTTTTTTTCTGAATTGGAGAAATATTTCAAGCAATAATTTGAGGAAAAATTCTTCCATTTTACTTTCATAGCATCCAGCAAATGATACAATCACTCTGTTCCCTACATTCATATTTATAAATCGAGTATACTTGTTTAAAAATAACTCTCACTATGTTCAGTCTTTTAGATAAACTGCCACCTGCAAATGCTGTGCTTCTGAGGCAACTTTTTCAAATATTATATGAAATAAAAAGTAATTCTTCTGTTAATGAAATGTCTTCATACCATCTATCTGTTGGGATAGCTCCATGTCTCTTATTCATGCCCAGTTACTGCAATAACGGAGGGACAAATGATATTCCCAAAAAGGTAATGCCTAACTTTGATAAGCCTTTACAATGAGACAGGAAAAAAGGATTATCCTGAGAATCCAGGTTATTCTGTTGTTGTGGGTGATTGTTTTGGGTTGGTTTTGTTTCATTTTGTAAAGGAAGTACAGCTTTGAAAGGTGTTCTTCTGCAGGGAAGGAATCATTGGTGAATTTTAACTAAATCATAAATGGGTATTTGAGCTCAGTGACTCAGTCTTTAGTCGTCATTTAGAATGTCTAGACTCATGCAGTGAAAACAAATGCTGTGAAATGATACAAAATAGTCTTGGATTTTGGGTCAGCAAACCAGACTTAATACTGATATAATCAGTGTAGAATGTGTGAAATTCTACTTGTTTTCAGGGTGGATTCCCCAACAAAACAAAGGCAATGCAATTTGGATTGCTTTAATCAGATACGGTCATTAGAACTCCTGATTACCCGGAAACCGGGAAAGGGAATAACACTCGAAATGTATATAAGAAATACTCAAGTTAATAAAAAAAAAGAACTCCTGATTAATGTTTGTAAATACACCCTTGCTCTCTGGGTGCTGGTTATGATTGATTTAGAAAAGTGATTGAGTATACTCTTCTATGTTAGCCACCTTTTAAATACTATTATGAAACACCAAAATTTACATAGTATAGTTATAAAATGGTTCTTTTCATTCCTAAGTATTTGAGTTTATGATTCATTATTAGTTGAACAATTGTCCTTGGACCTATAAGGATCATATTGTAAAACAGCCCAACTGAGAAACAATAATATTCCTCACATTGTGTAGAATCAAAGTTCAGGAGAAAAAGATAGGGTCCCAAAGTACCTGCCATTGAAGATCCATAATTATCCCATTTCCTCCAAGAAGAACTTATTTCAAATACCTTCCAATATAATGAACCATAAGATCAAGATGTTACCATTGCTTCTGCACTGAGTAATCACTGTTTTAAGAATAAGTAATTAATTAAGGATATGTGAAGAAATGACTCTTACAGTGATATACTGGTGCAGATGTTACCATTGCACTGTACTGACATGGGAATGTAATGGCTCAGATGGGTTTGCCTGTCTCTTGCTTTTTAGACAACCCTTGGGAACTTTTCATCAGATGGTGCCTGCATTGAGAAGCCATTTCTCTCCTTAGTTCTCACTCTCTATAAGCATCCTGACAATCATGCTCACTGATGGGCGTATCTAATGTAACCAAAGCTATTTCAGTGTACAGTACGCATCACATACTGGCCATCACAATGTAAAAACTGGAAATCATCCGCTTATATAACATTGCACTGTGATGATCACACTTGAACATTAGATCTCAGAATCTTTGTAATTTCATGTCATAGCCAGCCCCTATATTCTAACAGCTAACTTTTTCTCAGAACTTTAAACTGCACATTTTTAGCCTCCAAGACTAATAAGTAAAATGTGATTTGCAACCAGGCAAACTAAAAGAGACATTCTGTGTTTTCCCTCCTTTACCACAGATTTCTCTGGTAACATTTATGATCGAAAACACTCCAAAAATTTTTGGAGAGGACGTGGTTGCAGTGTCATATGAAACATCCCTAACTCATCCTCCCGGAGCAAAGTCCTCATGTTCCCAGGACACTTCAGCAAATACCAGAAACGTGAAGAAAACCAAACATGGACTCAGCAGCTGCCCCACTGAGAGGACATGCCCTCCTGACTATAATGCACTGCCAGGAAGTCCAGCTGCCCCTCTTCCCTGTGAAGACATTCTAGGTGTGTAAACTTGTTCTACTACCATAACTTAAAGGTAGAATCATTGAGCACTGAAAATATGATTTGTTACAAACAGCAATGAAGGATTTCCTGAAGCATGTGTAGGAAAATTTCACCTATGCATTATAGGTATTATCCCATTGTAAGAAGTTGCCTCCTAAATTAAGTACCTCTTTCCACTGTTCCTTAGTTTATATTAGACGTTAATCCAGCAATGAGATTAAATAATTAAGAATATGTAAATAAATGACACGTACAGTGAAAAATTGAGTCTTAACATAGATTCTTAAAGGATGTAGCAACTCAATAGCAAATTGGGTGTTCTCTGTGTAACAGCTCTGGTTGTAATGGAACTTGCTTTATGTACCAGAATGACCTCAAATTCACAGAGATCCTCTTGGCTCTTCTTCCTGAGGTCTGGGAATATAGGCATGTGGCACTGTGCTAGTCTCTTATGAAAATCTGAATATAGAGCACAATATACCCATATGGTTGACATAGACACTATGATCTGAGATTTGAGCTCATAGATCGGTGGAGAAAGCCAAGGGCTGTAACAGAACTGTACTTAGGCAAATTGTGTTGGGAAGTACAGATACCGCTATTAATTTACTGTTGTCAATGGCAGTCAGAGTGTTACACAGGGGGATGAAAAGTCTGGTACTATATGACTGTTTGATTCTAATATTTGTATGCATATCTTTCAATGCAAACACAAGAAATTGATGTTTATCCCATAAGTATGGGTCATATACAACTATATATCCAGTGACGTACAAAACAACGTCATATTAAATGTTATAATATTAATTAGTTATTTTCTGTGTGTTTGTGGTATCACATAAGGCATGCAGGCCTTACACTGAAAGAGTCTGCTAAGGCTAAATGAGGGCTAAATCTGTTCAGTTAAAACAATTATTTCCCTTCTTTCTTAGATTCAGAGAAAAATGAAGGCAATGCGTATACCAACCAAACAATACCTTTGCTTAGTCTACCACAAGCACCAAAGAAATGTTTGTTTGGCAAATCTCTTGTGAGAATTTTTGAAGGCAAAAGCCTGCCTACTCCAATATTTGTGAGTATCATTTTGGGTTTCTATAGCACCTTTGTTCTCACTAAGTTCTTCTACCAAACTGACAAATGTTTATATAACTTATCCATGAGGGCAAGATCAGTTTCAAGTAAAATAAGTTCCCTAAAAGTTTGAATCATGTAATGAAAAGAAACGTAAAAAAAAAAGAAAAAGAAATAGTATTCCTATGTTTTACAGTTTTGCATCCAAGATCTAACTCCACCAGCTTGTTGGAAGAAGTGGGTCTATGGAAGTGCCCCAACTGACTACCCAACTGTAAAGTCTTACAGTTTCTTTATGACTCCATGTCACTCTGAAGTCAATCCCTTAATAACATTGCTATGAGATTACTCAATCTTTTATAATTACAAATATCTCTAGACTTTTACTTTACATTATCAATGGATTACTTTTGCTATGTATTAACATCTTTTATCCTAATAGAGTATATTTAAATGTTGCCTAATATGCCCTAATCTATTTTAAAGTAGTTACTAAACTTCTTTTGAAATATATATTTACTGTCCAACATCTATTTTAGCACTATAGCTATGCTAGAAATTTAAGCTGTGTGTGAATAAATTTAGCATGTCAGATACTTGAGCATTACTGCCAAGTTCTTATGTATTTTAGAGCAGAATTTTCTAATGACCATGTTTTTAATCATGTAATCTATTGAAGATAGAGAAAATATGGGGTAAATCTATGTATGGTAGTCATTTTTACAGAGTAAAATTATGGAAGAATGAATGACATTGCTTGGGTTCTTAGATGTGACAGCATCTTTAAACATAGGTAAAAATAAGAGGTAACAGAAAAAGAAAATAAAAGTTATAGATGTATAGTGAAAAATAATTTCTTAAAAACACAAAAGTTAAGATTTGTAATAGAGGCCATGTCAGAAAGGAAATAAAAGTGGTTTGATGTCTGACAGGGAAATATTCCAATAGTTACTTAGGATGGCATGCTTGAGAAGGATATACATAGAAGGAAACAAAAAGTAATGGAGGACAATTCACCAAAATGATTCGGGGAACAGAAGTCCAATAAAAACCGTAATATTTCATATTGTGGAAAAATGGATTAGGGAAGAAAATGTGTATGTTAGCTAAAACGAAAAAAAAAAGGTCAATGACTTGTTCATTCTTCTCATTTATATCTCTGCATCCAAAACTGCCATTGCTCAGGTTCACAATAAAAGACATATCTGTTCTTCAGATGGGTGGACCTCTAATAATAACAAGCTTATCCTTATCCCACACAGGATATGTTATCCATAATTGCAGAGAAGGGACAAGATTCCGATCACATATTTAATACGGTATCTGAAATTTCACACTGGTCCCTGAGGGACAGGATTGAAAATGACGAACACATAAACTGGCACGAAGAAGACGTTCTAGTTATAGCATCCGTATTAATGGTAAGGAAGGTTTTCATATCACCAACATTAAGCATCCCTCTGCAGATGCATATGTGCTTTCTGTCCTTGAGATTACGTGATGACTGATTCCTGGAACTATGGACCCTTGACACATGACCTCTGTAGCTTTCCCTAAGGAGTTCCTGTCTCCTTCAGGGCATGGAATCCTTCCCCCATTTCTTCCATACAAGTACTCGATTGATCCATAAGATCCAATGATTGGCTGTGGCTCCTCATATCCTATTTCAGTCAGATGCTGGCTGGAGCCTTTGAGAGGGCAGTTAAGATAGGTCCCTGTCTGGATGTTCCACATAGGAGATGGCCTTTTTCAAGGCAGAGGTCTTTGGGTTTGGGAGTACAGTATAGAACTGAGGTTGCAAGTAGAAGTGTGGACTAGAAGCGAGGAAAGACAATTTGAAAGGACGGTAGTTTTGTTTCATTGCCATAGCAACTAGGACTCTGCTTCTTTGATTCTACTTGTAGGTAAGAAAACACAAATTCGTGCATATAGGTTCCACTTTTGAGCTTACATTCTGGGGAGATGACACTTTGGGAATCTTTGTGGAAGTAAGCCCTCAACCAGTGATTCTCAACCTTCCTAATCCAGAAACACTCATCTATTTCCTGATGGTTTTGTGACTTTTAACCATTGCTTCATTTGACTTCTCTTCATAATTAAAAATTGCTACTGATATGAATAATAAATAAAATGGATAGATTATCTTATATAAAAGATACATGATATGTTGCCTCAAAATGTTTATGACACCCAAGTTGAAAATCACTGGTCAGTCTATGCTAGCTTTAAACAAAATTACATTGAACATTACTTTTTTGATTTATTTTCATTAAAAAGGACTTCATTAGGAACATTAAAGGAAGCTTACTTACTTCTGATTTATATGAAGATTGGCTTACCATCATGGAAGAAGGAACTCTGGTTGGAAGAATTACTGCCATCCAAAGGTAATGATAGAGTAAGCACGTGGGGAACTGTCGTGCCCAACCTCGACCAGCAAGGAAGACATGACCACAGGAGATCTTCTTCAAGCAGTTTTACTCAGGAACCTTGATACAATCTTCTGACCTCTATCTCTTCTGACTCTCTCTCCTCTGACACTCTCTTCTGACTGTCTCTCTTCTGACTGTCTCTCTTCTGACTCTCTCCCTTCTGACTCTCTCTCTCTCTTCTGAGTCTCTCTCTTCTGAGTCTCTCTCTTCTGAGTCTCTCTCTCTCTCTCTCTCTCTCTCTCTCTCTCTCTCTCTCTCTCTCTCTCTCTCTCTCTCTCTCTCTTCTTTCTCTGTCCACCACACTTAAATAGCTAGCACTGGCCAGTCCTAGCAAGCCATGTGGGTCATGTAGATAGGCTGTCACTATGCGGAAGCTAGCTGGCCAGGCAGACATAGCCAAATAAGGACTTGTTTACTGCAAGGAGCACTCACCCTTGGGAGGGTGGAAGGTGGAAACCAGCACCATCTTTGAGGCTCGGCATGTCACAGCTCTCTACAGGGAACTGCACTAATATAGAAGCAGTGCTTTTGTAAGGTACATAGGCTTGTGTTTACAGGGTTATAAGCTGGAATGATCTCACAGGCCAAGAGAATACCTTAGCTCAGACAGGTATTGTCACTTTTTAAACATGTTCATTTCTAATGCTAGTGTGTTGAGTCATGTCTGTAAACTCACCTGGGAGTCTTCTCCTTTATTTCTGTCATGGTTAAGAAGTCAGCCTATGTAAGAAATTTTGTGCAGGTCAGCCTAGAGTATTGGTTCAGTTCCTGTTTGAGACAAATTAAAAGAAGTATGTGTGTATAATACCTGTGGGTTATTTACATCCCAATACTACTACCATGGTTTAAATGTCATTGATTAGAATATGAAGCTATTACTGAATTCTTCTTCCTCAATTATAGCTATCTAGAGACGTCTGAGTCAGTTCTCGCTTTGACTTTCTGTGTGAAAGTTCATAGAATGTTTTCGTATTTAACAGGAGCTTTGTGCTAGCCAGGAACCCTGCATCTTTGCCTTGCCTGTAGCAGAAGCTTTTGTAACTGCATCATGTAGAGTCACTAGGGTACTTCCTCCTACTTATGTTTGAGAGTGTCTAAAGTGTGTTACGTGGATTCATACTACATTAGAAATAAAATGTGTCTCCACTCCATTGTGGTTGGACAAATAGGTTGCTGTTTAATAACAATGGATGTTTTCATGAACAGAACACACATGGTCTGCAACAACCTTCATTCATTCTCATACCAGGGCATTTTCTAAATTCACTAGTGTGATTTCTGCTACTTATGTTCTACAGTGTCACAAGAGTGTTACATGGATTCATAATATATTAGATATTAAATATTTCCCCGTGTTGCCTGGGAAGATGGATCACTGATAATTACACTGGATGTTTTCAAACACACAACATACATGATTTGCGACAATCATCATTCATTCTGATACCAGTGATCCAGGAACCTTCCTCTGGCTACTGTAGTGTAGCACTCATACATCTAGTACACAGAAATTCATAAAGAATTTTAAAAATATTTCCCATGATTCTCTGAAGAAAAGTGAGTTGCAGAAAATATTTTATGTAATACTCTATCTATATATTCTTACTTGTTTTGAATTCTGATCATGCTATGAGTTGGTCTACAAAGCATTTATCTTGTTTTTTCTTTGTGGTTAGATTTGTAACTTACATTACTTTTAAGATGATCTAGCATAAACTTCTCCTTTTCTTTGTTTAGACTTACACGACAGATGCCCGAACCAAACTTTCTTTTACTACAATATGTCATTTGTGTATTAGTAATGATAAGTGACTCTTCGATGAATAATTTAGACTCTCACACATTATCTCTCCGCATAGCTCCGTCTGTGCTATGTGGTCAGCCTGCAAGTGACACACTATATGGGGATTCTGCCTCAAGAAAGGTAAGGGGGTCTGACTTTTGCCTTTGGGAACAAAGTTAGAATAATTATCCTGTAATTGTGAATACTTTGGAAAGTTCATTTCTGCAAAAGGAAATCCTAGGACTGCATTTTGCTGGAGTGGAAGGAAATAAGTATTGATCGCTTTTAGGAAGATTTGGGAAGAGAGATAGTTAATGTAGATTAAAGAAAATGAGTAATTTCTGCCTTTCGTCTTCTCCTTCTTTCCTTTTAGATACTGATTTTAGATATTGATGTTGTAGCCAACAGCACGTATAATAGTAGTCCAAGAAGTTTAAATTGAAGTTTACAAAATTCCTGATTACATAGGTTTTCTTTGCTTTTTTTCATTGTTGCCCTAAGTATATATTTGTGTTTCATTGTAGAGAGACCATTATATTATTAAATATTCCTATCATCATATTATTAAATGTGTGTACATATCCATGTAATTGTACTTGCACGTGTGCATGTATTTGTATGTTTATGTGTATATCTATGTTTATGTATATATGTATGTGTATGTGTATGTACATGTATAGTATATACATATGTAATGATGAATCATTGGTGTATGTTATTTTGTATACTTTCCATTATTTTAGCACTAACCTATTACAGGTACAGTTTTATGTTCCTCAGGTTTACTATAGCTATTAATTTTCTTATAAAAACACATATACATTAATATTTTTCACTAATTTGTTTACTCTATATCCTGAAAGCAGTCTCTTCCTCCAAGTCCCATCTTCACAACTGGTTTTTTTCCCTCCATTCTTTTTTACCTCAGTAGTGTAGATCCTTATGGACACCAACTCACTCTCATACATCAATTCACAATAGGAATAAGTGCATCTCCTCCCACTGAGTCATACAGCACAGCCCAGGAATCAGGGAAAGGACTAAAAGAGCTTGAATGGGCGTGAGAACTCATATGAACAACAATACGAAACAAACCAGAGCTTCCAGGGACTAAGCCAACACCCAAAGACTATACATGGACTGAATCTGGGCTCCAACCTCTTCCTTTCTTTCTTTCTTCCTTTCTTCCTTTCTTTCTTTCTCTCTCTCTTTCTTTCTTTCTTTCTTTCTTTCTTTCTTTCTTCCTTTCTTTCTATCTTTCTTTTTGTTTTTGAAATTTTCTTCATTTTTTAATTAGAAATATTTCTTTGTTTACATTTCAAATGTTACTTCCTTCCTGTTTTCATGTCCATAAACTCCCATCCCTTACTGATCCCCCATCCAGGTGTTCCCCCTCTATCCACTTACATTATAGCACCCCACCCCAACATTACAGGGCAGGACCAAAGGCTTCCCCTTCCTCTGCTGCCCCAAAAAGGCTATTCTCTTCTATATAGGCAGTTAGAGCCCTGGGTCAGTCCATCTCTAGTGATTGGGTAGTGGTTCAGTCCCTATATTTTAACTAGTATTTTCCAGGTATTAGGTCCACAAGAAGGAAGATATGTGTTATTACTCACAATGGAGGAGGATAGCCCAAGGGACAGCTTGAATAGGATTCTGGCCCAGTACTCATCTGGGCTTGGACTAGAAACATACCATTTTTAGTTAATTTCTAATTACCAAGGTACTGGAAACCTAAAATCCAAGCCTATATCAAACTACATGTTCAGCCCAAATGAAGCAATAAATAAATTTTTTCACTCTTTATATCTATTAATTATTCTTCCTTTATGGAAATTCATTTCAGGTATATTATTTTGCATGGTTAAGTACGTAAAACAAAGAAACAAAGCTATTTGTACCATCTGCACATAAAATAAGACAATCTTCTGACTGTGATTTTCCTAAGAAACATTTCTTTCCTATCGTGTGCAGGACTGCTCAAACACAACCTTAGGTGCATCCTGGGAAGAAACACATGGCATCAGTAGAGTTGACTTAATCTAAGCCATCATCTGAGAAGAAAAGAAACTTATCCATGTTGTTCAGTTTAGGAAGTGTCATAATTTACTACTATTGCTGTGACAAAACACTGACGAAAAGGAACTTATGCAAGACAGATTACACTCCATGGTATACTTACAGTTACCAGTTAAATACTGGGAAATGTCAGGGATCAAAATGAAGCCTGGAGGCAAGAACTGAAGCAGAAGCCTAGTAGGAGTTCTGTTGCCTGCCTTGTGTCTCATATTTTTGTTTTTCTGGCTAATAACTCAAGCATGACACCATCCCGGAGATCTCGGCCCTAAAAGTTCCAACATTAGTCAGGACAATATACCTTAGACTTCCTTGTACAATAGGTCAATCTGATGGAGGAATTTTCTAGTTAAGACTCCCTCTTCTCATCCACTTCTTCTCTCAGTCACCTTTCTTTGTCCTTAATAAAACACCAGGAGCTAAAACACCAACCAAGGAATGCACAATAGGGAAATATGTCTCCAGCTCGATATGTAGCAGAGGAGTGCCTTATTGGTCATCACTAGGAGGGGAGCCTCATAGTCCTGTGGTGTCTTGATGACCCAGAGTAGGGGAAGGTTAGGGGGTTGAGGCACTTGAGGTAGCACTCAAAGGAGCAGGTGCTGGAGATAGAGATTGCAGAGGGGAAACTAGGAGGGGAGATAACATTTGAAATGTAAATTAATAAAATAACCAATAAAAATTAAACAACGTGACCAAGGCAAATTATTGAAGTAATTGTTTACTTGGCACTTAAAGATGTAGAGGGAGGGCAGTCCCTCAGTGTCATGGCTGCAGAAATGAAAGACAAGGAAACAGGAAGTTGAGACCTGATGGCTCTTATCTTGGGAAATAAACATGAAGCAGAGAATGTACATTGAAAATGGGCACCAGCTTTTGTAACTACAAATTCTAAACAATGGCATCCTTCCACCAGGAAGACCAAGGCACCAGGAAGCTGTCAAAAAGAGGGTATTGTAATGCATAGAACTAGAGGGGCATGCCATTCAAAACATCTCAATAAAACTACCTAATCCACACTCACACACACACACACAAATAACAAACTGTCCTTAATTAGATTCACTCACAGGTTTTGACAGCATTTCTGGTCTTAAAAGTTGCTTGGGTTTAGTAGTTCTTCTATAATTTGAAATATGTATGACATTATAAAAATTTTAGTAAAATGCAAAGAAATAAGTGTCTTCATTTCAGAGACTTCATTTCATGGGTTCCTATCTGTTTGTGGCAAGTGTTATTTTCCTCATATTTGCATTTCATTTTTAAATTTCAATTTTGTAATCTATGTAAAATGACAATCTTGTTTTTGCCTTTTGGTTTACAGATATCTGTTATAAAAATGATGATTGACCACTACCTTGAAATATTTGGAAATGATAATCTATTTTCTAAACATATTGACGAAAGGTCTGATGATCTAAAGATGTATATAGATTTAATCTTCTCTAAGGGCAAATCTCCTATTATGAAAAAAGTCATTGTTGGCCCCAATGGGACAACCTGCAGTAATGATGAAAAAGTAAATATTTCAAATGCTGCTCTGCAGGAAGAAAGTCCTACAGGTAAGACAAGATTTATTCAGTCATCAAATGAAGGGAAGGATGATATCATTCCATAATTTCATAAATTTGTAAATATCAGAGCAGCTTTGGGTTGCATAATGATTACAGAGTATGGGAACACTTTTGTGTACACACTTTACTTAAATTAGAATTAAATATATTCATCTATACCTAAATATGTATATATATGTACATACACACTTATTTACATGTATCTGGATACATACAAGTATGAATGACACACGCTTTATTTAGAGAATCCTACAATATTGTCTCCTCTATTCCTTCCTTTCTTCCCATGGTCCTTAAGTCACAGATTTCTTGTATATGAATTTATTATTGAGTCCATTTTGTTCTGTTTTGTGAATATGGTTTCCATGTTGTACATTGTTTATTACACAATACATATGTAGATCATTTCTGGAAAATTAATATTCTCTCAGTCATCATTAGCTGCCTATAACTTTTCATATATGAAATTTTGACCATTGCCTTAATACCCCATTGATATTGTTATTATTGTGGTTTTGAACCTATTTTTATGAGAGGCTATGTCAAAACAGACGTTCAAGAAGGCTGTCTCTTACAGTATTTGTAACCTCCCTTCTACAGTGTTCCCTGAGCTATAAAGCGTTTACTGGTACTGGGTTTTCCACATGCACTTATCTCTTCATTGTGCCCAGTTTTTGTTTTCTGGAATGCTCTCCATCTTCTGTATAAAGAGACTTCTTTGATGAGGGATGACGGCCCCACTTATTTGAGGAGATAAGATTAATATTTAGAACACTGTAAAGAATAAGGCTGAATTAGTAAATTAATGTGATAAAATTTAAAGTTCATAAAGAGACTAGCTACACAAATATTACTGGATTTCTAACACCAGCCATGATTTCAATCCTTTTGAGAGAAATTCTTCCAATTGTTAAAGTACTTAATGTGACTTTCTCCAAAATATGGATGCTTTAGATAGCACTTATATTTCTGTCAAGGTTCGGGGCTTGAGTGCCAGTTGCAAATAAACCTTACAGGGTTGTCTCAAAGTCATTCAATCTCAATATATCATAGAAACCTCTAGCTTTAAATCAAGGTTGGAAGGTAAAAGAAACAGTATGCAGATTGGCATGTTAGGGAAGCAATTGATAGTTAAAAATATACATGTGGCCTGATATCAGAGTAGGTGCAATAAGCGTCACTAATATCTTAGTTCAAAATAACTGTTCTTTGATTAGACTTTACTCTATTTTCTTTACTACAGAATTGGACATAGTTCCGGGTCTTTTGTATGGTTTCTAGAAAAAAGTGTTGTTCCTAAGTACCTCTTTGTAGTTCAACATTGTATGTCGTGATATTTCCCTTTAGGATCATTCATGCAGGTCTTTGACTTGTCCAAGTCACACAATTTCAGTCCTCTTTGACAAGATTAATTCATTTTCCTAGTATAATATAAAATAAATGAAATATAAATATAAAATTCCTTCATTTTTGACTACATTTGTTTTCTTTTTTCCACATCTGCAATTAGCCTTAATTGATTATATTCTGAAATGTTAAAAGTTGAAAATTCAAGTAATAAGAAAATGCATTTCATACTGAGTTAAATGAAGAACATTTAGCAGTGATGGCCTTCTTTCTGCAAGGACAATGATTCTATCACCCAGAATTTCGTTAGTGTGTGCTGCCCCCCATCTAGTAACTTATCAACTATTACGCAACCAGTGGTCTGTTGTGCTCATCTTTGATCATGCTCAATGTCCTCTGTTTCATACATTTGTAAATAAGTAGGAAACTACTACAATCGAGGGAGGTAAAGTGGACACACATAAGAAATGAAGGAATCAAAGTATCTCTTATTGAAGATTATATGTTAGTAAACATAAGTGAGTAATATTCCATAAGAATACTCATATAACTTGTAAACTCAACAAATAGTAACAAACAAAATTAACACACAAGGTGAATACTCCTTCTTTATAAAAATCACAAACTAACTGAGAGGTAAATCAATGAATCACCATCATTCACAGTAAATTTCAAAAGTATTAAGTTACATGAGGAAATTTTAAGCAATATATAAAAGACTTTTGGTTCTAAGACTATTTTGATTCTATCGTTTTAAAGCTTGATAAAATTTATAAGATTTTGATGTTAGTAGGAGAAACAATATTACAGAACTGATTGTTTTACCTACTTTTCTCTTAGACTTCTGACATGTTCCCTTAACCTCACCCATAAAGTCTCCCCAACACGACTTCCAAAACATTGACTAACAATGACAATACCAATGAACATGAAAAACTGAATGGGACCCGGAAACTACAGAGAGAAATATAGGCAATCGCATCCTAAGCAAGCATATGCAATTGTATCTGAGAGATGTGTATTTTATTGCAAAAAGGCAAAAGATGGAACCTGTTTTCTTATCCAAACTGATATCATAGTCTGTATATTACTGCTGTGAGACAGTTAATGCTTTCATTTATTTATGGGTCTTTGTTATTTTGTTGTTGCCATATAGTTTTTCCCCCTCTTTTGTTGAATGATTACAGGGTTATTTATAATTTCTCTCTTCTTGAGTATATAGACCTTAAATTCAGAATGCTGTTTCCCTTTTGTAGACCAAAATTACTGATTACTGTCTTCATGGTGACTATACTATGTAAAGTTTCTCCTCTTCTGTTGATATGAATGATACTTTTGCTCAGTAATAAACTAAGCTGTTATCTGTATTCTTTGACAACATGTTGAATGTTGATGCAGGCCCACATATATTTTAGAATATCCATTGAAAATTCAGGTGTTAGTCAAATGCGGTCAGCTTTATGTGTGACTTGGGCTGTTCCTTCATAGCTTTTTGTATTTTTATTTTTTTATTCAGTTACTCTTTAATTATTCTGTGTCTACTTGATGGCTTCTATGTTTCTAGTATTTTAGCAGGTATCTCTTTCTGAATTGGGGGCTATAAAATGAAAAGGATTTGCAAGGGTAAGTGAGTTCAGTTACAACGATGATTTCCCTTCTTTCTTAGGTTCAGAGAAACATGAACACACTGTATCTACTATTCCCTCAATACTGTCTCCAAATCGACTACGATCTAGGAAGAAAAGTTTGTTTGGCCAACCTCTTACAAGTATTTTTGAAGACAATAAGCTGCCTACTCCAATACTAGTGAGTATCATTTTGGGTTTCTACTGCACTTTTCTTCTAAGTAAGTTATTCAAACTGATGAATGTTTAGACACCTTATCCATGAGGGTAAGATCATTTTAAAATAGAAATAAGTTCCACTGAGGTTCGAATCACATAATTGAAAGAAAAAACATTCCCATTTCACACTGACTATATCAAAGACACAAACCTAAATAAGCCCGTTGAAGGAAATGGGTCTATGGAAGTGTCCTGCAGATTACCCAACTGTAGTTTCATTCAGCTTCTTTACGACTCCATATTATTCTGTAATATCATTGCCTCTGAGTTTACTCAATCATATATTAAGAAGAATATCTATAGACCTTCATATTATGAAGGAATTTGATATATACATTGGTTTTGCTATCTATTAACATCTTTTATCCTACTAGACTATGTGTAAATGCAAAGTATATGGCTTAACCTATTTAAAATGAGTTAGTATACTTCTTAGGAAATAAATATTTACAGTCCAGCATCTATTTTATCAGTATAATTGTGCTAGGAATTTATGCTTCATGTGAATAAATTTATCTTAGACACATGAAGATGAATGCCCCTTTCTCAAGTATTAAAGAACAGAATATTCTGGTAACCATGTTTATGTTCTTGTAATCAATTGAAAATAGAAACTATATGGAACAAATCTCTACATGGTAGTCATGTGTACAGAGTCAAATTAAGGAAGAACGGTCGACACATACTTGGGTTCTTCAATGTGGCAGCACTTGAGACATGTTGAAAAATAAGAAGTCACAGAAAAAGGAATTAAGTGTATCAAAAATATGGTGAAAAAATCTTTCCTAAAAATGCAAAACTTAGGATTCATGATAGAGGCCATGACAGACAGGATGTAAAATAGTAATTTGAACTCTGAAAAGGAAATATCCATATAGTTTCTTGGGATGGAATGCTTGAGAAATATATTAATATAAGGAAAAAAATGTAATAGAGGACCATTCAACAAATGCTTTGGGGAACAAACTCTAAACCATGATGTTTCAAATTGGGAGAAGAGAAAATATTCAATGTCTCAGTTATAACTCTTTATCCAAAATACCATAACTCAGGTTCACAATAAATGACTTATTTGGATTCAGAAGTGTAGATATCTAATAATACAAACTTATCATTATCCCACACAGGATATGATATCTATAATTGCAGAAAAAGGACAGAGTTCTGATTATTTATTCAGAACTATATCTGAAAATTCACACTGTTCCCTGAGGGACAAGATTGACACAGAACAACCTATCAACTGGAATGACGAATGTGTGCTGGTTGTAGCTTCAGTCTTAAAGGTAGGGAAGGGTTTTACATCTCCAACATTACACATCCCACTAGAGATGCATACATGCTTTCTGACCTTGAGGTTACACAGCAATGATTATTTCCTGGAACTGTGGACACATGACCTCCTGATTAGAGGCATGGCAGTTAAAATCTGACAAACTCAAAGATTCATTACAAAGACCCCGGTGAATAGCTTCTGTTGAGAGTGAACTTCCTCATATATCAAAGGGGGTTTAGTTTTGTGTTACAAATGTTCAAACTGATTTCACCTCTGACCATACCATGTGATGTAATAGCTGAAGAAGTAATAATAGTGATAAGTGTGTTTTACAATATACATGTCTTAAGTAATAACAAGACATATCACTGACAATTAACAGTTCAAAATGACTAGTCCACCACTGACATACAAAAGGATAAAGAATTTGAATATTGCCCCATGTCCAGTAGATACATGAAGTTGTTTTCCTTCTCAATCAAAATAAAAAAATATGAGCACTTTCACTTTTGCCGGATATTGACATTCTACTTCCATGTCAAATAGTCAAGAATTAGCCTAACTGACACTTAACTTTTCTACACTCTTAACTTGCCAGTGAGCTGTAGTAATTCTAGAGCAAATATCATTGTTTTATTTTTCTTTGTGCCATGATCTGAGTTCACTTCTCAGAAGAATGTGTAGCTATGTCCCAGACATCAAAGGAAAAGATAATGATCTGGGATTAACCATGCTTAATAACATTAGGCAAAGGTACAGAATGATTGCTCCTTGGCCCTTGAGATTGACAAGTGTCTCTGGTTCTCATTGTCAGAAAATTGGGATCACATCATGGGTAGAAAATTAAGATCAGTGACTGAATGTAGCCATGTGCATTCAAAGTAATTTACAGGTACAAGAACACCTGGGATTTTTCAATCTTTATCTATTCTTATGGAGTTCCTATCTCATTCATGGCATGGCATGGAATCCTTCCCCCATTTCTTCCATACAAGTCCCTGATTGATTCATAAGTTCCAATGATTGGCTGTGGCTCCTCATACCCTATTTCAGTCAGATGCTGGATGGAGCCTATCAGAGGGCAGTTATGATAGGCTGCTGTCTGGATGTTCCACATGGGAGCTGACTTCCCTCAAGGCAGTGAGAGCATTGGACTGGGAAGGGGAGTGTAGATCTATGATTGCAAGTAGATGTGTGGACTAGAAGCCAGGAGAGGCAATTTGAAAGGACAGTAGGTTAATTTCATTGCTATAGCAACTAGGACTCTGCTTCTTTGATTCTAGTCGTAGGTAAGAAAACACAAGATCCTGCATAGAGGTTCCATTTTGAGCCAAGATTCTGGGGAGATGAAAGTAAGGGAAAATTTTGTGGAAGGGTCTCAACAAGTGATTCTCAGCCATCCTACTCCTACAACACTAATATATTTCCTCACGATTTGGTTATGCCTAACCAGTACATAATTTTGTTACTGTCCCTAATTAAAATTTTGATACTGATATCAATTATAAAGAAAAATGGATAAAATATCTGATATGGGAGATATATGATATGTGCCCCCCAAAAGATTATGACACACAAGTTGAGAATCACTGGTCTAAACTGCTAATTTTAACCAAAAAAATTTTTTCAAATACTTTCTAACATGTACATTGACCATTACTTTTTTTATTTCCATTAACAAAGGACTTTATTACAAATATAGATGGAAGCCTACTTACTTACAATTTATATGAAAATTGGCTTACCGTCCCAGAAGAAGAAACTCTGGCTGGACAAATTAGTGCCATTCAAAGGTAATGATACAGTTAAGCACGTGGGGAGCTACACCAATACAGAAGCAGTGCCTTTGTAAGGTAGACAGGCTTGTGTTTACAGGATTCTAAGCTGGAATGATGTCCCATGCCAAGAGGTTTCCTTAGGTCAGACATGTATTGTCACTTTTTACACATGTGCATTTTTCAAGCTAGAGTGTTGAATCATGTCTGGAATCCCACGTGGGAGGTCCTTTAATACTCCTAAGGTTTAGAAGACAGCCTATGTAGCACATTGTGTGCATGTCAGTCTAGAATATTGGTTTAATTCCTGTGTGAGACATATTAAAAGAAGTATGTGCCTATAATACCTGTGGGCTTCTTCCTTCACAGTATTATTGCCATGGTATTGTGAATATTTCACATGTTAAATATATGTCATTGATTAGAACATGAAGCTATTACTGAGTTCTTCTTTCTCAACTACAACTACCTAGAGAAGTTTAAGTCAGGTATATCATTGACTTCTTTGAATTATTTTCCTGGGCAATAATCCATAGAAAGTTTTCATATTTAATAGGAGCATTGAGGACCCCTGCATCTCTGCCTTGTCTGTAGAAAAAGCTTTTATAACTGCATTGTGTAGGGTCCCTAGTGTTTCTGCTCCTTATATTCTATATTGTCAGAAGGCTGTTACATGGATTAATACTGCATTAGATATTAAATTTCTCTTCATGGTGGCTGGAAAGATGTTTTGCTATTCAATAATACTAGATGTTTTCACACAAAGAACTCATATGATCTGCAACAAACTTCATTCATTCTAATACCAGGGCATTGTATAGAGTGTCTAGTGTGATATCTCCTCCTTATGATGTAGAGTGTCAGAGAGTGTTACATGGATTCATACTATATTAGATATTGAATGTTCAACATGTTGGCTGGAAAGATGAATCAGTGTTTTATAACACTGGATGTTTTCACACAGAACATACATGCTCTGCCAAAATCTTCGTTCCTTCTATACTGGGGCATTGTGTAGTGTTACTAGTGTGAAATTATGTTCTACATTGTCACAATTGTGTTAAATGGATTAATAATACATTAGTATTAAGTGTGTCCCAATCGTGGTTGGAAAGATGATACACTGTTTAATTACACTAGATATTTTCATACACAGAACACACATGGTTTGCAAAAATCTTCATTCATTTTAATACCAGGGATCCTGACACATTCCTCTGACTTCTCTTGGTAGCTAGCAGTCTTACATCTAGTACACAGAAGTTCATACATATTTTTAGAAAAGTTTACCATGATTATATACAGAAAAATCATTTGCAGAAAATATTTTATGTAATACTCTAGTTATATATTCTTACATCTTTGATTTCTGATTAAATTTGAGTTATTCTACAAAATGTTTACTCTATGTTTTCTTTGTAGTTATTTTTGTAACTAACATTACTCTTATGATGATGTAACATAAAATTCTCCTTTTCATTGTTCAGCCTTCTACAACAGATACCAGATCCAAACTTTATACTACTGAAATATCTCATTTGTCTATTAGTAATAATAAAAGACTCACCCTTGAATAAGCTAGATACTAAAAGGTTATCGATCCGCCTTGCTCCACATGTCTTATGGGGTTGGACTTCTAGCGACTCATTATTTGGGAAAGTTGTCTCAAGAAAGGTAAGGGTATCTGATTTATACCTATGGAAACAAAATTCTAATTGTGAATCATGAATTTAGACCCCTTTATAAAGATCATAACTACAAAAAGAAACCCTAGGATTGCATTCTTCTAGAGTAGAGAGGTATATATATAGATCTATTTCAGGAAGTTTGGGAAGGGACATTGTTGATATAGATTAAAGTAAGTGAATTATTTCTTTCTTGGTTTTTTCCTTCTTTCTTCTTAGATATTGATTTTAGATATTAATGTTTTAGCAAACCATATGCTGCATTTAGAATGGTAGTCCAAGAATTGGTGTACATTATTATGTATGCTTTCCATGATTTTACCACTACCATATTTCAGGTACAGTTTTAAGTTTCCCAGGTCTACTGTAGCTGTTAATTTTATGTTAAAACCATACAGATTAATATTTTTCACTAATTTATTTACCCTATATCCTGATTGCAGTCCTTTCATCCAAGGCCCATCTTCACAACCCTTTCCTCCCTCCATTCTCCTTTATCTCAGTAGTGTAGAACTTCCATGGACACCAACTCACTCTCATATATCAATTCACAACAGGAATAAGTGCATCTACTCCAACTGAAGCCAGACAAAGAAGCCCAGCTAAAATAAACCAATGCAGTGGTAGACAACAGACTCACAGTCAGTCCCCGCAACACTAATTAGGGGAACTACCTGAGATCAAACTGCACATCTGCTACATAAATGTAGGGGTGCCTAGATCCTGCTGCTGGAGCATATGTAGCAGAGGTCCTACAGATTCAATGCTGAAGGATCACAACGATTAAAGTCAACTACAGTATACCAGATTATAGAAGGACAGGCATTTCTGGGGACTTCCAGTATTGATGGTGCAAAATCCAGAGGATTTAAACCAGACCATGACTTACTTCAATGTACATTTCAAGTAAACCTGTTTGGCCAAAAGGGTGTAATGTGTAACACCTAATGGCAAACCACATCTCACACAGTGAATTTTTGCAGATGTTCTCAAATTTTAGTTTGATTTTTTAAATTTTTAACTTAAATTTAAGACTTTATTTAATTGTAATTTTTGAAATTATGGAGGGGGTTGATACCAATGGAGATATAAAAGGATTGAAAAATGAAATGAGAATTACTTAATAGCATTATGAATAATTTACCGAGATTCAATAAAGGACACATAAATTTGAAAAGGAAGAAAGGCAATAAAAAGTAAAAAAGGAAAGAAAGCACAGTATATTTTAACTAGTAGGACCCAGGGAATAGGTCCACAGGAAGGAATATAGTGATGTTACACACGATGGAGGAGGATAGCCTAATTGACAGCTTGAATAGGATTCTACCCAGGATACTACTTGGCTTGGATAGACAGACACATACCTTTTTTAGTGAAATTCTAATTACCAAGATACTGTAAACCTAAAATGCAAGCCTGTATCAAACTGCATGTTCTGTCCAAATGAAGCAATAAATATATTTTGTTACTCTTAATAGCTATTAATTATTGTTCCTTCATGGACAATTCTTTTCAAATATATTCTTTTGCATGGTCAAATATGGAAACAAGGAAGTTAATCTTTTCTGTACTATCTGCATATAAAATAAGACAATCCACTAACTCTGATTTTCCTAAGAATCATTTCTTTGCTATCCTGTACAGGACTGCTCAATCATAAATGTAGGTGCATCCTGGGAGGGACCTATGTGATGAGTAGAGTTGACTTAACCTGAGTCATCATCTCAGAAGAAAAGTAACTCATCAGTGTTGCTCAATTAAGGAAGTGTCATCATTGTCTACTAATGCTGTGACAAAACACTGATGAAAAGCAACTTATGCAAGACAGGTTACTCTCTGGGATAGACTTGCAGTTACCAGTTAACTACTGAGAAATATCAGGGCCCAAAATGAAACAGGGTAGGAACCTGGAGGCAAGAACTGAAGTAGAAGATTAGTACTAGTTCTCCCTCCCACATTGTATCTCATATCTTTCTTTTCTCACTAATAGCACAAGGGTTGCACCATCCTGGAGATCTCAGCCCTATGAATTCCAAGGTTAATCAGGACAATATACTTTAGTCTTCCCCATACAATAGGTCAGTGTGGTGGAGGAATTTTCTAATTAAGACTCCCTCTTCTCACCAACTTCTTCTCTCAGTCACCTCTCTATTGCCTTGTAAAACACCAAGAGCTAAAACAACAACCAAAGAGTGCACATGGGGGAATCCATGGCTCCAGGTGGATAAGTATTAGAAGACTGACTTATTGGGCATCGCGGGGCGGGGAGCCCCTTAGTCCTGTGTAGTCTTGATGACCCAGGGTATGGAAATGATTGGGTGTTGAGGCAGGAGAGGGTAGAAGAGTGAGGGAGTACAGTCATAGAAGCATGGGGAGGAGATACAAGGTTTGTGGTGGGGAAAATAGGAAAGGGGAGGATGTATGAAATGCAATTAAATAAAAATAAAACAATAAAAATAAAACAACACGACCTTAGAAATTTATTGAAGTAAGTGTTTCCTTGGGACTTAGAATGCAGAGGGAGTATAGACCTGCAATGGTATGACAGAGGAGCATGGCTGCAGATAGGAACAAAAACCAAACAGGAAGCTGAGTCCTCTTGGCTCTTATCTTGGGCAGCAAAACTGTACCAGGCAAAGCACATTGAGAATGGACACTTGTATTTTGTGACTCCAAATTCTAAGCACTGGCACATTCCATCAGCAGTGCCAAAGGACTTAATCCAGCAGAAATTTATCACAAAGTGTGTATTGCCATGCCTGGATTAGAGTGGCATCCCTTTCAAATCATCACAACAAAACAACACACACCACTGCCCCCAAAAACTCAACAAACCACTGTCACCAATTTGATTTGCTCACAGTAATTATCACCATGTCAGTTCTGAAATGTTGCTTTGGTTGATTAGTCCTTCTGTTCCTTGCAATCTATATGAAACTTTAACAAGTTTTAGTAAAATGCAAAGAACTTAGAGTCTCCATTTCAGAGACTTCATTTCATGGATTCCTATCTGTTTGTGACAACTGTTATTTTTCTCATAATTTTGGATTTCATTTTTAAATTTTCATTTTGCAAACTGTGAAATGACACTCTTGAATTTGCCTTGTATATTACAGATATCTCTTATGGAAATTATGATTGACAACTACATTCAAATATTTGAAAATGATAATAGATATTGTATCCATATTGAGAAAAGGTCTGCTGTGATAAAGAAATCTGATCATTTCATAAATTCTGGTGTGAAATCAACTATTATGGAAAAAATCATCGGTGGACTCAATAGGAAAACCTGTTACAATAATGAAATTTAAATATTTCATATACAGCTCTGCAGGAGGAAGGTCCTATAGGTATGAAAACATTTATTTAGTCATCAAATGAATGGAAGGACAATATCATTCTCTGATTTCATATATTTGTAAATCTCAAAGCAGCAGTGAGCTCACAAACTTAGAGTATGGGAAAACTTTTAAACAACAATTTCATTAAATTGTGCTTAAATATATGCTATATATATAGGTATATATATATATATATATATATATATATATATACTCATATACTCATGTACATCTATATACATACAGTTAAGTATGATAGACAATTAGCCCCTGAAAGAATCCTACAATATTGTCCTTCTTCCCATGGTCCTTAACTCACAGAAATATCATTCATTTGAAAATATTATTTTGGATAAGATAATGTAGAAACAGTTATTTGATTGATGTGTCCATTAAAACATTCGGAATGTTTAATCCCTGTACCACAGCTTAGTTATCCTACTGCAAAAATACTAATTTATTTTAGTTTCCTATGAGAGACAATCTTGCCAAATTTTTAGCATTGGTATAAATATTAAATTGCATAGGATCCATTAAAAAAGATATGTGAAGAATGATGGAGGATAAAACACACCTGATCATCAGGTAGTGACACTCAAATTCATATCCATATAGATTTAAGAAAATATATTGAAATATTACTCTATTATTTTAATGGTGCTTCATTTTCTTCTTTTATTTATACTATTTTTTAATTCTACAAACCAAAACACAATTCAAAATATTCATTACTTAAACTATACAAAAAAGTAATGTCTTTCAAGTTTTTTTAAAAATTTTTTATTAGATATATTTCTTTACTGACATTTCAAATGTAATTCCCCTTCACGATTTCCTGTCCATAATCCCCCATCCCCTCCACTCCCCCTCCATCATACAGGTATTCCCCCTACACATCCCCCTTTCTGTCAACCCTATATTCCCCTGCACCTGGGTTCCAACCTTGGAGGACAAAGTGCTTCCCTTCCACTGGTGCCCCAACAAGGCTCTTCTCTGCTACATATGCAGTTGGAGCCCTGGGTCAGTCCATGTATAGTCTTTTGGTAGTGGTTTAGTCACTGTAAGCTCTGCATGGTTGGCCTTGTTGTTTTTATGGTGTTTTAAGTTCCTTCAACTCTTTCAGTACTCCCTCTAATTCCAGCCAAGGGGGTCCTGTTCTCAATTGAGTAGTGTGCTGCTATCATTGACCTCTGTATTGGACATGATCTGGATGTTTCTCTCAGGAGAGATCTATATCCGGTCCTTTTCTGCATGCATTTTTTTTAGCTTTAGCAGTATTATCTAGTTTTGGTGGATATATATATATATATATATATATATATATATATATATATATATATATATATATATATATATATATATATATATGCCACATGTGTGGCAGGCTCTGATTAACCATTCCTCGAGTTGCTGCTCAAAAATTTTGCTTTCATATCCCTCCTAAAGATATTTTTCCCCTTTTAAGAAGTAGTAGAAGCATCCACATTTTAGTCATCCTTCTACTTAACATTCCTCTGGTCTGTGGATTGCATCATGGGTAATTCAAGCTTTTTGACTAATATCCACTTATCCATGAGAACATACCTAGTGTGTTTTTCTGTGATTCATTTAGGATCACTCAGGATGATATTTTCTAGTTCATTCCATTTGCTTATGAATTTCACGAAGTCATTGTTTTTGATACCTGATTAGTAGTACTCCATTGTGTAGATGTACAATATTTTTTTGAACCCATTCCTCCGTTTAAATGGCATTTGGGTTTTTTCCAGCTCCTGGCTATTATAAATAGGCCGTCATGAACATAGTGGAGCAGGTGTCTCTGTTGTATGTTGCAGCATCTTTTGGGTATATGCCCAGAGAGGTATATCTGGGTCCTCAGGTAGTGGATTGTCCGATTTTTGAGAAACCTCCAGACTGTTTTCCTGAGTGGTTTTACCAGTTTGCAATCCCACCAAAAGTGGAGGAGTGTTCCTCTTTCTCCACATCTTCACCAGCACATGTTGTCACCTGAGACTTTTATATTAGCCATTCTGTCTTGTATGGGGTGGAATCTCAGTGTTGGTTTGATTTGCATTCATCTGAAGTGACATGAATCTATCATCTGAGAATATATTTCTAACAATGGCATTTTTTGTTTCACTTAGCAGGAGAAAACAGAAGAACTACCACATATAAATTATAGAGGATGATGGGAAGATGTTCTAAGGTCATTCTATTTTCATGCTCCTGTCTACCGCCCACTTAAATGTAGCAGAAGATATTATTACAAGATCCTACTTCTGCTTTATATTTCACCATATTATTTACAAATAATTTTCCCTCATTAAACTTATTTTATTCTGCATATTATATATTGTTTTCTATTATAATAAATGTTATTAAATTGTTTTATTGCTTACTCTGCAATGTGCCTTGTTCATAATTCTCCATAATCTTTGGAAAATAGCATTTTTCAGTTTAAAGCCCATTTCTAGTACTAGTTTTCCCACCTCAGTTACCAAAGTATGGCCAGAAGCTAATGCCATTAAAAATCCCTCAGAATTATGCCTAGAATCCAGTGCCATACAAAGTTCTAAATAAAATTCCAGTAACAATAAAAATTAATCATCATACTTGATGAAATTAGAGGTGGATCATGGTTTTTAGAATATACAAAATGAACTGAAAACATAGGTGCCTTAGCAATTGAGACACAACCTTTGTGACATGAATTTGGGTCATCAAAACTTACTGTAAAAAACAAACAAAACTAAGTATTCTAACACCAGCATCTCTAGACCAGAAGCTTCTACCTCGATGCAAATTGGAATTGGAGATAGGATCTTTTTGGCCAGGTATTCCTGACAGGTTTTCAGTAATGATCAAAAAGACCTGTGACGAAAAGAGAGTAAAAGGGAGAGACGGGGTGGAGAGAGAGAGAGAGAGAGAGAGAGAGAGAGACAGAGAGACAGAGAGACAGAGAGACAGAGAGACAGAGAGACAGAGAGACAGAGAGACAGAGACAGAGCCAGACAGAGAGAGACAGAGAGAGACAGAGAGAGAGACAGAGACAGAGAGAGAGACAGAGAGAGAGAGACAGAGAGAGGAGAGGAGAGAGGAGAGAGAGTAGAAAGGAGAGAGAAAGGCAAATTCTAGAGGCTCTTAACATTCAATAAGCACAAACTGTAAATATATCACTAGTGATGTGCTCTGTATATGTTTTACAAACACACACACACATAGGCACACACCCACACATGCACTCACACACACATATATCTACATGCATTACATACACTCAGAAATGCACAGAAGCATACAGTACATTTGTTATATCTGTGACCTAAACATGAAATATTTTTATTCATACCTTCTCTATCATAAAAGTGTCTGCAATACAAATTTGAAATATCGAAGTCTTAGAAAAAAACCTCAAATAAAGTAATTGATTATTTCCATAATTACTCTACATAGGTCTCTCCTGAACTCACATAAGTATAAGTTCAAAATGTTTTCATTTATTACTATTATTATTTTTTAAAGTTTATTGAAAATTTAATTATAGCACTGTAGGCTGACTTTTCTCCCTTCAGTCCCTGCAATCTCAAACATTTCAAAATTGTTTTATATGTGTATTTACATATATATATATATGTATCTTTAAAAATACGAATACAACTTGAGTTCATTTTCTTTGTGTGTGAATATGGTTTCCATGATGTTCAGTGTGTATTAGACAATCCATATCCAGATAATTTCTGTAAAAATTAATATTCTGGCAGTCATCTTTAGCTGCCGATCATTTTTGACACATCAAATTTTGACCATTGCTTCAATACTGCATAGGTACTGCTGTCATTGTGGTTTTGCACCTTTTTTTCTTTTCTTTTTTTTTCTTCTTTTCTTTATTAACTTGAGTATTTCTTATTTACATTTCGGTTGTTGTTCCTTTCCCAGTTTCTGGGCCAACATCCCAGACCCTTCCCCTTCCCCTTCTATATGGGTGTTGATAGGCAATTTCAAAACAGACTTTCAAGTATGGTGTCTGATACAGTCTTTGTAAACCCTCTTCTACAATGTTCGTGAGCTATGGAGAGTTTAGCTATAATGTACATACATTCACTAGTGGTAGGTATTCCACAATGCACTTATCTCTTCATTGTGTCCATTTTTTGTTTTCTGTAATGGTCTGCATTTTCTGTTCTAAGAGGCTTCTGTGATGATAAGATGGCCCCACCTATTGGTGGATATAAGACTAATATTTAGAATGCTGTAAAGAACCTGGTGACTTAGTAAATTTATGTGATATATATATTAAGGTTTATTACATCACTAGCTCCATAAATCTGACTAGATTTCGTGCACCAGCCATGATTTCAATACTTTTGAGAGAAATTCTTTCAATTGCTAAAGCATTTCATGGAACTTTTCCCAAAATATGGATGCTTTAGGTAGCACTTGGATTCCTGTCAGATATGTGGGCTTGAGTGCCTGTTACCAAATACATCTTACAGGGATGTCTCAGCAGTCAACTGATTCTATCTGGATATGTCTTAGAAACCTCTTTCTTTAAGTCAAGGTTCTAAGGTAGCTAAAGCAGTATGTAGGTTGAAATGTTAGGGAAGTAACTGATAGTTGTACACACATTGAACACCTATGAAATATGTCAATAACTAGTATCAGATATCAGGATAGGTGCAATAAGGGGCACTAACAGCTCAGTTGTAAACAACTGCTCTGTGATTAGACTTAGATGTAATTTCTTTATACCACAGCATTGAACATAGTTCTGGGTCTTTCATTTGTTTTCTCAGAAAAAAATGTTATTGCTAAGTACTGCTTTATAGATCAACACTTTATGCCTTGTTATTTCTCTTTAGGCCCATCCGTTCAGGTCCTTTGCCTTGTCCAAGTCACATATTTTAACTCCTCTTTTACAAGATAAATTCATTTTCCTAGGAAATTATGAATGAAATAGAAATATGCAATTCCTTCATTTTGGGCTACTTATTTTTCTTCTTTCCACATCTCAAATTAGCCATAATTGACTGTAGTCTGAAATGTTAAAAATTGAAATTTCAAGTAATAAGAGAATGATTTCCATACTGAGTTAAGTGAAGAACATTTAGCAGTGACAGTCTTATTTCTTCAAGGATGATAATCATTCTATCACCTACAGTTTCCTTACAGAGTGTGCTGCCCATCTTCTAGGTATTTATCAACTATTATGGAACCAAAGTCTTGCCCTGAACATCTTAGATCATACAAAATTGACTCCTGTTTCAATCTTACACTTGAATGAGTCCAGGGGGACACACATTAGTATTGAAGTAGTCAAAGTTCTCTTTTTGATGATCAGATGATAGTAAACATAAGTGAGCCTAAATATTCCATAAAAACATTCATATATCTTATGAATGAGTTTTCAACATGTAACAACATAAATAATTAACCCTCAGAGTGAGTACTACTTAAAAAACCACAAACTTGACAAAATGTAAATCAATGAAACCCCTCATTCACAGTTAACTTCAAAAGTATTAAGTGTCCTGTGGAAATTCTAACCAAGAAATAAATTACTTTTATGATTAAAAAACAAAACCAAAAAAAAACAGAAAAAAAAACAAAGAATACAACTGAAAGGAAGAAAAAAATGTCTTAAAAATTGAAGACATAACAGATGATGGAAAGATTTCCTCCTGCTTATGAATCAGTAAGATTTATAAAGTGAAAAACCTACACTAACATATAATACCTTTTTGATTCTATCATTTAAAACTAAATAAAATTTATAACAATTTTGATGTTAGGAGAAAAAATATTATAGAATTGATTTTTCCTACTTTCCTCGCAGTCTTCAAACAGGACCCCTTGACCTCACCCATAAAGTCTCCGCAACATGACTCCCAAAACTTTAACTGAACAACTACAGCACGTAGGAACATGTAAAACTAAATGGGACCTGAAACCTACACAAAGAAATGTTGGCAATTGCATCATAACAAGTGTATGCAATTGTATCTAAACCAAGTATATTTTTTGGATGCAGGAGAAAGATGAAAACTTTTTTTTTTATCCAAACTGATAGTGTGTATATTAGCGTTTTGAGAGTGTTAAGGCTTAGAGTTATTAATGAGCAGTATATATGGGACTTTGTTATTTTGTTGCCATATACTTTTCCCCCTTTTTGATGAATGACTACGGGGTTATTTATCATTTTTGTCCTCTTCAGTATATAACTTATCTTCATACTGCTCTTTTCCTTTTGTAGAACAAAATTGTTGATGAGAAATGGCTTACCGGTGACTACACTATGTAATGATTCTCCTCTTTGGTTGATAGGAATGATACTTTGGCTGAGTAATATAGTCTAGACTAGCATCTGTATTCTTTTACAACATGGAGGATGTTGATCCAGGCTCAACTATATTTTAGAATATCAATTGAAAACTCAGGTGTTGCTCTAATGCAGTCAGCGGTATATGTGACTTGGTCATTTTCCTTCATAAAGTATTTTAAATTCTCACTTCAGTTAGTCTTTGATTATTATGTGTCTAATTGATGTTTTCTACGCTCCTAGTACTTTAACACGTTTATCTTTCTGATTTTGGAGAAATTGTTCTAGAACAAACCCTATACAAATTGTTATAGTAGCTGTTTTATTCTCATGCTTATTGTAGTGTCCTGAACTTAGGAATGAGGAACCCTGTCTCACTTGGTTCTGATTGGTAAGTAAAGATGTTGATAGACAGTGTCTAGGCAGGGCACACAGAGGCAGCAGGTTTAGGATGCTTGGAAAAAGGACCAGGGTGAAGGAGGCATGGAGACTCACCAGGACAGAGGCAGTGGAGAGAGGTTCAGGACAGAGTGGCAGCTGACATGTAAGAGGCAGAGAAAATGCTGGCCCGGGGGGGTGGGGGGGCTGCCCAATGGGGTCCAGGGCAACAAAGAGGAATATAGACTTTAGCAAGTAATAGCATGGGAATATCAGAGGGGCCAGTTTAGGCAAGTGGAGGTTAGGAAGTGGTCTCGCTTTGAGATGTTAAAGGCATATAAAACAAAGACTCTTTGTATGTGTTTTCACTTGAGAATATAAAACATTGGGGTGGGGAAGAGGAATGTGCCTCAGCCCTTCAGCTTTGGGATCACTTGAGTAGGATTTACTGGGTACAGAAACATATGTTGTTCAATGTGTAATGATAACTTACTCTTAAAAAATGGAAAATCATGAATGTAAAACATGACCTGAGCCATAAGATTAAGGGGTCAACGTAATAGTCAAAATTTTGTAAGCAATCATTTTAATTTTAGTAGTCTGTCACTTTCTGTTCTTCCAGTGAAAATAGTTACTACCAATGCTGTCTGCTGTACCAGGAAACTGTAAGGGCTATACCCAGTTACGTATGAAGAACAAGCTGTGCAAACCTATAAGGAAATATTCTCCTGTTTTGTGATTACTTTCTGCTCTAAGGACACTTTCTGCTCTAAGGGACTATTGATCTGAGATTAATAGAATTTATGTAAATTTAAGAATTTTTGGTGATTACTAACAGTGAGCAAAGCCTTGATGATGTAAGTTTGCTCAATAAATACAGGGTTAAGGCACTCTAGTTGGGAGAAAGTTAAAAACATGAGAGGGGAGAAGGAAGAATGATTATTGAGGAGAAGCTTAAAGAATGGCGAGAAAGGAGAAGAAAATAAAGAATGATGAGAATCTTCAAGAAACCGAGTACCTGAAATAGTGGCTTGAATCTACTGCTGGCCCCAAGTCATTCCTGAATCAGCACTGTTCCTGTTCCCACTAAGGGCCCTCCCTATGCTGACGAGGTTCCTCAGCACTGGGTCATAGATAGAATCAGAGAATCTTGTAGACATGCATAATTCAACATAAAATATTTCAGACCAAAATTCAGTTACAACTTTGTAAAACTGTTGGTTGCTTTCATTACAAACCTGAATAAAACCTTCCAGGATTATAAAATATCATGATCATGAAGGTGGTGTTCAGGTCAAATCCATGTTGGATCCTCTGAGTCCTATATCTGAGGAGCATGGCGTCTTTAGCAATAGGTAAACACTTTAACACTCTAGAATACATCCAACAGAAATAGCCTATATTGTTTTGAGAGTGTCTTGAGCAGTATCAAAAACAACAGAAAAAATAAAACCGAATATTTATTTTTTATCTTTATTAAATTGAGTATTTCTTATTTACATTTGATTTTTATTCCCCTTCCCAGTTTCCAGGCCAACATCCCTTTAACTGCTCCCCCTGCCCTTCTACATGGGCTCCCCCTCCACATCCTCCTCCCATTACCACGATTTTTTATGCCAAGTTCTGGTGCTATTGCAGACAGTCTATGAGCTTTAGGCAGATATTTTTAGTAAAAGTGTCATAGCAAACATGTGAGTGTGTAAGTGTGTGTGTGTGTGTGTGTGTGTAATTATATATACAGAGGTATAATATTTGTAATTTCGGTAAATGAAAGAGGAACATAATTTTTATGCTCCTTATCACTTCTCTTGCTGTTTCACTCTCTAGAATCTCTATGCAATATGAAATAGTCCCTTTTATTTTTGACTTCTTCAGTTTTCCATCTTTTATGTTTGCATGTAAAATTTGAAGCTAACTATCATAGATGAGAGGGAGTATTCTGTATATGCCTTTATCAGTTTGGGATACTAACTTAAAACAATGGCTTTTTTTAGGTCTATCAATTCACTTTCAAGTGTCATTTCAGGTTTTTTACAATTGAACAGACTTGTACAGTATATATATATATATATATGTATATGTATATATATATATACACACACACACATATATATGTATATATATATTTATATGTATGTATATATGTATATATATATGTGTGTGTGTTTGTCTGTGTATCACAATTTTTTTGATGCATCAGTTTAGAAACATTTACATTGTTCTATATCCTAAATAATGTGAAAAAACTGGCAATGAGCAGACCTTGTGTGCTGGCTCTGCACCCTGTCCCACAATACCCAGAGGAATTTCTAAGCTCAGGTGTTCTGCCATGCCCAGGCTCACAAGACCTGCCACAAGAGCTGACCTGGGAACACTAACTCTGCCCCAACTCCTACAACACCCAGAGGAAGCCTGACTCCCAGGTGCTGTGAAATGAACAGTATTACAGGAGAGGCCAAAACATGTAATCCAACAACTGGAGGAACTGGATCCCCCAGAATCTTGAGACATAGCAACCCGCGTCCAGCCAGTGGAACAGCTGAACATGGCCTGAACCTGGACACAGAGCACACCTGGCATGCTGGCTCTGCATCCACTATTACAACATCCAGAGGGAGCCAAACTCCAAGAGGCTTGAAATTCACAGTTTCCCAGGATCCCAGGATCACAAAGGAAGCTTGACTTCCAGGAGATCTCACACAACCAGGACCACTGGAGCTCTGATAAACTCAAGATTACATTTGAGGTCACAACAATTTTCTGAATACACAGAATAACTACGACCATTCAGAAGTCAAGGAAACACAGAACCCTGCTCAGCCAGAGAAACGGGTTACTTCCAAGTTGCCCCAGTGACTGGTGTTAACCCACGGATCTGGTTCCTCACCTTCTCTTGAAACACTGTAAGAATATTTGATTCCTAGGAGCTCTGACACACCCAGGATCTCAGGACCTTAGGACCACAGGACGCGAGAATCACAGAATCACAGAAACACCTGAACTCTGGGGAGTTCTGACACAACCAGGATCATAGGAGAGACAGGCTCCAGTCACCGACAGCAAGGTGCAGGTCGCACTAGAGATAACCAGACCGCAAGAGGCAAGCAGAAGAATATAAGCAACAGAAACCAAGGCTACTTGGTATCATCACAACACAGTTCTCCCAGTACAGAAAAACCTAAACGTAACAAAGGCAATATAGAGCAAATCAGTAGCCAACATCAAACAAAATGGACAGAAACTTGAAGCAATCACAATAAAACTAGGGACTAGAAAGGCTTCCCACTCTCTCCCTACTTATTCAAATAACTAACTTTTAGCTCAAAAGTGAGTTCATGAACAGTTACTCATGGTAGCAATGCTCAATACCAATCTCCTAAAAATTCAAATTTGTCACGTTAGGAGAGGTATGATTTGAGCATCCAGGACAATGTTTTCTGCAAATTTTCAATAGCCAAGAAATAAGAAAGGGCTATATTCCTGACTATCTAATTGTTTTGCAAACCATGACCACAAAATGTTGTTGGAAACTTGTCAGACTTCAACCTAAAATCTATGAATGCTCTGATTTTCAACAGTGTTATTATTTACAAAATATACATTATGTTACTTAAAACTTCTCTCAATGTTTTAACAATGATTTTTATTAGGAAGGAATGAAGCTAAAAACATGCTCATGTACTTCCAATTTTCCGTATCATGAAACTAGTTTGGTACATTTTGTAAAGTATCTTTATGTTATTTTTGAAGTTTGTGATGACTACCATGAATTGCTGTTTCTCGTTGACATTTTGGTTTTTAGTGACTTAAAGTATTTCTTAGTAAAATTTGGTATCATTTTACATAGTCCTTGAAAGATAAAACATGAGTTGTGCAGAGTGATATTCACAAAGGAAATATATACATGAAATTTTGAATCATATGAGTAGGGCACAGTAAAAAAAAACTTCAAAAATAGTAATCACTCCATTATTACTGGAAAGTATGTTATTTGGAGAAAAAATGTTCAGCAGCATTTGGAAGTGTTCAGAGCAGAGAAAAAAAAAGAAAAAGACTTTGTATGAATGAGGTTGTCTAGTACAGAATGGAGATGAATATCCTAGTAAGATCACCAGTGGAAGGGGAAGCCCTTGGTCCTGATAAGACTGAACCCCCAGTGAAAGTGATTGTTTGGGGGAGGGCGGCAATGGGGGGAGGAAGGGGAGGGGAACACCCATAAAGAAGGGGAGGCAGGGGCTAGGGGGATGTTGGCCCGGAAACTGAGAAAGGGAATAACACTCGAAATGTAAATAAGAAATACTCAAGTTAATAAAAAAAAAAAAGAAGAAAAACCCACACTGTAAAAAAAAATTCCAGCATTAACCTCTGACTTCCACAAATATGCACAATCAAAGGCACACACTCATATGCCACACAAACACAGGAAAAAAAAAAGAAAATTGAAGACGCCCGTGATAGGAAGAAAAACACCACCTCCATAAAGAGGAGGACATTCTAGAACATAGATTTTATTCTGTATTTCTTTTATTACTTGCACTACAGTGTATTTACTTACAATTAGGATTACATAGCAGACAATATCCATGAAAAAAGTTGTAGATTGATAGATTTGTACTATTTTCATTAGTTCTGCGTAAACATATCAGTAGAAATACAGTTTGCAAAAGGCATAATTGGTTACTATCACTCAAATTCCTTTTTTTAAAGTCATAAACCTTCTAATATTACATGATCATTTTATAAGAATAATGTACATAACATATACTGTGTTAATTATGAAATTTACAGATTATCTCCCCGGTTGGTTCATTCTCCATGTTTTGTGTCTCTAGGGTTTACTACATAAATGTTATTATACACCTATAAATATGTATTCTTTATTGTAGTCCTCGGTTTTTGTCTGACTTTCAGCATTATGAATTTATCTCAATTAAGCACATTTTTCTATAAAGTAACTTGTGAGTTTTGTGTCTCTTACATATTGAAGGTCACAGAGTTCATGGTATCTGAATACTCAATTTGCCATGTTGACCATTGATTTGTCCAATGAACTAGGTAGTAAGAGTCTTTGGGGTGAATATATATTACAAAGTGTTTTTCAAAGTATTCCTTCAAAATGCAGATATCTACCATCTACCCATCCGTCTATCAATCTGTCTGTATCTCTCTCTATCTCTGTTTCTATTAATGAAATATATATATATGTATATATATATATATATATATATATATATATATATATATATGCTCTAAAACCAAAGGGTAGAAGGAAAAGGAAATTAAATTCATGTGTCACATTGTCAAAACATTCCATCTCTACTAATATATCATCACACTCTGTCAGCCTGACTGCTACAGAGTCCTCAGACTTCAGTAGTTGGTCAACTAACTGCTGTATGTAGTTTGGTATTCTGTGCCAGAAATGAGAAGAAAATTTCACATTGATTGAGAGTTCTCCATTCCATATTTTCTCACCATAAAGGTAATTTCAATAACAAATGTCATACTCATGACTGACTAATATTATTTAGAATTGGTCTGTCTTGATTTGTTCAGACTATGTGAAGTAATTCAATTCACCAGGGTCTTGAGAAGCTATTTATGTAAGGAATGTTCTCTACCAATTCCTTAATGAAAGACCTTTATCATGTGATGAGAAGAATGCATTAACCTAAACAGGAGAAAGGTTTCTGTAAACCTTCAAAAATATCTGTCCAGTTTATGAGTGAATATTATTTTATGCTCAATCAGTTGTTAACACACCACGATTGCAAAGATTTTTTTTGTAACCTCAACCCACAATAGAAGAATTCTGATTGTCTGCAAATTGTTTTCAACAAAATTTAACAGAATCCCAATTAGACAGGAATGACACTCCATGCATCATTTGCTTTCAATTTTATTTAACTATGAACTGAACTTTTCCTAATTGTTTTTACCATATCTTTACATTATTGGTGAGTAAATGTAAGGACTGCCATTGGCTGCTGTCTCTCTTTGAATCTAATTCTCAGGGATCTTAAAGGCTTTCTAAGTAAAAGTAATGGTGTCTCTCCACATTTCTTGAAAGAGGTAACAAACAATTTAATCAAATTTCATTCTGTTAAGTAAATATATATTTTAAATATTCAAACTGTGTTGCGGGACACAATAGAGAAACCATCAAATGAGTAGTCACTATATTAATAGAGGGAAGGCTTTTATTATAGATCAGAGTGTGCAGATATACAGAGCTCAGGGCAGAGAGTAAAACAACTGTGCAACCGAGCCTGTCTGGTAGGAAAGGGAGAAAATCATGAGAAAAATTCAAAGTAATTGGGCCAGAATAAAGTTCGCCTTCATAAGGAATACTATTCTAGAACGTTTAGAGAGGTTCTTTCCTGGAGAACAAGACAGGAAGGTTTGGAAAGGGATGGCTATCCAGTTGGGAGATTGAGTCTGGCATCTGGATATCTAACATTTTGGAGATATAACTAGTTAAATAAACAATTAAACCTAATTATTTTCTTCACATCTATTCATGGAAGCTTACAAATGTTTATTTGTGGCATTTGAATACATACATTTCTTTCTTATTTTCTCTTATTTACTGTATTTCAATATATCAGTCATTTGAAATCAGAATTAAGCAACAACAAATCTTTACAAAGAACTTTAATTTGGTAGAATTTTACTCTTTATAAGTACTGAATTATTACATATAGTTTGCAGAATGAATAATTAAACTATTGTCAAAATTCTATCTTTTTAAAGATATAGACATTCTAATTTCATATGATCTTTCTAGAATGGTGACATTTCCCATTTCACAGAAGTATGTGAAGGGTTCTGATTCTCTGTCAGGAAATCACATTCCAATTTAAAGTTCCTTGTGTTTTATGTCTATTCAGCTCTAAGGTTCACAGTGTTAATGAAGTCTCCATGCTACCTTTTTCATAAGGAACCTTATGTTGAAAAAAATAAGAATTGACAATCTCCTAGGATTCATATGCATCTCACAATATTACTCTTATCATATATATGTCTATCTATCCATCAATGTATCTGTCTTATATCTCATCTATATCATACAGCTATGTCTACATCTATATGCATACTTATAGTTGTGAAAATGTTCCAACTTATAGTTGGAAAATGAAGTCTGAATTTTAGCACCATTCACGCTTTGAAATATAGTATGAATATCGGTATTATAACATATCCACTGAATATTTTTCCTGCTAGGTGGAGCCCTGTATGAGGAGAATTCTTTTTTTTTTTCTACACGGAAATGATTGAGGAGAAAGATGTGGGAGAATAAAATCAAGCCGTGGTTTGCCAAGGTGCTGCGATTCTCTCAAGAGGCTGGAAAAGAAATAAATAATATCTCACCCTGTTCGATGATATTTTGGTTGTCTCCAGTAAACTGTAAGTATATGCATCATGCATTCCTTAGTATAAGAGGCCACACATTGGAAAGGACTTAATGTATAAAACTATTTGAAATATCCTTTATTTTTGAGACTATAATTACTTCACTACTCTCCTTCATTTTCCTCTTTCATGTCCTTTCATATAACCCTCCTTGTTCTCTTTTAAGATTATGACTTTGTGCTTTTTATTATTTGTTCTTACACATTATTTCATACGGAAGCAGGCTTAAGATACATATGTAATACATATGTATGTATACATATATATGTATAGTTGCTAAATATTTAAATATAACATGCTTGGTCAGTTTAATGCTGCATGTATTTGTGTTTTAAGGAATGTATATCTGGCATTAGATAAGCAACTGTGAATTTCCTGGGGAAGGGTTCTCTTACTCTCAAATTTCCTTGGTGGCATTTACTTCTTTGAGTAGGGTTGATGCTTAGTCGCCTAACCTTACATATTTCCAATTTGTTTGACAAATTCTTAGGCACATTTAGAAAATGAATTAAGGTATTACTCTGTTGTTTGAATCTGGCAAAAGATTAGCAACAAACTACCAAGGAGACAGTGATGCTAGCATGTGTCCACATTTCTAGCATTTTTAAAACTAACTTATGAGTATTACAACTCATAATGAGAGACTTGTGAACTATACAGGGACACATTTTTCTAAATAAAATATTAAATCCATGATAAGCAGAAGCCTTCTTGCTTGGTGTTTACAGATAGGTTATAGAAGCAAGATGGTTGGTCATAAGGGGATACCCATGAAAGTCTCCTGACCTCATAGCTTCCAGATTAACATGGAGAGACAGGAAGCAACTCCTATCCCTGCACTAATAAAGGAAACTGCTGGCACTAAGTCTTGCTTGGTGACTCTGCAGACACTAGAGTAAACTGATGTGATTGAATGAAGCTGTGTACATGGTTATATTGCAATTTATGGCCATAGAGGTGTTTTTTGGACTACATCATACATAATCTCCACTGGTCATGATCATAGCCTTCTTGTTATTCTAGAAGGTGTGATGTTGCTGCTGATATTATCAAGTAAGTATTTTAAGTGCTGTTCCCATAAATACATAAAATACACAGACATCAATAAAACAGTCTATTCCATTTGAGGGGGCAGGAGGTTAAATTTTCTGATCATCAGTGAATTATTTTCCAGAAGATCCATTTCACAGATTGTGAGAAAAATAAAATATTCAGGTGAGAGTTCTTCTATACATTATAAATACACCAACTGGGTACATTTTCCTTGCAATCCTGATCAGTCATGTAAGCTCTTTCAAAGAAAATGGTCATTTGTGACTTATTGAGGCATCTGAAAAATAAGAGAATGGACTGGCTGCCTATCAATCTGTCCATCTTTCTTGTTTTTCTAATCAGCTCCCTTACTTTCTACACTGGGAAATCTTCACATTTTATTTGAAAGATAGCAATCAACTTATCTGAAATGTGAAAAGGAAAAAAATGTTCATTGGCCATATAAGTGTAGTTTGTGGAAGGAAGTCAACTTCATTTTGTGTTGTCAGAATAAAGGAAATGGCAATTGTTTGTTTCTTAAAGGCAGTTGATATGGTCCCTTCTGTCGTGTTGCAATGGTAATTAAAACTATCTTTAGATTAACATTCATATTATAGAAAGAAGGTTATCAAGCTTATAAGAAATGATTGTTATTATTTCCATTTTCAAAGAAGATTATCTCTTATCAGACCTTGAAATGAGAAGTTTTAGTTTCGAGCATTTCTTGGTAATTTTGATTTTTATTTATGCATATATATACTTTTAGATGTTTTCAATGGTGAATGTAAATGGAGATATAACTGTCTCATATTATTGATACATGTGTGTATGTATATCTTGAAGTAAATTTTACTTATCTTGAAGTGAAAATAGCTTGTATTTTCACTATAGTGTGTTACATCAGATTGCATGAGGAATCTTTCTCTGCAGTGCAATTAGTCTTCACATGTTTCCAATATTAAAGGATTAAATACAGGATTTTTTGGATCATGGCTTATTCTTGTGATATTTTGTACCCTGAATAAAGAGAAAGTCATTGAAATCTTCAGTTACTTAGCCACATATTAGCTCACGAGTATTCTAAGGAAAGTTTAATACCTGGGTTTACACAGCAAACACACCAGATTACATTAGGTCCATCATTAAAAAAATACAAAAAAATCCTTAAATGTGGGTTGGAGATCTGTCAGAAGATAGAATGGAAAGGAGAAAGTGACCAAAGAATCATTAAACACACTGTATTTTTATGTAGAATTCTCAAGAGCAAATTACTCTTAAAATGAATGAAAAATGAAGAAAATATATACCTCAAAGAGGTAACAAATTGGTTACTTGTGTGATATGTACTTTGTGGGTTTGCTAAAGGAGCAACTGGAATCAGGTAATTGATTCATTGAGTACAGGGAGATGGACAACAGAAAATGTTTTTTTTATGCCAAACTATATTTTTTATTTTTTTCTAGAAAGATTTTTACAAGTAATTAATTAAAATAAAATTCTTGAAATAATTTCCTTTGTGTATTATGAGAAAAAACAAAATGAAATGGTTATTACTTTACTAAATCCAGGTTAGAAATATTGAAATAGGTCACTTTCTAAAAATGAAGCTCTGATTGGATATAGAAATGAATGTGTGCTCCTTTGCTCTGGGGCAGGAAGAACTGGGTCTTACCACAATTCCAACTACCATGCAAATTAAACGAATGGAGATATTGGATTCTCTTTCTAGAAATAGGAAGAAGTTTAAAGTAAAGCATGTCATTCCACTGACTTACCTGCGGCTTGGTGATGAAGTGGACATATTCAGGACAGACAAGAGCTCTGCTTCCAAGTCCATTTACCAATATTGGCCTATGGGAAATGCTGTTGTCACCTTTTGGTAAGACCGAGATTTCTGACCTGAGATCACAAGAGGATTGCTTCAGAATTTCTGGGTCAAATTAATGGTACGTAATTCACTTACCAGTGAATGAGTACACTCATTCTAAAATTCTCCAATTAAAAAACAATAATCTGGCTATGGCTATTGGTGACAGTTGAAGAATGTTTCTAGTAACATCTTTCACCAAAGACTTTCATCATCCCAAAATGTTTGCAAAAATAGAATCAATTTTATTCTTTCTGTATATAGGAGGCCAATTTAACTTTCCCACTTCAATGATGACCCTAGATTTTCTATACTATTCACCATATACATTTCACCATATACATGTAGGTAGTTGATTTATGTTTTGATTTCTGATGTTCATCAAGACTCCACAAGATCTGTGGGGCAGGACGGAAGTGCATTGTCTTCTAATAAGAATGTTGACAGGATAAGGGGTTTCTATATCCTAGCCATCCTTCTCCCCAAAATGATCTGATTTTGTCTGTGCTTTAAAAGTGCACATATGTATCTCTTTCCAATAATATTGTATAGTATAAATAAATTTGACAAATACTTTCTACCCTCACACATTTTCTTAAAATTTGTATTAAATTGAATGATGAAAAATTACTCATGCAATACCCAATTAAATTTCCATGTAGCATAATTGTCTAAAGTTAATTAAAAAGGACTAGTGTCATTAGACCATCAGAGTTAGGTATAATTTGCAGAGTTCAGGAAAATTTCACATTTGCATTCTTAACTTTCATGAGAAGATGTGTTCATGTCATATTGATATTATCTTGAGGGCAGTTGTGGGAATCAAAGGGATTGTGTAGCATATACCTTCTGCTGTAGACAAGAATACACCAAAATTCAAATTTATTTTCTACGTGGAAAGTTCATGCATACCCCAAATTTGAGCTCTTTTCATTCTTCTGTCCAAACTCTTAGTGTCATCACACAATTGACTCAAATAACATAAACAAAAGTTTTATGAGAATTCTAAGCTCTGAATTTGCTCTTTACATGGAAAAGCATTTGTCATAGATTCTGATAAAAGAGAAGATCACCTTTTGTTGTTTTGTTTCTACTCCTCTGGTAAAATCTCTAAAGATGGTTATTTAATGCTTAGTGTTTCTCCATTATCGAATATGAGAAGTATTATATTTAGAAACGGTAAAGTGTCATATGATGGCATTTTCATTCCAAAATATTCGGCCCTTAAGAAGTGGAGTCATGTGTAGACTACCAAATACAACTATACCATAATTAATGGCCACAAACTTAAGATATTTTTATGCACGATAATCTTAAAAATCTTACAATTTATCACAACTCTAATTTTTTCAATTTTACAGTTCCATGGAAGAGACCATTTGGTGGTACTTCTTTCTACAAAGGTATTTTACATATGTTCATATTTTAAATCCTTGGTGATATAGGAATGGTAGTATGTGTTTCAGTTTCTGTATGTATATTTGATAGTCTGTCTCAAAATCAGCTGTTAATTAGATGATGAATGGATAATGTTTCATATTCTCCTGTCCATTGCTTATTTTATTTAATTTTGAGGAAGTTCTGCATGTATTATTTCCTCTATGTATTGGAGTAAACACTACTCTCAAGTCTTAACTTTAAATTTCACTAAGTAGATGTCACTCCACCATGCACATTCAAACCATCTGCTGCTTCCTCCTTTGAAGTCAAGCAGATTTCTACCTTTTTGTTTGTTTCAGACACATCATTTTCAGGACTGGATATACTACTTAGGTCAATGTGCTATTACCTGACTATGTCATTGTTTCTGAAACATTTTTAAGAATTCACCAGTCGAATTATAAATATTGATGAACTTATTTTCTTGTATTGAAAGCTAAGATGATTCTGAAAAAACATTAAGGGATTAGCCTGAAAAAAGGTACTAATTCATTTTGCTGTATTGTATGCTATTTTTCATTTGACAGATCCATTCGAGATGCGAAGAAGCAGAACAAAATAGATTTATCCCTGCAGATATCCACTGAGGACATTGCATGCTGTGACACTGTATGTGAATAAAAACGAAAACTACTACTCCAGATTCATGATTAGGAGAGAGACAGTTTGTAAAGTAATGGAAGATGGCGACTTAAGAAGAGCATGGACGGGGAGAGAGGAAGAGATGGAGAGAGGGAGAGACAGAGGAAAAGAGGAAGGGAGAGAGGGAGAGAATTTATGCAGTAGTATGTGGATATTCTATCTGTATTCCATGCAGACATAGGACTCTCATATGTGACATGTACAAAACAACATGAAACAACACTGATTCATGTACTAGAGGTGTGAAAAGAGGAAATAATTTTTCTTAATCACTGAAAATTGAATAAAATAGTTCCAACAGCATTTAATTCCAAGTGAGGTATTATTACTACAATTAAAGTGCCCCCTCCTGAGGCCTTATTGCTTATAAAAAGACTTGTGTATTTTTCCACTATTCCTTATTCATTTTAAAATATTTATGACTAGTAAACCATTCTTGTTATATGAGATTATCATAAAGATTTACAGTTTCTCTCGATACCTAACTGGTCAGTGATATTCTAGCTCTTTATCTCCATCCTGTGCTCTTTCTCTATGGCCCTTTCTGTGCAGCCTCACAGCTGCACTTGAACACCAGCTACAAAATCATTACTTCTTCAAAAATTACCCTTATATATTTAACAGTGGTGTGTATGTGTGCATGTGTTCATCTTTGTGTACAGTGTTTATGATTACACTTACAACTTCACATATACTATACAGTAGTTCTATCATTGAGTTAAACTTAACTATATATTGAATAATTGTCTATTTTTTAATGCTTATATTATTATCTTCTTTTCAGTATTGGGTTTAGTGCAGACCAAAATTTAACTATAATGTAGCATGTAGAGCATTGAAGATATTTTCTACTGTAAAGCGGAATAGACTGTGGCTCAGGGATCACCATCTCTGTCTTTCATAAATGCTAACGGGTATATAATGGACTTAGAGTCAGTGTTCTAACATGTCACTGTGGATACTGTGAAAATAATGACGATATTTTAGATCACCAAGAAATTTCCTCTCCTTACCAGGTCTATGTTATACAAAACAGTAATTAAATATAGTATAAAATAAATTTCGATTCAGTGACATAAATCAGGGTAAAAGCACTAATTTGGCTGACCATTTGTGTTCTCAGGACAGAGAAGAGCCGAAGAGCAGAACGTCGCATAGGGAAATGTTCTCTTGTCTCTGCTGTTTGACTTAAGCTGTTGCAAACACTCAGCATTGTACATGAACAATATTCCTAATGTCTTTCAACACTTTTGTGACTTAGATACAATTCCTTTAAAATGAACATTTTTACTAATTTTCTCCTATGACTCTAGTGCTTTAATATTTTATCCTACCATAATTATTGAAAACCTTTTATGTAGTTCAGAATATTGGTAATATTTAATTTTAGCTTGCATTCATGTTATGATATTTCCTTTTTGTCGTTGAAGAGACATTATCAGATCATCAAAACACTCTTCTACCTTTCTTAAATATCCTCCATTATTTTCTTTCTCTCTAGTGAGTATTCAGAAATATATAATCCCTCATGTATATATGTATATATATATTATAAATATTATTATATATGCCAATTTCTTATTGGTTTTCTTTGATTTTCCGTTTATAGTTCAGCCTTTTCTTTTAGTAGTTTGAAATTCTTTGAATAATCAATGTATTTAATTATACTTGAGATAAACCTGTAAAGATTTTCTATGGATAAATTAGGAAAATGTTTTTACTATTTTTGTTAGGATTTTTCTGCCCAAATTTTCCTTTTTCCTTAATCTTAATATTGAATGTAGTCTTCCACACTGCTTATATTTTAATGTATATCGATGCAGATGATTTTAGAATTATCTTTATTTGATAATTTCATATAAATATAGAAGTGCCCAATCACATGCACAATCCCAAGATATCCTCAAAACTTTCCCTAGTCATGTTTTTTTCCTTCTCTTGAATTCAATAATCATCAATGTATGAAATATTGTCTCTTGGTCTTAGTGTTGTATAGAAAGAACTGCACTGTCCTCATGAGCCGATACTTATGCCAGGACCTGGAGTCAGTATTTTACTACATGCCTACATGACTTTAAGTAATGTGCTTTGAATTTCATATCTTTTTAATAATAGTGTCACCAAACTGTTGAACCTTTAGTCTATGAATATGTAATTTCAATATTTACAGTTATTTCTATCTGCAGATATATTTAAATATATTTATATTAACTATATTTTTATTTATCTTTGAACAATTAAAACATTTTATTACTCATAGAAGGAACATATCAGCTATTGTAAGGTTGATCCTCTCTCTTAAGAATTCCTTACATTTCTGTGGTTTATCATGAGTCAAGAAATATTTAAACATATATAATAAAACTACCCATTATATTTTTATTTTCATGCTCTTAAAATGTTACTTGTAAAAATATTATATTTAAAAGTTTTTTGTCTTGAAGTCTGTTTTATAAACAAAATCACCATCAGGAAGAGATGTGCACATTTTTGCAATCATTATTAAACATTAGTATGTTTCTAACGATCTGAAAACAAAATATTTAACCATAATATGAATTAAAGTTCTATATGAATAGTTACTATATGTCTTGTCTGGAATTCATTATAATAAAACTTTGTTATCTTAAAATTATACAGATATTTTCAGATATTAAACAAAATATCAGAATCTTTACTTTTCCTTAAATGTGCTATGCTCACATTATGTGTGTGTGTGAGTGTGTGTGTGTGTGTGTGTGTATGTTTGGGTCTGTGTTTGGGTCTAACTGTGTGCATGTGTGTATATGCGTCTGTGTTCCTGTGTGTATGTGGTATTTGAATGGATGCACATATTTCATTGAGCCATGTTGGTGTAAAAAGGAAAATTACAGGTGTTCATTCCTTCTATTATGTATGATTTCTGAGACCTGATGTATATTTTCATCCATAGATGATTAATTTTACATTCTGAACAAAACCTTAAATTGGTTCCTTTCTTGTTACATTACACTACAAGATCAGAGCTGTTTTTTCATATTCTAAGATGCTTTTGCATATTTGTTAGCTTCTGCATAACTAGATGCAAAATCAATTAGTATAAGATGTCCTTTACAAAAAATTCTACTAAGTTGACATGTAACATTAGGGTCTTCGATGAATCTTCAGAACCACACAAAGAAACACATACACAAACAAACAAACACATACACACAGGCACACGCAAATGCAAAGGCATACACACACACACACACACACACACACACACACACACACACATACACAAACACTCATAATTTTCCAAGTAATAGGTTATGCCAAGCAGTTGATAAATAAAAAAAATAAAAATAATGTGTAAAAACTCTGTGAAAGAGATGGCTTGTGACTTCAGTCTTGGTTCAAGGTTGTTGTTATGGATAGGGAGAGAGCACTTGCGCTGTGTTTGTTATTGAAGGGACTCTTTCCTAGACACTTAAAATCCTTATTACAGATATCTGATACTATAGAAACTAACTTCATAAAAATGTACTTATCTATTCACTGTCTTGTTATGTATTAGATTTCCAGTACATCAGTGGTTTCTTCTCAGACTACTATGCTTTGATTTTATGCTATTTTCTTCTTGCTGTCTTCCTAGGTCTCTGGAACAGATTCTAAATATGAGAGGCAGTAGAAAGCTAATAGTACAAGACCTTTGGTTTTACCAAGGAGTGTTAAGAAAAGGATTTCTAGATCTATCATCATAAAAGATTTCAAAACTCTATATCTGTATGCTGCTTTAGTATTTACAACCCTGATATGAGAAGAGTGCTCACTAATTTTAATTGTTATAAAAATAATTGTGCTGCTTCTCATCCTCATTTCCCTAGAGCTGTGCACATGCAGCACATGGAAGTAGGGTCTAATGCTGGAAGTCCAACTGGGAGGTAGCAAATGTCTCTTCTCTCCTTTTAAGAGCCCTCCATGACTACCTTCTGCCATAATTAAAGAAAAATCAGGATGCTTAGCACTAGCACGCATGGCATCTCAGTTACCCTTTGTCATACACAACCTGTGACATTTATGTTTGATTTCTCAGTGCGCAAGCACTAAATTTTAAGATAAATATGTTATACTGAGTGTCTTCCAGACTTATGGGAAGAAAATAAGTTACATATTAGAGGAGTTGTTACAGATTATAAGCTATAAATAAGGATTAGATCATAGTAATTTGTATTCATGAGCTTTCATGTTAAATTTTTTTTCTCTCTCTACATTCTATAGCCTCTATATGTAACAGCAACAAACTTCGATACAGTGAATGACATAATGAGCAAGTTACTACCAATGATGAGAAAACATGTAAGTTACTTTCAGTCTACTTTGAGTTGAAATGGAATTTTGCTTTTGAGATTCACATATGTGGGAAATATGTATATACAGAAGAAATTTGATCACGATACATTCATATACCTTATTTTGCATATGCCTCCTATTTAACCTGAAGGTATCAAAGACTTAATCATACTCCTCTGAGACATTTTTTCTTGAATTCGTGTCTAGTTTTATGTGATTTAATGACTCCTAGGCCAATGGTTTGAGCTATATGTTTAGATTCACTAGATAATAAATAAACTTTGTGATAAATTGTGATTAATTTGTCACATGCTCACACCTAATTTGAATGATACCAATGTTAGAGGGAAGAGTTTTCTTTCGTCTCTTCTTTTCCTTTTTTTGTTTTTATGAAAATTAGACTATACTCCCTATTTGGTATATAATTCTGTCGTCTTGCCCATTTCTTCCTGTTTTTATTTCTCTGTCTGGATGTGTAAGTGTTCAGGTTCTGTTGTGTTTATTTTTAACTTTTAGTAAGTTTTTAATGAATGTGTTCTTATTTATATTTCGATTGTTATTCCCCTTCCTGGTTTCTGGGTCAACATCACCCTAACCCTTCCTGCTTGCCTTCTCTATGAGTGTTCCCCTCCCCACCCTCCCCACATTACCACCGTCCCCTCAACAATCCTGTTCACTGGGGTTTCAGTCTTGGCAGGACCGAGCGCTTCCCCTTCCACTGGTTCTCTTACTAGGATATTCATTGCTACCTATGTGGTTGGAGCCCAGGGTCAGTCCATGTATAGTCTTTGGGTAGTGGCTTAGTCCCTGGAAGCTCTAGTTGGTTGGCATTGTTTTTCATATGGGGTCCCGAGCCACTTCAACCTCTTTCAGTCCTTTCTCTGATTCCTTCAACGGGGGTCCCGATCTCACTTCAATGGTTTGCTGCTGGCATTCGCCTATGGATTTGCTATATTCTGGCTGTGTCTCTAACGGGAGATCTACATCTGATTCCTGTCAGCCTGCACTTCTTTGCTTCATCCATCTTATCCAGTTGAGTGGCTGTATATGTATGGTGACATGTGGGACAGGCTCTGGATGGATGTTCCTTCTGGCTCTGTTCTAAACTTGGGCTCCCTATTCCCTCCCAAGGTTATTCTTATTCCCCTTTTAAAGAAGGAATGAAGCAATTGCATTTTGGCCATCCTTCTTGAGTTCCATGTGTTCTGTGCATCTAGGCTCATTCAAGCATTTGGACTAATATCCATTTAACAATCACTGCATGCCATGTGTGTTTTTCTGTGATTGGGTTACCTCACTCTGGTTGATATTTTCCAGTTCCACCCATTTGCTTATGAATTCCATAAAGTCATTGTTTTTGATAGCTGAGTAATATTCTATTTAGTAGATGTACCACATTTTCTGTATCCATTCCTCTGCTGAAAGGCATCTAGGTTCTTTCCAGCTTTGGGCTATTATAAATAAAGCTGCTGTGAACATAGTGGAGCACGTGTCATTGTTATATGTTGGGGCATCGTTTGGCTGTGTGCTCAAGAGAGGTATAGCTGGGTCCTCAGGTAGTTCAATGTCCAATTTTCTGACTAACCTCCAGACTGATTTCCAGAATGGTTGTACCAGTCTGCAATCCCACCAACAATGGAGGAGTGTTCCTCTTTCTCCACATCCTCCCAGGCAATTGCTGTCACCTGAGTTTTTGATCTTAGCCATTCTCACTAGTGTGAGGTTAAATCTCATGGTTATTTTGATTTGCATTTCCCTTAGAGTAAAGATGTTGAACATTTCTTTTGGTGTTGCTCAGCCATTCAGAATTCCTCAGCTGTGAATTCTTTGTTTAGCTCTAAACCAGCATCAGATATCAGGATAGGTGCAAAAAGGGCACTGAGAGCTCAGTTGTAAACAACGCTCTTTGATTAGACTTAAATGTAAGTTCTTTACCACATAATTGAATATAGTTCTGGGTCCTTCATTTTTTTTCTCAGAAAAAAATGTTATTCCTAAGTACCGCTTTAAAGATCAACACTTTATTCCTTGTTATTTCTCTTTAGGATGATCCATTTCAGTCATTTGCCTTGTCCATGTTACGCATTTTCATTCCTGTTTTACAAGATAATTTCATTTTAATAGGAAATTATGAATGAAATATAAATATGCAATTCCTTCATTTTTGGCTACTTATTTTTCTTCTTACCACATTTGAAATTAGCCATAAATGACTGTAATCTGAAATGATAAAAGTTAAAATTTCAAGTAATAAGAAAATGCTTTCCCATTTGACAAAATTCAACACCCCTTCATGATAAAAGTCCTGGAAAGAATAGGAATTCAAGGCCCATACCTAAACATAGTAAAAGCCATATACAGCAAACCAGTTGCTAACATTAAGCTAAATGGAGAGAAACTTGAAGCAATCCCACTAAAATCAGGGACTAGACAAGGCTGCCCACTCTCTCCCTACTTATTCAATATAGTTCTTGAAGTTCTAGCCAGAGCAATCAGACAACAAAAGGAGATCAAAGGGATACAGATCGGAAAAGAAGAGGTCAAAATATCACTATTTGCAGATGACATGATAGTATATTTAAGTGATCCCAAAAGTTCCACCAGAGAACTACTAAAGCTGATAAACAACTTCAGCAAAGTGGCTGGGTATAAAATTAACTCAAATAAATCAGTTGCCTTCCTCTATACAAAAGAGAAACAAGCCGAGAAAGAAATTAGGGAAACGACACCCTTCATAATAGACCCAAATAATATAAAGTACCTCGGTGTGACTTTAACCAAGCAAGTAAAAGATCTGTACAATAAGAACTTCAAGACACTGAGGAAAGAAATTGAAGAAGACCTCAGAAGATGGAAAGATCTCCCATGCTCATGGATTGGCAGGATTAATATGGTAAAAATGGCCATTTTACCAAAAGCAATCTACAGATTCAATGCAATCCCCATCAAAATACCAATCCAATTCTTCAAAGAGTTAGACAGAACAATTTGCAAATTCATCTGGAATAACAAAAAACCCAGGATAGCTAAAGCTATCCTCAACAATAAAAGGACTTCAGGGGGAATCACTATCCCTGAACTCAAGCAGTATTACAGAGCAATAGTGATAAAAACTGCATGGTATTGGTACAGAGACAGACAGATAGACCAATGGAATAGAATTGAAGACCCAGAAATGAACCCACACACCTATGGTCACTTGATTTTTGACAAAGGAGCCAAAACCATCCAATGGAAAAAAGATAGTATTTTCAGCAAATGGTGCTGGTTCAACTGGAGGGCAACATGTAGAAGAATGCAGATCGATCCATCCTTATCACCCTGTACAAAGCTTAAGTCCAAGTGGATCAAGGACCTCCACATCAAACCAGACACACTCAAACTAATAGAAGAAAAACTAGGGAAGCATCTGGAACACGTGGGCACTGGAAAAAATTTCCTGAACAAAACACCAATGGCTTATGCTCTAAGATCAAGAATCGACAAATGGGATCTCATAAAACTGCAAAGCTTCTGTAAGGCAAAGGACACTGTGGTTAGTACAAAACGGCAACCAACAGATTGGGAAAAGATCTTTACCAATCCTACAACAGATAGAGGCCTTATTTCCAAAATATACAAAGAACTCAAGAAGTTAGACCGCAGGGAAACAAATAACCCTATTAAAAAATGGGGTTCAGAGCTAAACAAAGAATTCACAGCTGAGGAATGCCGAATGGCTGAGAAACACCTAAAGAAATGTTCAACATCTTTAGTCATAAGGGAAATGCAAATCAAAACAACCCTGAGATTTCACCTCACACCAGTGCGATTGGCTAAGATCAAAAACTCAGGTGACAGCAGATGCTGGCGAGGATGTGGAGAAAGAGGAACACTCCTCCATTGTTGGTGGGATTGCAGACTGGTAAAACCATTCTGGAAATCAGTCTGGAGGTTCCTCAGAAAATTGGACATTGAACTGCCTGAGGATCCAGCTATACCTCTCTTGGGCATATACCCAAAAGATGCCTCAACATATAAAAGAGACACGTGCTCCACTATGTTCATCGCAGCCTTATTTATAATAGCCAGAAGCTGGAAAGAACCCAGATGCCCTTCAACAGAGGAATGGATACAGAAAATGTGGTACATCTACACAATGGAATATTACTCAGCTATCAAAAACAACGAGTTTATGAAATTCGTAGGCAAATGGTTGGAACTGGAAAATATCATCCTGAGTGAGCTAACCCAATCACAGAAAGACATACATGGTATGCACTCATTGATAAGTGGCTATTAGCCCAAATGCTTGAATTACCCTAGATCCCTAGAACAAACGAAACTCAAGACGGATGATCAAAATGTGAATGCTTCACTCCTTCTTTAAATGAGGAAAAAGAATACCCTTGGCAGGGAAGGGAGAGGCAAAGATTAAAACAGAGACTGAAGGAACACCCATTCAGAGCCTGCCCCACATGTGGCCCATACATATACAGCCACCCAATTAGACAAGATGGATGAAGCAAAGAAGTGCAGACCGACAGGAGCCGGATGTAGATCGCTCCTGAGAGACACAGCCAGAATACAGCAAATATAGAGGCGAATGCCAGCAGCAAACCACTGAACTGAGAATAGGTCCCCTATTGAAGGAATCAGAGAAAGAACTGGAAGAGCTTGAAGGGGCTCGAGACCCCAAAAGTACAACAATGCCAAGCAACCAGAGCTTCCAGGGACTAAGCCACTACCTAAAGACTATACATGGACTGACCCTGGACTCTGACCCCATAGGTAGCAATGAATATCCTAGTAAGAGCACCAGTGGAAGGGGAAGCCCTGGGTCCTGCTAAGACTGAACCCACAGTGAACTAGTCTATGGGGGGAGGGCGGCAATGGGGGGAGGGTTGGGAGGGGAACACCCATAAGGAAGGGGAGGAGGGAGGGGGATGTTTGCCCGGAAACCGGGAAAGGGAATAACACTCGAAATGTATATAAGAAATACTCAAGTTAATAAAAAAAAAAAAAATTCCTAAAAAAAAAAAAAAAAAAAAAAAAAAAAGAAAATGCTTTCCATACTCAGTTAAGTGAAGAACATTTAGCAGTGACGGTATTATTTCTGCAAGGATGATAATCATTCTATCACCTAGAGTTTTCTTACAGTGTGCTGCCCATCCTCTAGGTACTTATCAACTATTATGGAACCAATGTCTTGCCCTGCACATCTCATCTTAGATCATACAAAATTGACTCTTGTTTCATACCGCGTTTGTGAACAAGTAGGAAAATCTTACACTTGAATGAGGCCAGGGAGACACACATTAGTATTGAAGTAGTCAAAGTTCTCTTTTTGATGATCAGATGATAGTAAACATACGTGAGTCCAAATAATTCACAAATACACTCTTATATCTTATAAATGACATGTAACAACATAAATAATTTAGCCACAGAGTGAGTACTTCTTTTTAAAAAATCACAATCTCGATGAAATGTAAATCAATGAAACCCCATTATTCACAGTTAATTTTAAAAGTATTAAGTGTCCTATGGAAATTCTAACTAAGAAATAAATTACTTTTTTGTTTAAAAAAATAAAATCAAAAAAACATCAGAAAAACAAATAATACAATCTAAAACAACAACAAAAATATCTTGCAAATTGAAGAGATAAAAGATAATTTAAAGATTTCCCCTGCTCATGAATCAGTAAGATTTATAAAGTGAAAAACCTACACTGATGTATAATACCCTTTGATTCTATCATTTAAAGTTTAATAACATTTATAAGAGTTTTCATGTTGTTAGGAGAAAAAATATTATAGAATTGATTTTTTTCCCACTTTCCTTGCAGTCTTCAAGGACCCCTTGACCTCACCCATAAAGCCACCCCGACATGACTCCCAAAACTTTAACTGAACAACTACAACACCAAGGAACATGTAAAACTAAATGGGACCTGAAACCTACACAAAGAAATGTAGGCAATTGCATCATAACAAGTGTATGCAATTGGATCTAAACCAAGTGTATCTTTTGAATGCAGGAAAAAGATGGAAACTTTTTTCTGTATCCCAACTGATAGTGTGTATATTAGCCTTTTGAGACAGTTAATGTGTAGAGTTATTAATGAGCAGTATATAAGGGTCTTTGTTACTTTGTTGCCATATACTTTTCCCCCTTTTTGATGAATGACCACAGGGTTATTTATCATTTTTGTCCTCTTCAGTATATACCTTATGACTGCTCTTTTCCTTATGTAGAACAAAATTGTTGATGAGAAATGGCTTACCGGTGACTACACTATGTAATGATTCTCCTCTTTTGTTGATAGGAATGATACTTTGGCTGAGTAATATAGTCTAGACTAGCATCTGTATTCTCAGACAATATGGAGGAGGTTGAGCCAGGCTCAACTATATTTTAGAAATCAATTGAAAAGTCAGGTGTTGCTCTAATGGAGTCAGCTTTATATGTGACTTGGTCATTCTCCTTCATAAAGAATTGTATTGTAAATTCTCACTTCACTTAGTCTTTGATTATTATGTGTCTACTTATTGTTTTCTATGCTACTAGTTCTTTAACACGTTTATCTTTCTGATTTTGGGGAAATTGTTTTCAGAAAAACCATATGCAAATTGTTACTGGAGCAGATTTATTCTCATGCTTATTGTAGTGTCCTGAAATTATGCATGAGGAACCCTGTCTCAGTTGGTTCTGATTGGTAAATAAAGATGTTGATAGACCACTGTCTATCTAGGCAGGGCACACAGAGGCAGCAGGTTTAGGATGCTTGGAAAAAGGACCAGGGAGGAAGGAGGCATGGAGACTCACCAGGACAGAGGCAGTGGAGAGAGGTTCAGGACAGAGAAGCAGCTGACATGTAAGAGGCAGAGAAAATGCTGGCCCAGGGCGGGCTGCCCAATGGGGTCCAGAGCAACAAAGATGAATATAGACTTTAGCAAGTAATAGCGTGGGGATATCAGAGGGGCCAGTTTAGGCACTTGGAGGTTAGGAAGTGGTCTCGCCATTGAGATGTTAAAGGCATATAAAACAAAGACTGTTTGTATGTGTTTTCACTTGAGAATGTAAAGCATTGGGGTGGTTAAGAGGAACATGACTCAGCCCCTCAACTTTGGGATCACTTGAGTAGTATTTACTAGGTACAGAAACAGATGTTGTTCAATGTGTAAGTGATAACTTACTCTTAAAAAATAATTGGAAATTCACGAATGTAAAACGTGACCTGTGCCATAAGATTAAGTGGTCAACATAGTAGTCTTTGCAGTCTTAATAAACTTTGTAAGCAATCATTTTAATTTTAGTAGTCTGTCACTTTTCTGTTTTTACTGTAAAAATATTTAATACGAATGCTGTCTGCTGTACCAGGAAATTGTAAGAGCTACCTATGAAGAACAAACTGTGCAAACTTTTAAGGAAATATACTCCTGTTTTGTGATTAGTTTCTGCTCTAAGGACACAGGTTTTGGGACTATTGATCTGAGATTCACAGATTTTACGTAAATATACGAATTTTTGATGATTATCAACAGTGAGTAAAGTCTTGATGATGTAAATTTGCTCAATAAAAGACAGGGTTAAGGTTCTCTAGTTGGGAGAAAGTTAAAAGCATGAGAGGGGAGAAGGAAGAATGATTATTTAGGAGAAGGGTAAAGAATGGGGAGGAAGGAGAAGAAAATAAAGAATAATGAGAATCTTCAAGAAACAGAGTCCCTGAAATAGTAGCTTGAATGTACTGCTGGCCCCAAGTCATTCTTGATCAGCACTGTTCCTGTTCCCAATAAGGACCCTCCCTATGCTGATGAGGTTCTTCAGCACTGGGTCTAAGATACAATCAGAGAATCTAGTAGACATATGCATAATTTACCATAAAATATCAGACCAAAGCTTAGATACAACTTTGTAAACCTGTAGGTTGCTTTTGTTATAAGCCTGAATAAAAACTTCCAGGATTATAAAATATCATAATCATGAAGTAGTTGTTCAGGGCAAATCCATATTGGACGCTCTGAGTCCTATATCTGTGGTGCATGTTGTCTTCAGCAATCGGAAAACTCTGTAACACTCTAGAATAAATCTGAGGGCAATAGCCTACATTGTTTGAGAGTCTCTTGAGCAGTATCAAAAACAACACAAAAATTAAAACTGAATGTTTATTTTTTTTATGCCAAACTCTGGTGCTATTGCAGACATTCTAGGAGGTTTGGGGGAACATTTTTAGTGAAAGCGTCATAGCACACATATGAGTATGTGTGTGTGTGTGTGTGTGTGTGTGTGTTTGTGTGTGTGTGTGTGTTTGTGTGTGTGTGTAATTATATATACATAGGTGTAATATTTGTAATTTCTGTAAATGAAAGAGGAACATAATTTTTATGCTCCTTATCACTTCTTTGCTATTTCCCTCTCTAGAATCTCTATGCAATATGAAATAGGAAAACTTTTTCAGTTTTCTCTTCTTTTATGTTTGCATGTAAAATTTGAAGCTAACTATCATAGATGAGATGGAGTATTCTGTATTTGCCTTTATCAGTTTGGGATATCAACTTAAAACAATGGCTTTTTTTAGGTATATCAATTCACTTTCAAGTGTCATTTCAGGTTTTTACATTTGAATAGGTTTGTTATATATATACATATATATATATATATGTGTATGTATGTATATGTGTGTATATGTATGTATGTATATGTATCACAATTTTGTCTATGCATCTGTATAAAAACATTTACACTGTTAGATATCCTAAATATTGTGAATAAACTGGCAATGAACAGAAATTGGGTGCTGGCTCCGCACCCTGTCCCACACCACCCAGATTAATCTCGAAGCCAAGGTGATCTTACATGCCCAGGATCAGAGTTTGAACCTGCCACAAGAGCAGACCTGGGGACACTGACTCTGCCCCAACTCCTCCAAAACCGATAGGACGCCTGACTCCCAGGTGCTGTGAAATGAACAGGATGACAGGAGAGGACAAAACATGTAATCCAGCACCTAGAGGAATTGGATCCCCCAGGATCTAGAGACATAGGTACCCCAGCCCAGCCAGTGGAACAGCTGAACATGGCCTGAATCCGGACACAAAGCACTCATGGCACGCTGGCTCTGCATCCACTATTACAACACCCAGAGGGAACCCACTCCTGAAATTCACAAAATCTCACGATCCCAGGATCACAAAGAAGCTTGACTCTCAGGAGATCTCACACAACCAGGACCACTGGAGCTCTGATAAACTCAAGATTACATTTGAGGCCACATTTTCCCAATACACATCATAACTATGACTACACAGAAATCAAGGAAACACAGAAACCTGCACAGCCAGAGAAACGGGTTATTTCCAAGTTGCTCCACTGACTGGAGTAAACCCAGGGATCTGGTTCCTCACCTTCTCTTCCAACACTGTGAGAATATTTGATTCCTAGGAGCTCTGACACACCCAGGATCTCAGGACCTTAGGACCACAGGATGCGAGAATCACAGAATCACAGAAATAGCTGAACTCTGGGGAGTTCTGACACAATCAGGATGATATTAGAGACAGGTTCCAGTCACAGACAGCAAGGGACAGGTAGCAGCACTAGAGAGAACCAGATGGCAAGAGGCAAGCACAAGAATAAAAACAACAGAAATCAAGGCTACTTGGAATCATCAGAACACAGTTCTCCCACTAGAGACAGTCCTAAGCATATCAATGGCAATATCGAGCAAACCAGTAGCCACCTTCAAAATAAATGGACAGAAACTTGAAGCAATCACACTAAAACCAGGGACTAGACAAGGCTGCCCACTCTCTCCCTACGTATTCAAATATAGTATTCGAAGTCTTAGCAGAGCAATCAGACAAAAAATGTACATTAGTGTTTGGTCTACCAACTGCAAAAGCAGTTTGGTTTTTTCCTAGGAAATAAAGTGATAATTTTACAATTATTAATACGTTCTCCAATCCAGGCTCCAGTGTAAAGGCATTTTTATAATAAGTAATATGATTCTCACAGTAGTCTAATGAAATTAAGACATTTTTTGTCTTGATTCCTCCAGAACATGTGAACTAACTTTTAACTCAAAAGTGAGTTCATGAAAAGTTATTCATGGTAGCAATGTTCAATACTAAACCCCTTAAAATTCAAAGTGGTCACATAGGAGAGGTATGATTTGACCATCCAGGGCAATGTTTTCTGCAAATTTTCAATATCCAAGACATAGGAAAGGATTATATTCCTGACTATCTTATTGTTTTACAAAACATGACCACAAAATTTTGTTGTAAATTTGTCTTACTTCAACCTAAAATCTATGAACGCTCTGATTTTCAACAGTGTTATTATTTCCAATATATACATTATGTTCCTTAAAACTTCTCTCAATATTTTAACATCAATTTTGATTAGGGAGGAAGGAAGCTAAAAACATGCTTATTTACTCCTAATTTACTTTATCATGAAACTAGTTTGGTTCATTTTGTAAAGAATCTTTATGTTATTTTTGATGTTTGTGATGACCTCCATTGACTGCTGTTTCTCGTTGACACTTAGTATTTTAGGGATCTTAAAGTACTTCTAAGTAAAATTTGGTGTCACTGTACATAGAGAGCTAAAGCAAGATTTGGGCATAGTGATACTCACATAGGAAATATATACATGAAGCCTACAGAACTCCAAATAGATTGGACCAGAAAAGAAACACCTCCCGTCACATAATAGTCAAAACACCAAACGCACAAAATAAAGAAAGAATATTAAAAGCAGTAAGGGAAAAAGTCAAGTAACATATAAAGGGAGACCTATCAGAATCACACCAGACTTCTCGCCAGAAACTATGAAGGCCAGAAGATCCTGGACTGATGTCATACAGACCCTAAGAGGACACAAATGCCAGTCCAGGTTACTGTATCCAGCAAAACTCTCAATTAACATTGATGGAGAAACCAAGATATTCCATGACAAAACCAAATTTACACAATATCTTTCTACAAATCCAGCACTACAAAGGATAATAAATGGTAAAGCCCAATATAAGGAGGCAAGCTATACCCTAGAAGAAGCAAGAAACTAATCATCTTGGCAACAAAACAAAGAGAATGAAAGCACACAAACATAACCTTACATCCAAATATGAATATAACGGGAAGCAATAATCACTATTCCTTAATATCTCTCAATATCAATGGCCTCAACTCCCCAATAAAAAGACATAGATTAACAAACTGGATACGCAACGAGGACCCTGCATTCTGCTGCCTACAGGAAACACACCTCAGAGACAAAGACAGACACTACATGAAGTTTTGAATCATGAGTAGAGCACAGTAAAAAAAAACTACAAAAATATTAATTACTCCATTATTACTGAAAAGTATGTTATTTGAGGAAAAAATGTTCAGCAGCATATAGAAGTGTTCAGAGCAGAGAAAAAGAAAAAAGACTTTTATGAATGAGGCTGTCTGGTACAGAATGGGAATATCTGAGTAGAAAATTAGAGCTGCCTGTGGCAGGAAGAAAAACACTGCCTCCAGAAAGAGGAGGCCATTCTAGAATATAGATTTTATTCTGTATTTCTTTTATTACTTGTGCTACAACAAATTTACTTACAATTCCAATTAGATAGCAGACAATCTCCATGAAATCAGTTGTAATTTGATAGACTTGTGCTATCTTCATTAGTTCTGTGTAATTACACGTATCAGTGGAAATAGTTTGCAAAAGGCATAATTTGTTACTATCACCCAATTTCCTTTTTTTAAAGTCATAAATCTTCTAAGATTACATGATTGTTTTGTGAGGATTATGTACATAGCATATACTATGTTAATTATGAGATTTACAGATTGTCTCCCAGGTTGGTTCATTTTCCATGCTTTGGGTCTCTAGGGTTTACTACAAAAATGTTACTATTCACTCATACATATGTATTCTTTATTGTAGTCCTCAGTGTTGTCTGACTTTCAGCATTCTGAATTTATCTCACTTAAGCACATTTATCTTTAAAGTCTCCTGTGAGTTTTGTCTCTGTTAGATAATAAGGGCAACAGAGTTCATGGTATCTGAATGCTGAATTTTCTTGTTGACCATTGATTGGTTCAATGAACTAGGTATTAAGAATCTTTGTGGGTGAATATATATTGCAAAATGTTTTTCAATGTATTCCTTAAAAATGCAGATATCTAACATCTACACATCCTTCTACCAATCTGTCTGTATATCTCTCCATCTCTGTGTTTCTATATATCAATATATGTGCTTTAAAACCAAATGGTAGAAGGAAAAGGAAATGAAATACATGTGTCACATTGTCAGAACATGCCATCTCGACTAATATATCATCACATTCTGTCAGCCTGACTTCTAAGGAGTCCTCAGACTTCAGTAGTTGGTCAACTAACTGCTGTATATAGTTTGGTATTCTGTGCCAGAAACGAGAAGAAAATTTCACATTGATTGAGTTCTCCATTCCATATTTTCTCACCATAAAGGTAATTTCAATAACAAATGTGATACACATGATTGACTAATATTATTTGGAAGTGGTCTGTCTTGATTTGTTCAGACTATGTGAAGTAATTCAATTCACCAGTGTCTTGAGAAGCTATTTATATTAGGATTATTCTCTACCAATTCCTAATGAAAGACAGTTATCATGTGAGGAGAAGAAGGTTTCTGTAAACCTTCAAAAATATCTGTCCAGTCTAAGAGTGAGAATTATTTTATGCTCAATCCAGTTGTTAACACACCATGATTGTAAACAATTATTTTGTAACCTCAACCCACAATAGAAGAATTCTTGTTTTCTGCAAATTGTTTTCAACAAAATTTAACAAAATTCTGATTAGACAGGAACGACACTCCATGAATCATTTGGTTTCAATTTTGTTTAATGAGGAACTGAATTTTTCCTAATTTTTTTAACCATATCTTTACATTATTTTGAATAATTATAAGAACTGCCATTGGCTGCTATCTGTATTTGACTATAAATCTCAGGGATCTTAAAGGTTTTATTTTTTTCTCTCTTTTCTCTCTTTTTTTTTTTCTTCTGAGCTGGGTAGGAACCCAGGGCCTTTGGCTTTCTAGGCAAACGCTCTACAACTGAGCTAAATCCCCAATCACCAACGGTTTTTTAAATAAAAGTAATGGTGTCTCTCGACATTTCTTGAAAGAGGTAACATACGATTTAATCAAAATTTCATTCTCAAGTAAAAGTATATCTTAAATATTCAAAATGTGTTGGAGGACACAGTAGATAAACCATCAAATTAGTAGTCACTATATTAATAGAGGGAAGGCTTTTATTATAGATGAGAGAGTGCATATAGAGAGAGCTCATGGCAGAGAGAAAAACAACTTCATGTAACCAAGCCTTTCCAGTAGAAAAGGGAGAAAGTCATGAGAAAAATTAAAAGTAGTTGGGCCAGAATAAATTCGCCTTCATAAGGAATAATATTCTAGAACGTTTAGAGAGTTTCCATCCTGTAGAACGAGACAGGAAAATTAGGAAGGGAATGGACATCTAGATAGGAGATTGAGTCTGGCATCTGGATATCTAAAATTTTGGAGGCATACCTAATTAAATAATTAATTAAAACTAATTTTCTTCACATCTATTCATGGAAGATTATAAAGGGTTATTTGTGGCATTTGAATACATAAATTTCTTTATTATATTCTCTTATTTACAGTACTTCAATATATCAGTCATGTGAAACCAGAATTAAGCAACAGCAAATTTTTACAGAGAACTTTAATTTGATACAATTTTACTCTTAATAAGTACTGAATTATTACATATAGTTTGCAGAAGAATAATTAAACTATTGCCAAAATTCTATCTATTTAAAGATATAGACATTCGAATTTCATATGACCTTTCTAGAATGATGACATTTCCCTGTTACACTTCATGAATAATTCTGAGATTTATAGAGTATCTCTCAGGTTGTTTCAATTACAATTGTTTTTCTCTAGGATAAATTCTATAAAATTTACTATATATTAATAATTGTGTATCCTCCTCTGTATCCTTCAAAGCTGTCTGGCTTCATAGAATTATGTGAAGGTTTCTGATTCTCTGTCAGTAAATTTAGCACATTCCAATTTACAGTTCCTTGTGATTTTATGTCTCTTCAGCTCTAAGTTCACAGTGTTAATGAAGTCTCCATGCTACCTTTTTCATAAGGAACCTTATGTTGAAAAAAATAAGAATTGACAATCTTCTAGGATTCATATGCATCTCACAATATTACTCTTATCATACACATGTCTATCTACCTATCCATCCATGTATTTGTCTTCTATCTCATCTACAACATACAGCTATGTCTACATCTATATGTATACCTATAGTTGTGACAGTGTTATTCATTACAAACACTCGTGGTTCCACTTGAGTATTCCATGTTTTAAAGCTACAGGGAGAGAAATGGAATGCACATGTCACTCTGCCAGCTGGCATGAGCCTTAGAATATTGACATCACAATGGTTCTTCAGCCTGACAACTACAGAATCCTCAGACTTCAGTTGCTTTCTAGCCACTGCAGTAACCAGTTTGGTGTTTAGCAGCAGGAAGGCGAACGAAAATTTCACATTGTTTGATAAATTCTTCATTGCAGGCTCGTCTGAAAAGGTATGTATTTATATAATTTGATTCTATGATAGACTTATGGTATCAGGAAATGTTCTGTCTTGATCCTTCCAGATCATGTGAAATAACTCTCCACTCAGAGTTGTTTCTTGAAAGGTAATCATTGTAGCAAATTCAATACCAATCTTCAACAGAATCAAAGTTATCACATGGAGAGGGGTATATTTGAGCTACAGAGGAGATTAATTTCTGTAAATTTTTAAAAACTGCACAAATTAGAAGTCAGGATTATTTTATGCTTATTCCCTATGGATTACCCACCATAACAGCAGATAATGTTTTTTTTTGTTTTTTGTTTTTTGTTTTTTTTTTAAGAAACTGGTTAATCTAATCCACAATGTAAGAATTCTCTGGTTTTCAAGAAATTGTTATTTTTTCCAACATGTTTTGTGTTCATTGGATTCTAATTCTCATTATTCAACATTGACTCAGATTACAAATGCACACCTTTCACGGCGTGGTCATTTACTTTCAATAATGTTCATCATGAAACTGTGGTAATACTATGTTTAAAGATATCTTTTCATTATTGCTTGATGTGTGTGATGGCAACCATGGCTGTTCTCTCTTTGACGCTTTGATTCATGTGAGTCTTAAGTCCTTTCTAAATGAAAGCTAGGATATTTCTGTACAAATTCTTTGAAAGATGTAATAAATTTGTGGGATGAATTACAGGCACTTGAGTAACTATATATTTTAAATATCCAAACTGAATGAGCAGGGAAAGTAAAGGAACCATGAAAACAGAAGCCACTCATTTATTAGAGTAACAATTTTATTATGGATAAGAGAGAACAAATGTTCAGAGGCATCTGGAATATTTCAGGATATAGAGAAAAGAAACAGGTTTGATATGACCAAGTCTGAGAAAAAAGGAATACTATCAGAAGAGAAAAATGGAGATAGCTTGGTCAGGAAAATGGAATCACAGAGAGGTGGGAGTTTTCTAGTACATATTAGGAGTTAATATGGTGAGGTAGCAGACGGGATGTTGGAAAAGATCAGAAACCTAGATGGGGATTTTAAATTTATAACTAGTATGTTTACCCACTTCCGGAATAAAGAAGATCAGAATGGGAATTGATATCCTATAAGAACAAGTCAATGGAGAGTCATATGTCCCTTTTGCCACAAGGAAAATATGTACCTTTGTTAGAAAAGACCAATTTCACAAATTTTATGAATGCTTGTTTTCTTTTTCATTTTTGTTATTGTTGTTGTTGTTGTTTGTTTGTTTATTTGTTTGTTACCATCAGGAATCTTTCTTTACTGTATCTTGAGCTGGACCAAGCCTGGCATTTCTGAGTCCCTCCCAGAAGTCTAACTAAATCAATAAGATAACCTGATTATTTTCTTCACATCTACTCTGTTAGCTTACAAAGGTTTAGTTATGGCATTTTCTCAGAGTAACATATCTGATATCTGTCATAACGTATATCTACATTAAGATTCAAAACAGTTTCACATTTTTAATTATACATTAGCAGTGCAATAGCTTAGTTGGATGGTATCACCACAACTTTAGAGTCCACATTAAAGTGTTGCAGCAAATACAGTTTGAGAACGATTTCTCTAGATCCTTCCAATTACACTTCTTCAAACTATTCCCATGACTCTTTGGAAAAGGTTCCCACTTCTGAAAAGATGCTAGTTCTTCAATATGTTCCCAATAGTTTCCTTCATACATAACATATTTTCTGTTACATTTGAAAGCTGTCTATAGCTCAAGAGAATCATGCTTGGAAAATTGAGTCTGTATTTTAACACCATTCTCCCTTTGAATTATAGTATGAATATCGGTCTTAGAACTTATCCACTGAATACTTTTTCTGCTAGGTGGAGCCCTGTATGAAGATAATTCTTTTTTTTTCAACATGGAAATGATTGAGGAGGAAGATGTGGGAGAAAAAAATCAAGCCATGGTTTGCCAAGGAGCCGTGGTTTTCCGAAGAGGATGGAAAAGAAATAAACGATATCTCACACTGCTCAGTGATGTTTTGGTTGTCTCCACTAAACTGTAAGTATACACATCATGCATTCCTTACTATAAGAGGCCACACAATGGAAAGGACTGAATGTACGAAACTATTTAAACTATCTTTTATTGTTGAGATTATAATTACTTCACTACTCTCCTTCATTTTCATCTTCCATGTCCTTTCATATATCCCTCCTTGTTCTCTTTTAAAGTCATGGCTTTGTGTTTTTTATTACTTGTTCTTACACATTATTTTATATGGAAGCTAACTTAAGATACTCATATATAATAGATATGCAGGTATACATATATATGTATAGTTTCTAAGTATTTAAATAAAATCTGTTCACTCAGTATAATACTGGGTGTATTTGTGTTTTCAGGAATGTATATTTGGCATTAGATAAGCAGCCGTGTGAAATTCCTACGGGGGGGGTGGGTTCTCTTACTCTCAATTTTCCTTAGTGGCATTTCCTTCTTTAAATAGAGTTGATGCTTAGTAGACTAAACCTACATATTTCCAATTTTTTGACGCATTCCTTGGGCACATTTAAAAAATGAATTAAGGTACTACTCTGCTCTTGAATCTGGCAAAATGCTAGCAACAAGCTACCAAGCAGACAGTTATGCTAGCACGTGTCCACATTTCTAGCTTTGTTAAAACTAACTTATGGGTATTACAACTCATAATGAGAGACTTGTGAACTATACAGGGACACATTTCTCTAAATAAAATATTAAATCCATGATAAGCAGGAGCCTTCTTGCTTGGTGTTTATAGATAGATTATAGAAGCAAGATGGTTGGTCATAAGGGGCTACCCATGAAAGTCTCCTGACCTCATAGCTTCTAGATTAGCATGAAGAGACAGGAAGCAACTCCTATCCCTGCACTAATCAAGGAAACTGCTGGCACTAAGTCTTGCTTGTTGACTCTGTAGACACTAGAATAAACTGATGTAATTGAATGAAGCTATGTGCATGGTTATATTGCAATTTATGGCCATAGAGGGGTTTTTTGGACCATATCATACCTAATGCCCACTGGTCATGATAATAGCCTTCTTATTATTCTAGAACGTGTGTTGTTGGTGCTGACATCATCAAGTAGATATTTTAAGTGCTTTTCTAATAAGTACATAAAATTATCAGACAGACATCAATAAAATAGTCTATTCCATTTTGGGGGCATCGGGTTAAATTTTCTGATCATCAGTGAATTATTTTCCCAAGAAATCCATTTCACAGATTGTGAGAAAAATAATATATTCAGTTGAGAGTTCTTCTATACATTATAAATACTCCAACTGGGTATATTTTTCTTTCAACCCTGAACAGTCATGTGAGCTCATTCATAGAAAATGGTAGTTAGTGTCTAAAGGAAGCAGGCTAATAGTAAGAGAATGGACTGGCTGACTATCAATCTGTCCATTTTTCTTGTTTTTCTACTCAGCTACATTTCTTTCCACACTGGGAGATCTTTACATTTTATTTTAAAAGATATTAAGCAACTTATGTGAAATGTAAACCAAAACAAACTGATCATTTATTTACCCTATAAGTATAGTTGGTGGAAGGAAGTGAACTTCACTTTGTGTTGTGAGAATAAAGGAAACGGAAATGGTTGGTTTCCTAAGCCAGTTAATATGGTCCCTTCTGTCATGTTGCAATAGTAATTAAAACTATTTTTAGAATCATATTCATATTATAAAAAGGTTATCAAGATTATAAGAAAAGATTATCTATTTCCATTTTCAAGGAAGATTATCTTTTATCAGACCTTGGAATGAGAAATTTTAGGTTCAAGCAATTCTTGGGATTTTTTATTCTTATGTATGCATATATATAATATATATATGTATGTATATGTATATATATGTATATATATGTATATATATACATTCAGATGTGCCCAATGGTGAATTTAAATGTAAATATAACTGTCTCATATTATTGAGACATGTGTATTTATATCGTGAACTAAATCTTACATGATGGCTTGTAATTTGAATATAGCATGCTCATTAGATTATATGAGGAATATTTCTCTGTAGTGTAATTAGTCTTCACATGTTTCCAATATTAAAGGATTATATAAGGATTTTTTGGATCATGGCTTATTCTTGTGATATTATGTCCCTTGAAGTAGAGAGGGAGTCATTTATGTCTTCAGTTATGTAGCCACATATTAGCTCACAAATATTCGAAGGAAAGTTTAATACCTGGGTTTACACAGAAAACACACTAGATTATATTAGGTCCATCACTATAAAAAAAATTAAAAAAAAACATGAATGTGGGAAGGAGACCTGTCAGGGGGTAGAATGGAAAGGAGAAAGTTACAAAAAATCATTAAACAAATTGTATTTGTATGTAGAATTCTGGGAGAGCAAATTACTCATAAAAAGAATGAAAATGAAGGAAATTAATACTTCAAAGAATGTTGTTTCTTAAAAATAAATGTAATAATATCACATGCTTGATAGGAAGACATAATTCTAATTATTTGGCTAAATTATTGTAAAAAAGTATCATCTTTTTGGTTACTTGTGTGATATGTACTTTGTAGGTTTCCTAAAGTAGCTACTGGAATGAGGTAATTGATTTATTTAGTTCAGGGAGATGGACAACAGAAAATGGATTTTTTAAGTCAAACGATATTTTTGTTTTTATTCTAGAAAGATTGTTACATGTAATTAATTAAAATAAAAATGTTGAAATGAACTGAAAAAATAAAAATGTTGAAATAATTTTCTTTGTGTATTATGAGAAAAAACAAAGCAAAATGGTTATTACTTAACTAAATCCAGGTAAGAAATATTGAAATAGGTCACTTTCTAAAAATGAAGCTCTGCTTGAATATAGAAATGAATGTGTGCTCCTTTGCTCTGGGGCAGGAAGAACTGGGTCTTAGCACAACTCCAACTACCATGCAAATTAAACTAACAGAGATATTCAATTCTCTTTCTAGAAATAAGAAGAAGTTTAAAGTAAAGCATGTCATTCCATTGACTTACCTGTGGATTGGAGATGAAACAGACATATTCAGGACAGACAACAGCCCTGCTTCCAAAACCATTTACCTATATTGGCCAATGGGAAATGCTGTTGTCACCTTTCGGTAAGACATTGATTTCTGATCTGTGATCACAAGAGGATAGTTTCAGAAATTGTGGGTTAAACTAATTGTGCATAATTCACTTCCCAGTGAATGAGTACACTCATTCTAAAATTCTTCAATTAAAAAACAATAATCAGGCTATGGCTATTGGTGACCGTTGAAGAATGTGTTTCCAGTAACTTCTTTCACCAAAAACTTTCATCATCCCAAAATGGTTGAAAAACTAGAATCAATTTTATTCTGTCGGTATATAGGAGGACAACTCAATTTTCCCCCATCTATGATGAGCCTAGATTTTCTATACTCTTCACCATATGCATTTCTACATGTAGGTAGGTTCTTTGTTTTGATTTCTTATGTTCATCAAGACTACACCAGATCTCTGGGGTAGGACAGAAGTCTTCTAATAAGAATATTAACAGGACAAGATGTTACTATATCCTATACATTCTTCTCCCCAAAATGATCAGGAAAATTTCAAATTTGCATTCTTATCTTTCCTGAGAAGATGTGCTATGGACATATTGATATTATCTTGAGTGCAGTTGTGAGAATCAAAGGGATTGTGTAGCATATACATTCTGCTCTAGACAAGCATACACCAAAATTCAAATTTCTTTTCTACATGGAAAATTCATGCATACCTCTAATTAGAGCTCTTTTCATTCTTCTTCCCAAACTCTTAGTGTCATTACATAGTTGATTCAAATAACATAAACAAAAGTTTTATGAGAATTCTAAGCTCTGTGAGTTTGCTCTTTACATGGAAAAGCATTTGTCATAGACGCTGAGAGAAGAGATCACCTTTTGTTGTTCTTCGAATATTTTCTACTCCTTTCGTAAAATCTCTAAAGATGATTATTTAATGCTTAGTATTTCACCCTTATCGAATATGAGAATTATTATATTTAGAAATGGTAAAGTGTCATATGAAAGCTTTTCCAGTCCAAAATATTAGGCCCTTAAGAAATGGAGTCATGGGGTTGGGGATTTAGCTCAGTGGTAGAGCGCTTGCCTAGGAAGCGCAAGGCCCTGGGTTCGATCCCCAGCTCCGAAAAAAAGAACCAAAAAAAAAATAAAAATGGAGTCATGTGTAGACTACCAAATACAACTATACCATAATTAATGGCCATAAACTTAAGATATTTTTATGCATAATAACCTTAAAAATCTTACCATTTATCACAACTCTTTTTTTTTTCAATTTTACAGTTCCATGGAAGAGACCATTTGGTGGAACTTCTTTCTACAAAGGTATTTTACTTACGTTCATATTTTAATTCTTGGTGATGTAGGAATGGCAGTATGTGTTTCAGTTTCTGTATGTTTATTTGATAGTCTGTCTCAAAATCAGCTGTTAATTAGATGGTGATGGATAATGCTTTATATTCTCCTGTCCATTGCTTATTTTATTAATTTTGAGGAAGTTCTGCATGTATTATTTCCTCTTTGTATTGGAATAAACAATTCTCTCAAGTCTTAACTTTAAATTTCACTAAGTAGATGTCACTCCACCATGCACATTCAAACCATCTGCTGCTTCCTCCTTTGAGGTCAAGCAGATTTCTGCAATTCTGTTTGTTTCAGACACATCATTTTCAGGACTGGATATCTTACTTAGGTCAATGTGCTATTACCTGACTCTGTCTTAGTTTCTAAAACATTTTTGAGTGTCACCAGTCGAATGAAAAATATTGATGAACTTATTTTCTTGTATGGAAAGCTAAGATGATTCTGAAAAAACATTAAGGGATTAGCTTGAAAAAAGGGACTAATTCATTTTGCTGTATTGTATGCTATTTTTCATTTGACAGATCCATACGAGATGCGAAGAAGCAGAACAAAATAGATTTATCCCTGCAGATATCCACTGAGGACATTGCACACTGTGACACTGTATGTGAATACAAACGAAAACTACTACTCAAAGTTCATGACTAGGAGAAAGACAGTTTGTAAAGTAATGGAAGATGGAGACTTAAGAAGAGCATAGATGGGGAGAGAGGAAGAGGAGGAGAGAGGGAGAGAGAGAGGGAGGGCCTGAGTGAGGGAAAGAGGGAGAGAATTTAAGCAGTATTATGTGGATATTCTGTCTGTATTCCAGGCAGACATAGGACATTCATATGTAATATGGGGAAAACAACATGAAACAAGACTGATTCATGTACTAGAGTCCCGAAAAGAGGAAATAATTTTTGTTAAATCACTGAAAATTGACTCAGATAGTTCCAACAGCTTATAATTCCAAATGAAGTATTATTACTACAATTAAACTGCCCCGTCATGCAGCCTTATTGCTTATATGTAGACTTGTGTGGTGTTTGCATTATTCCTTATTAATCTTAAAATATTAGTGACTAGTAAACCATTCTTGTTATATGAGGTTATCATAAAGATTTACAGTTTCTCTCGATACCTAACTGGTCAGTGATATTTTAGCTCTTTATCTCCATCCTGTGCTCTTTCTCTATGGCCCTTTCTGTGCAGCCTCACAGCTGCACTTGAACACCAGCTACAAAATCATGGCATTTTATCCTCATATTCATTTGAATAATTAGTCATAAGGATTTGTTGCATGTAACTACTGTTCAAAAATCAACCTTATAAATTTAACAGTGGTGTGTGTGTGTGTGTGTGTGCGTGTGTGTGTGTGTGCGTGTGTGTGTGTGTGTGTGTGTGTGTGTGTGTGTGTTCATCTTTGTGTACAGTGTTTAGGATAAAACTAACAACTTCACACATACTATACAGTCTTTCTATGATTGAGTTAAACTTAACTATCTACTGAATAATTGTCTATTTTTTAATGCTTATATTATTGTCTACTTTCCAGTATTGGGTTTAGTGCTGATCAAAAATTTAACTATTATGTAGCATGTAGAGCATTGAAGACATTTCCTACTATAAAGCAGAATAGACTGTGGCTCAGGAATCACCATCACTCTGTCTTTCAAAATTACTAATGGGTATGAAATGGACCTAGAGTCAGTGTTCTTACACATCACTGTGGATACTATGAAAATAATGAAGGCATTTTAGATCACCAAGCAATTTCTTCTTCTTACCAAGACTATGTTATACAAAACAGTAATTAAATATAGTATAAAATAAATTTCGAGTCAGTGTCATAAATCAGGTAATAATCACTAACTTGGCTGACCATTTGTGCCCTCAGGACAGAGAAGAGCAGAAGACCACAGCGTCCCATAGGGAAATGTCCTCTTGCCTCTGCTGTTTAACTTCAGCTGTGGCAAACGCTTAGCATTGTACATGAACAATATTTCATTAGATGTTCAACACTATTGTGACTTAGATCCAATTCCTTTAAAATGAACATTTTTACTAATTTTCTCCCATGACTCTAGTGCTTTAATATTTTATCCTCCCATTATTACTGAATAACTTTGGTGTGGTTCAGAAGATTGGAATACATAATCTTTAGTTTTTATTCATGTTATGATAACTTTTATTTCCTTTTGTACTTTAAGAGATATTATCAGATCATCAAAACATTCTTCTACCTTTCTTTTTTTTTATTATTAACTTGAGTATTTCTTATTTACATTTCGAGTGTTATTCCCTTTCCCGGTTTCCTGGCAAACATCCCCCTAATCCCTCCCCCTCCCCTTCTTTATGGGTGTTCCCCTCCCCATCCTCCCGCCATTGTCGCCCTCCCCCCAACAATCACGTTCACTGGTGGTTCAGTCTTAGAAGGACCCAGGGCTTCCCCTTCCACTGGTGCTCTTACTAGGATATTAATTGCTTCCTATGAGGTCAGAGTCCAGGGTCAGTACATGTATAGTATTTAGGTAGTGGCTTAGTCCCTGGAAGCTCTGGTTGCTTGGCATTGTTGTTCATATGGGGTCTCGAGCCCCTTCAAGCTTTCCAGTTATTTCTCTGATTCCTGTTCTCAGTTCAGTGGTTTGCTGCTGGCATTCGCCTCTGTATTTGCTGTACTCTGGCTCTGTCTCTCAGGAGAGATCTACATCCGGCTCATGTCTGCCTGCACTTCTTTGCTTCATCCACCTTGTAAAATTGGGTGGCTGTATATGTATGGGCCACATGTGGGCCAGGCTCTGAATTGGTGTTCCTTCTGTCTCTGTTTTAATCTTTGCCTCTCTATTCCCTGCCAAGGGTATTCTTGTTCCCCCTTTTAAAGAAGGAGTGACATATTCACAATTTGATCATCTGTCTTGAGTTTCATGTGTTCTACGCATCTAGGCTAATTCAAGCATTTGGGCTAATAGCCACTTATCAATGAGTGCATACCATGTGTGTTTTTCTGTGATTGGGTTACCTCACTCAGGATGATATTTTCCAGTTCCAGCCATTTGCCTACGAATTTCATAAACTCGTTGTTTTTGATAGCTGAGTAATATTCCATTGTGTAGATGTACCACATTTTTTGTATCCATTCCTCTGTTGAAGGGCATCTGGGTTCTTTCCAGCTTCTGGCTATTATAAATAAGGCTGCGATGAACATAGTGGAGCACGTGTCTTTTTTATATGTTGGGGCATCTTTTGGGTAAATGCCCAAGAGAGGTATAGCTAGATCCTCAGGCAGTTCAATGTCCAATTTTCTGAGGAACCTACAGACTGATTATCAGAATGGTTGTACCAGTCTGCAATCCCACCAACAATGGAGGAGTGTGCATCTTTCTCCGCATCCTCACCAGCATTTGCTGTCACCTGAGTTTTTGATCTTAGCCATTCTCACTGGTGTGAGGTGAAATCTCAGGGTTGTTTTGATTTGCATTTCCCTTATGACTAAAGATGTTGAACATTTCTTTATGGGGTTTCTCAGCCACTCGGCATTCCTCAGCTGTGAATTGTTTGTTTAGCTCTGAATCCCATTTTTTAATAGGGTTATTTGTCTCCCTGAGGTCTAACTTCTTGAGTTCTTTGTATATTTTGGATATAAGGCCTCTACCTGTTGTGGGATTGGTAAAGATCTTTTCCCAATCTGTTGGTTGCCATTTTGTCCTAACCACAGTGTCCTTTGCCTTACAGAAGCTTTGCAGTTTAATGAGATCCCATTAGTCGATTCTTGATCTTAGAGCATAAGCCATTGGTGTTTTGTTCAGGAAATTTTTTCCTGTGCCCATATGTTTGAGATGCTGCCCTAGTTTTTCTTCTATTAGTTTGAGTGTATCTGGTTGATGTGGAGTTCCTTGACAAAACGGCAACCAACAGATTTAGAAAACATCTTTACCAATCCAACAACTGATAGAGGGCTTATATCCAAAATATACAAAGAACCCAAGAAGTTAGACCCCAGAGAGACAAATAACCCTAATAAAAAATGGTGTTCAAATCACAGAAAAACACACATGGTATTCACTCCTTGATAAGTGGCTATTAGCCAAAATGCTTGAATTACCCTAGATGCACAGAACACATGAAACTCAAGGAGGATGACCAAAATGCGAATGCTTCACTCCTTCTTTAAATGGGGAACAAGAATACCCTTGGCAGGGAATAGGAAGGCAAAGTTTAGAACAGAGGCAAAAGGAACACCCATTCAGAGCCTGCCCCACATGTGGCCCATACATATACAGCCACCAAACTAAATAAGATGGATGAAGCAAAGAAGTGTAGGCTGACAGGAACAGGATGTAGATCTGTCCAGAGAGACACAGCCAGAATGCAGCAAATACAGAGGCAAATGCCAGCAGCAAACCACTGAGCTCAGAATGGAACTCCTGTTGAAGGAATCTTAGAAAGGACTGAAAGAGCTTGAAGGGGCTCGAGACCCCAAATGAACAACAATGCCAACCAACCAGAGCTTCCAGGGACTAAGCCACTACCCACAGACTATACATGGACTCAATCTGGGCTCCAACCTCATAGAGAGCAATGAATAGCCTAGTTAGAGCACCAGTGGAAGGAGAAGCCCTTGGTCCTGCCAAGGCTGAACCCCCAGTGACTGTGATTGTTGGGGGGAGGGCGGTAATGTGGGGGTGATGGGGATGGGAACACTCATATAGAAGGGAAGGGGTAGGTGTTAGGGGGATTTTGGCCCGGAAACAGGGAAAGGGAATAACAATCGGAATGTAAATAAGAAATACTCAATTTAATAAAGATGAAAAAATAAAAAGTATTCCTTTCATTTCTGTGGTTCATCATGAATCAAGAAATATTTAAACATATATAATAAAACTACCCGTTATATTTTCGGGTTTTTTTTTTTCCTTTTTTTTTTTTTTTCGGAGCTGGGGACTGAGCCCAGGACCTTGCACTTGCTAGGCAAGCATTCTACCACTGAGCCAAACCCCCAACCCCATATTTTCGATTTCATGCTTTAAAACCTTACTGGCAAAAATATTATATTTAAAATCTCTTTGACTTGAAATCTGTTTTATAAACAAAATCACCATTAGGAAGAGATGTACACATCTTTGCAATCATTAATTAGACATTAATATGTTTCTAATGGTCTGAAAACAAAATATTTTACAATAATGGAATTAAAGTCCTATATGAATAGTTACTCTCTTTCTTTTGTGGAATTATTTATAATAAAAGTATGTTAACTTAAAATTGTACAGATGTTTTCAGATATTCAACAAAATATCAGAAGCTTTACTTTAAATGTGCTAAGCTCGCACTGTTTGTGTGTGTGTGTTTGTGTGTGTGTGTGTGTGTCTGTGTGCATGTGTGTATGTGTATCTCTGTTCCTGTGTGTATGTGGTATTTGAATGGTTGTACATATTTCATTGTGCCATGTTTATGTAAAAAGTAAACTTGCAGGTGTTTATTTCCTTCTACTATGTATGATTTCTGAGGGCTGATCTATAATTTCATCCATTGATGATTAAATTTACATTCTGAACAAACCTTAAATTGGTTCCTTTCTAGTTACATTACAACTACAAGATCAGAGTTGTTTTTTTTTCATATTCTAAGATGCTTTTTCATAATGGTTAGCCTCTGCATAGCAAGATGCAAAATCAGTTAGTATAAGTTGTCCTTTTCATAAAATTCTACTAAGCTGATATATAACATTAGGGTCTTGGATGAATCTTCAGAAACACACACACACACACACACACACACACACACACACTCATAATTTTCAAAGTAATAGGTTATGCCTAGCAGTTGATTAATACAAAAAAATTTAAAAAAAAACAATGAATAAAACCTGTGAAAGAGATGGCTTGTTTCAAGGGTGTTGCTATGGTTAGGGAGGGAGCACTTACACTGTGTTTCTTACTGTAGAAAATGTTTCCTAGACACTTAAAATCCTTATCAAAGATATATGATACTATAGAAACTAACTTCATAAAACATATTTGTCTACTCACTGTCTGTTTATGTATTAGATTTCTAGTACATCAGTGGTTTCTTCTCTGATTACTATGCTTTGATTTCATGCTGTATTCTTAGGTCTGGGAGCAGAATCTAAATATGAGAGGCAGTAGAGAGCTAATAGTACAAATATCTTGTTTTTTTCCTGGGATTGTTAAGATATGGAGTCTTGTTTGTAAATAATCATTATGGATTCCTAGATCTATCACCTAAAGGATTTCAGCACTCTATATCTGTATACAATTTTAGTATATAAAAACCCTGATATGATAAGAGGGCTCACCGATTTTGATTATTATAAAAATAATTGTTCTGCTTCTCATACTCATTTCCTTAGAACTGTGCCCTCTAGCCATGGAGTAAGGATCTAATGATGCAAGTCCACTTGGGAGGAAGCAAATGTGTCTTCTCTCTTTTTAAGGGCCCTCATTGACTAACTTCTGCCATAATTAAAGAAAAATCAGGATGCTGAGCTCTAGCACCCATGGTGTCTAAGTCACCGTTTATCATACACAACCTGTGACAGTTATGTTTGATATCTCAGTAATCAAGTATTAATTTTAAGATAAATATGTTAGAGAGAGTGTCTTCCAGACTTATCTTATGGGATGAAAATGTTATATATTACAGGAGTTGTCACAGATTATAAGTTGTAAATAATGATTACATCATAGTAACGTTTTCATCATGAGCTTTAAGGTTATTTTATATCATTTTTTCTCTCTCTACATTCTATAGCCTCTATATGTAAAAGCTACAAACTTTGATACAGTGAATGACATAATGAGCAAGTTACTACCAATGATGAGAAAACATGTAAGTTACTTTCAGTCTACTTTGATTTAAAGTGGAATTTTGCCTTTGAGATTCACATATGTGGAAATGTGTAAATAAAGAAGAAATTTGATCATGATACATTGACAAATAGACCTTACAAATGCATCCATTTTTAATGTGAAGGTATCGAAGACATAGTAATAGTCCTGCGAGTGATATTTTTCTTGAATTCATGTCTACTTTTATGTGAAATGAACTCATACCCCAGTGGTTTGAGGTATATGTTTAGTTTCACTGGATAATAAACATACATTGTAATAAATTGTGATTAATTGTTACATGCTCACACCTAATTTAAAGGAAACCAATGTTGGAGGGAAGAGTTTTTTCATCTTTTCATTTTTTATGAAAATTAGACTATACTCCCTATTTGGGATATAATTCTGTCGTCTTTCCCATTTCTTCTTGTTTTAATTTCTCAGATTGGAGGTGTAAGTGTACATATTCTGGTATTTATTTTTAACTTTAATAAATCTTTAATGAATGTATCTGTTTTTTAATGTCCTTTCTGCATACATATCTGTATATATGTTTGCTTTTCTATTTTGAAATGTGCACGTGTATCTCTGTTTAACTGTGCATGTGTGAGTGTTGTGATGGGTTTGCGTGTACATGTCTATGACTTTCTGTGAGTTTGTAAAATGAGAATCTACACGTTACTCTGTCTCTCTGTCTCTATGCCCCTCTACCTCTCCCTTCCTCCCGCTCTCTCTCACACTTTTTCTCTTTCTGTTTCATTATCACCTCTCTGTGTATGTTGGGGTGTGGATGGGTAGTTGGTGGTGTGTCTGCTTGTGTGTTTTTAGTGTCTAGTTTAATAATTAAAAACTTTATGGGACAATGTCATTGGTTTTAAATAAGAGTCTACAAGAAAATACAATTAATAATTCTAGTTAGAGCCACTCCTGGAGGGTGCTCAATATTTCCACATAATGTTCTAATTAGATGGTTGTTTCAAATGGATCCACCACACTGTGTGCAGTAAATATATTCCAGAACTTCTTTTCAGCATTGGGTCTATTTTCCAGGATAGACACATATCCTTAATCTCCACAGACAGGACATCTCTCATTGAAAGCCAAAAGCGGTTTTCACTTGTAAGCACACTCAAAGACTCTCTGTTTTTGACTATTTTGTTCACTGTTGTTGAAGTTATCATATCTTTCAAATGATACTTTGCTAAACTTATCATAGTCACCATGAGTATGTGCATCTGTGAGCACTAGGTTTTATGCTCATGTTTAGTTGAAGTTCAATATTCCTCACCCACTATGCACAGATGTAAGAAATTACATAATAATATTTGTCTTGGTTAGTGGTAATGGCTGAATGCAACTTCTTATTTTATTGTGGATCAGTAGATCAAGGCTCCATCAAAGAGGAAAGGCAAGTACCCAAAGGTTTTCTCCTGAAATCAGTCCTGTTTTCTCAATCCTCTGTTCAGAAGACATATCATTAATAGTGCTCTAAATAGTTTCCCTGTTAGAGAGCTAGATATGATAAGTAAAGGAAATTGCTAGACTCTTCAAGACTCTGGTGTCAGCTTATTTGTGATGGTTGGTTCTTTTTGCCTTCCAGAACATTGAAGATTTTCAACTGTGGTTCTGTCCTCGCCCTGGGGAAACTCCAAGAGCACTCCAAGGTAATAACAGGGTAATCTAAAGAGGGACTAGCTGAGTTTGGTGTATTCCCAATGTTTTCATTACTTTGTCTTATACTTAAACACTAAAGCAAAATGACTTAAACATGATGTCATTCATTTAAATCATAATTAATAACTAATATGATCTTCAGACACAAGATAACATCTCATAAGCAACGGTCTGAGAATGACAGGAATTTTTCTGTGCTTTTCTATTTGAAAAAACAGAGTTTTCCTGAAAAGGCAAAAAAAAAAAAAACAAAGCTTTAGGCATCTTGTTTCTGGAGAAAACAATTTAAAAAATCATTTGGTGATCAATACAGAATATCCTCTTGGCTAGAGAGATATCTCAAGAATTTCCATCACTCACATGGTAGCTCACAACCATCTATAACTCCAGTTTCAGGGAATCTAATTCCCACATCTGACCTGCACAATCACCAAGTGCAACATAGTAAACAGGCATTTATGTGAGCAAAAGTCTTACACACAGAAACAAGTTTAAATCTAAAATGTAATATCTTCAGTTTTTTCTCTTTATTCCAAATTATATAGATTTTTTGTAATGAATTTTATGAATCTAGCCATTTCTCTGAATCCATGTTAAATATTCAGTTCACATCTCATATGACAAGTAATTCTGTTACTGAATGTTACAGATCATATTCTGATTTCTGGAGACAACCTGACTTACTCACAGGTACTTGGTGTGTTGCCTTCTTTTATTTCAACACTAGATTATTGCCAAATGAATAATGATAATAGAATTATCAGAAAAGTTTGTATAAGAATTAAAAATCTGAGATCACCAAGTGTGCTTGCAAAGCTGGTCTTTTCAAAGGTAACTGTGTGAAGCTCTAACACATAGAGTTGATGTTCCTACAGGTGACTTAAATCTCTGAAGGTTTAGGAGCATGATCTCCCATTAAGGCCAGATTTTCCAGTTTTGTAAAGTATAGTCTTTTGTTGTAAAACCTGATGATTTTTTTAATTTCCTCAATTTCTGTTTTGTCTCCCTTTTCATTTCTGATTTTGTTAATATGCATACTATTTCTGAGAGTTTTTGTCAGTTTCAATTTATGCGTGTTGTTGACTTTCTCAAAGAACAAGATCTTGGTTTTATGGATTCTATTTATAATTGATTTCAGACCTGATATTCTTCCTGCTGTTTGCTTCTCTTTGGTTGGTTTTCTCCTTTTTCATCTAGACTTTTCATTGTTCTTTTTTGTTGCTAGTATAGGATATCAAATATTTTTGTGAAGACATTTAGTGCTCATATTTTATGTATGCAGTGTGAAATATTTAAATTGCTTACTATAAAGTTAGACAAGTGAAGTAGGATTCTAATGATGTAAAATGTTTATTGATATTAACACTCCAACAGCCATGTCTTCAAACGGTTAGAACAGAATATAGCCAAAATCCTTCTAATACATTGCACCATTAGGTCTATATTCTCTAAACAAAGTCGCAAACGGAAATTTTTCTTCTCATTGTTTTTAGAGTTCTCAGCTAACTTAATTCTACTATCTGAATAGGGTTCTAATGTTCTCATGTGTACAGTCTTCATTATCCCAAAGAAGAAAAAGGAAGAGGAGGAGGAGTAGGAGGAGAAATATGAAGAGTAGAAATATAGCAAAGCATTCGAAATTGGATCAGAAGATTTGCCCATATTCAGTTACATTAGTTACAATTCATGTTCTTTTTTTCTCATAGGAAATGAGTATCCACATGACATTATAATGATAAATATTCAAAAGAACTTCAGTTCACGGGACTTAAGGCATTTTACATCTTTCCCTTCCCTACCTGGGCTGATCATGAAATATCTAAACTCTGATGCACAAGGGCAATTCATCTTAAGGCCCAGAAACACAGCCAGAAGCCAACAGCAAAAAAGTGAGTCCACCGTCTTTTTAAGGTGGCTTTTCTTAGTTCCCATTTTAATTTGTCATAAAATATCGCAGCATACTATCATTTCATTGCTTGGGAGAGGGGCACTGTAATAAACAACAACAACAACAACAACAAAAGCTAAAAAATATGTTCCAGGTCCATATGAAGAGAACTCTAAATTCTGATGTGAAGACTAGGCTTGGTTATAGGGAGAACTTTTCATTTATTCCAGACAGATATTCACCATAAATTGGTTTCCCAAGCACTGTGTGCACACATTTTTGTCCCATTAGAATTGCAGCCCTAAGTCATGGATCCTGATAAATTGCCCCTCAAGTGTTTGTATGATTAGAGCACAAAGTGACTTACGAACTACATTTTGACAAACTATTGCAATGAAAGCTACATAGAAAAAGTAGACTTATGGGATTGAAGATAATCTGTTGCAGACTTCAATACAAATTAACTTAAGCTTATAGCCAAGTCTCTAATCTCATTTAAAATTATATAAACATATCCTTTATACCTATATCTAGAGTCGAAATGTTCCTAAAATTGAAAGACTGGGCATTTTTAATTTGTTAAAAATATTTTGCAAAGGATAGAATACTTTTATACTTTCTCCTTACTCTCTTTTCTTGGAAACCTCCCACTTACGCACTTGATTTCTTTTAAATTTTGTCTTTTTTCATAATTATTAAATTTACATTTGAAATGTTGTTCCCTTCCTGGTCCCCACCTAAGAATAACCAACTTCATCCCTCTGCGCCTCTGCCTCTAAGAGGGTGCTACGCCCCCAACCCCCCTATTCCCACCTCACCCATCTATCCTTCCCTTTTCTGGGTCTTTTACTGAAGCAACAGCCTGTACATATTTCAGGGAGCTTGTTCAACCAAGGCATCTAGTATTTCATGATGCACTGTGGAGTTAGACAGCATCATCTTGTGGGAATGCTACCTAGAGAAATTTAGACCATATCTTAGAGACATCAGTAAGATTAATAACAGTGTAGATTATATGGGAAGAAGGAGGTATAAACACAACAGAATTATTAACCTATTAAAATAGGGACATTTTCCAATTGAAATTTAGTTTTGTAAAAGATCTTTATAAATTATACTATCCCATGTAATGATCTCAACTCCTGATCAGATATGAAGGAAAAGACTCTTAAGAAACAAAGAACTTCTAAATCATCGTGGTGGCACAGGAGCTATGAGCCCCACCCAGACCAAGTATGCAACACCCCAAAAGTTAATAATGGAGGAAAACTGTTTGGAAGAGAACTCAGTTCCATTTGTAAGGATGGCAACCTGCCCTTGGCAATTCTGGTATGTCTCATATGGTTCTTCTCTGGCTCTCCTAAGACAAAATCCTGCTTCTTAAATACATGACCCTTTTCTTCTATCACCATGTGGAGTAAAAAGTGTGTCTCAAATCATTGGCTTTCAAATAAGAAGATGAGAGAGGGTTATTCAGGGACGATCTCTTGGAAAAGTTTGATTTACTCCCTTAACTATTTTGGAAAATTTGATAAAAAGAAATGTTGCATGAACTTTAAACATTAATGTTAACATGGGCTCTATACAACAGAAGATTGAGGCACAAAACCAGCCTGAGGGCCTCTGTGTCCATGCAAGTACTTGCACTGCACCTGTGCACACCATTGGTCTGGTTATCAAGGAGCCAATAATGCTCTGTGCTCCAGAAAGCCTGACAGATATTTCCATCCTTCCTCTCAGGACATGCTGTCCCTACTAAAAAGGGAAGGGCCCACAACCGAGGGTGTCTTTATAATACGTCCGAGTATAACAATGTGCCAAACAATAAAAGACAAATTGGATTCAGAGGAAGAGGTGGATATGAACAAGCTATCAGTGCATGTCGTGTCGTGGATCTTTAAGGTAGGGAAAGTCCTTCCATCATCCACCCTCAAGCTTCCTGAGTGAATGGGAATAGTGTCCTTCCTTTTGCATTCTATTGAGTGACAATAGATACACATGAGAGAAATATGAGAAGCTCTAAGTCTCCTCTGTTAGTCTTAATAACATGGATGATGTTTTGTTCAGAAATTATTTGAGCAAGGCTATTGTTGGATTATCAAAACTGAGCCCTCCCTTCATTTCTAGGAGATCCAATGTCAAAGCAAATGTCCTTGTCCTCTGGTATACAATATTTGTGACTCTCTTACCCAATGCTCAGAGACCACAGTTCAGGAGTTAGCATAAACTGGGGATCAAAGCCACAGGATATTTTGTTCCCTGTGCCTTAAACAGCTGTAGTTTTAAGTCACAGTCTCCAACCACTGCAAAGAGATCTTTACTGATGGGTAAGGGCTATGTTATCTGTGAATATTAGTAAAATATTAATAATAGAGTTAGGAGTCACACTTGTTTAGTGAAATAGGGGCAGGGCATTCACTAAGAACCCTGACCACACGTTCCTCCATGCTTCAAGTACCAGACATGGCTTTCTGCTCCTGAGAAATCAGATAGTATTTCCTACAATTGTCTTTGTTGTGGTTACTACCATAATTTATGTTTCTATCATGTAAAATAGTATTTGAACTGAAATATTTTTTGCTTATATGTGCTAGCTGGCTTAGCTGTCCACTAGAGGAATGTTGAGCTGAGGACAGATTTTTCTATAGTCCATGTAAATCTGAAAATCTACTCTTTGCTTTCTGTTTTGAATAGATGAAACTTACTGGACCAATATACTGTGGAACATTCTAAGTAGGGGAAATTTGGGGAGCTGTGAAGAAAGTTAGAATTAACTTGAAATTTACAGTTGAATGCATTTTGAATAATTTCCATGATTAATTTCTTCCATAAAATATTTTTGCTCTTTTTTAAGGACTTTCTACAAAACATTGAAGGAAGTCTGATGACTTCAAAACTGTATGATGAGTGGATTGCTGTAACCAAAAAAGTCGATGACGAAGAGAAATTAGCTGCAGTGCAGAGGTAATTGTAGGCAAACTCTGTGAACAACATCAACAAAATAGAAGTAGTATTTGCTTACACATTAGAGATAATATATCACAGCAATATTTACTAAAAACATTGACAGACAGCAAAAGGTTTCACTTGTTCACACACACAAAAGACACTTTGAAAAGAGAAGTGTGAGTTACAGTGGCCCAAGCTTTTATCTTACCTTCACATTCCAATTAGATTTGTCTTTTTTTCTGAATTGGATAAATATTTCAAGCAATAATTTGAAGAAAAATTCTTCCATTTTATTTTGAGAGCATCCAGCAAATGATACAATCACTCTGTTCCCTTCATTCATATTTACAGATCGAGTATACTTGTTTAAAAATAACTTTCTCTACATTCAGCCTTTTAGATAAACTGCCATCTGCAAATGCTGTGCTTCTGAGGCAAATTTTTCAAATATTATATGAAATAAAAAGTAATTCTTCTGTTAATGAGATGTCTTCTTACAATCTATCTGTTGGGATAGCTCCATGTCTCTTATTCATGCCCAGTTACTGCAATAACGGAGGGACAAATGACATTCCCATAAAGGTAACGCCTAACTTTGATACGCCTTTACAATGAGACAGGAAAAAAGGATTATCCTGAGAATCCAGGTTATTCTGTTGTTGTGGGTAATTGTTTTGGTTTTGGTTTTGTTTCATTTTGTAAAGGAAGTACAGCTTTGAAAGGTGTTCTTCTGCAGGGAAGGAATCATTGGTGAATTTTAACTAAAACATAAATGTGTATTTGAGCTCAGTGACTCAGTCTTTAGTCGTCATTTAGAATGTCCTAGACTCACGCAGTGAAAACAAATGCTGTGAAATGATACAAAAAGTAATAATCCTGGGTATTGATTGGGTCAGCAAACCAGACTTAATACGGATATAATCAGTGTAGAATGTGGGAAATTCTACTTGTTTTCAGGGTGGTTTCCCCAACAAAACAAAGGCAATGCAATTTGGATTGCTTTAATCAGATAAGGTCATTAGAACTCCTGATTAATGTTAGTAAGTACACCCTTGCGCTCTGGGTGCTGGTTATGATTGATTTAGAAAAGTGATTGAGTATACTCTTCTATGTTAGCCACCTTTTAAATACTATAATGAAACACCAAAATTTACATAGTATATTGATCAAATGGTTCATTTCATTAATAAGTATCTGAGTTTCTGATTCATTATTAATTGACCAATTGTCATTGGACCTCTAAGGCTCATATTATAAAACAGCCCAATTGAGAAACAATAATATTCCTCACATTGTGTAGAATCAAAGGTCAGGAGGAAAAGACAGGGTACCAAAGAAGCTGCCATTGAAGATCAATAATTATCCCATTTCCTCCGAGAAAATCTTATTTCAAATACCTCCCAATACAATGAACCATAAGATCAAGATGTTACCATTGCTTCTGAACTGAGTAATCACTGTTTTAAGATTAAGTAATTAATTAAGGATATGTGAAGAAATGACTTACAGTGATATACTGATGCAGCTGTTACCATTGCACTGTACTGAGACATGATGGGCTCAGATGGGTTTGCCTGTCTCTTGCTTTTTAGACAACCATTGGGAACTTTTCATCAGATGGTGCCTGCATTGAGAAGCCATTTTTCTCCTTAGTTCTGCCTTTCTATAAGCATCCTTACAATCATGCTCACTCATGGGTGTATCAAATGTAACCAAAGCTATTTCAGTGTACAGTACACATCACGTACTGGCCATCACAATGTAAAAACTGGAAATCATCCTCTTATATAACATTGCACTGTGATGATCACACTTGAACATTAGATCTAAGAATCTTTGAAATGTCTGGCATAGCCAGCCCCTGTATTCTAACAGCTAACTTTTTCTCAGAATTTTAATCTGCACATTTTTAGCCTCCAAGACTAATAAGTAAAATGTGATTTGCAACCAGGCAAACTAAAAGAGACATTCTGTGTTTGCCCTCCTTTACCACAGATTTCTCTGGTAACATTTATGATCGAAAACACTCCAAAAATTTTTGGAGAGGACGTGGTTGCAGTGTCATATGAAACATCCCTAACTCATCCTCCCGGAGCAAAGTCCTCATGTTCCCCTGACACTTCAGCAAATACCAGAAACGTGAAGCAAACCAATCGTGGACTCAGCAGCTGCCCCACTGAGAGGACATGCACTCCTGACTATAATGCACTGCCAGGAAGTCCAGCTGCCCCTCTTCCCTGTGAAGACATTCTAGGTGTGTAAACTTGTTCTACTACCATAACTTAAAGGTAGAATCATTGAGCACTGAAAATATATTTGTAACAAACAGCAATGAAGGATTTCCTGAAGCATGTGAAGAAAAATTTTGCCTATGCATTATAGGTATTATCCCATTGTTATTATTTGCCTCCTAATTTAAGTACCTCTTTCCACTGTTCCTTACTTTATGTTAGAGGTTACTCCCAGCAATGAGATTAAATAATTAAGGATATGTAAGTAAATGATACTTACAGTGAAAAATTGAGTCTTAACATAGATTCTTAAAGAAAATATCAACTCAATAGCAAATTGGGTTTTCTCTATCTAACAGGTCTGGTTGTCATGAAACTTGCTTTATGTACCAGAATGACCTCAAATTCACTATGCTCCCCCTTGCTCTTCTTCCTGAGGTCTGGGAATATAGCCATGTGGCACTATGCTAGTCTCTTATGAAAATCTGAATATATAGCATAATATACCCATATGTTTGACATAGACACTATGATCTGAGATTTGAGCTCATAGATCAGTGGAGAAAGCCAAGGGCTGTAACAGAACTGTACTTAGTCAAACTGTGTTGGGAAATCCAGATACTGCTATTAATTTACTGTTGTCAATGGCAGTCAGAGTGTTACACAGGGGGATGAAAAGACTGGTACTATATGACTGTTTGATTCTAATATTTGTATGCATAGCTTTCAATGCAAACACAAGAAATTGATGTTTATCCCATAAGTATGGGACATATACAACTATATATCCAGTGATTTACAAAGCAAGATCATAATAAATGTTATAATATTAATTAGTTATTTTCTGTGTGTTTGTGGTATCACATAAGGCATGCAGGCCTTACACTGAAAAGGGTCTACTAAGGCTAAATGAGGGCTAAATCTGTTCAGTTAAAACAATGATTTCCCTTCTTTCTTAGATTCAGAGAAAAGTGAAGGAAATGTATATACCAACCAAGCAATACCTTTGCTTAGTCTACCACAAGCACCAAAGAAATGTTTGTTTGGCAAATCTCTTGTGAGAATTTTTGAAGGCAAAAGCCTGCCTACTCCAATATTTGTGAGTATCATTTGGGGTTTCTACAGCACCTTTGTTTTCACTAAGTTGTTGAACCAAACTGATGAATGTTTATATAACTTATCCATGAGAGCAAGATCAGTTTCGAGTAAAATAAGTTCCCCAAAAGTTTGAATCATGTAATGAAAAAGAATTTTAAAAGAAGAAAAAGAAATAGATTTCCCATGTTTTACAGTTTTTGCATCCAAGATACAAACCCACCAGCTTGTTGGAAGAAATGGGTCTATAGAAATGCCCCAATGATTACCCAACTGTTTTCCAGTTTCTTTATGACTCCATGTCACTCATTGCTATGAGATTAATCACTCTTTTATAATTAGAAATATCTCTAGACTTTTACTTTACATTATAAAATGATTAGTTTTGCTATGTATTAACATCTTTTATCCTATTAGAGTATATTTAAATGTCACCTAATATGCCATAATCTATTTTAAACTCGTTACTAAACTTCTTTCGAAATATATATATTTACTGTCCAACATCTATTTTAGCACTATAGCTATGCTGGAAATTTAAGCTGTGTGTGAACAAATTGAACGTGTCAGACACATAAGCATTACTGCCCAGTTCTTAGGTATTTTAGAGCAGAATTTTCTGATAACCATGTTTTTAATCATGTAATCTATTGAAAATGCAGAAAATATGGGGTAAATCTGTGTATGGTAGTCATTTTTACAGAGTAAAATTATGGAAGAATGAATGACATTGCTTGGGTTCTTAGATGTGACAGCATCATTAGACATAGGTAAAAATAAGAGAACACAAAAAAAGAAAATAAAAGTTGTAGATGTATAGTGAAAAAAAATTCTTAAAAACACAAAAGTTAAGATTCGTAATAGAGGCCAGGACAGAGAGGAAATAAAAGTGATTTGATCTCAGAAAAGGAACTATTCCAACAATTACTTAAGATGGCATGCTTGAGAAGGATATGCATAGAAGGAAACAAAAAGTAATGGAGGACCATTCACCAAAATGGTTGGTGAAACAGAGGTCCAAACAAAACCGTAATGTTACAAATTGTGGAAAAAATGGATTAGGGAAGCAAATGTGTATGTTAGCAGAAACAATAAAAGGTCAATGACTTTTTCATTCTTCTCATTTATAGCTCTATATCCAAAACTGCCATTGCTCAGGTTAACAATAAATGACATAAATATTCTTCAGATGTGTGGACCTCTAATAATAACAAGCTTATCCTTATCCCACACAGGATATGTTTTCCATAATTGCAGAGAAGGGACAAGATTCTGATCATATATTTAATACGGTGTCTGAAATTTCACACTGGTCCCTGAGGGACAGGATTGAAAATGACGAACACATAAACTGGCAGGAAGAAGACGTTCTAGTTATAGCATCCGTATTAATGGTAAGGAAGGTTTTCATATCACCAACATTAAGCATCCCTCTGCAGATGCATATGTGCTTTCTGTCCTTGAGATTATGTGATGACTGATTCCTGGAACTATGGACCCTTGACACATGACCTCTGTAGCTTTCCCTAAGGAGTTCCTGTCTCCTTCAGGGCATGGAATCCTTCCCCCATTTCTTCCAAACAAGTACTCGATTCATCCATAAGATCCAATGATTGGCTGTGGCTCCTCATATCCTATTTCAGTCAGATGCTGGCTGGAGCCTTTGAGAGGGCAGTTAAGATAGGTCCCTGTCTGGATGTTCCACATAGGAGCTGCCTTTTTCAAGGCAGAGGTCTTTGGGTTTGGGAGTACATTATAGAACTGCAGTTGCAGATACAGATGTGGACTAGAATCCAGGAGAGACAATTTGAAAGGACGGTAATTTTGTTTCATTGCTATAGCAACTAGGACTCTGCTTCTTTGATTCTACTTGTAGGTAAGAAAACACAAGATTGTGCACATAGGTTCCACTTTTGAGCTTACATTCTGGGGAGATGACACTTTGGGAATCTTTGTGGAAGTAAGCCCTCAACCAGTGATTCTCAACCTTCCTAATCCAGAAACACTCATCTATTTCCTGATGGTTTTGTGACTCTTAACTATTACTTCATTTGACTTCTCTTCATAATTAAAATTTTGCTACTGATATGAATAATAAAGAAAATGGATAGATTTTCTTATATACAAGATAAATGATATGACACTCAAGTTGAAAATCACTGGTCTAAACTGCCAGTTTTAAACAAAATTACATTGAACATTACTTTTTTGCTTTATTTTCATTAAAAAGGACTTCATTAGTAACATTAAAGGAAGCTTACTTACTTCTGATTTATATGAAGATTGGCTTACCATCATGGATGAAGGAACTCTGTTTGCAAGAATTACTGCCATCCAAAGGTAATGATAGAGTAAGCACGTGGGGAACTGCACTAATATAGAAGCAGTGCTTTTGTAAGGTACAGAGGCTTGTGAATACAGGATTATTAGGTGGCATGATATCTCATGCCAAGTGGTTTCCTTAGCTCAGACAGGTATTGTCACTTTTTAAACATGTTCATTTCTCACGCTAGTGTGTTGAATCATGTCTGTAAACTCACCTGGGAGTCTTCTCCTTTATTTCTGTCATGGCCAAGAAGTCAGCCTATGTAAGAAATTTCGTGCAGGTCAGCCTAGAGTATTGGTTTAGTTCCTGTGTGAGACAAATTAAAAGAAGTTTGTGTGTATAATACCTGTGGGTTATTTGCATCCCAATATTACTACCATGGTTTTAAATATGTCATTGATTAGAATATGAAGCTATTATTGAATTCTTCTTCCTCAATTATAGCTATCTAGAGACGTCTGAGTCAGTTCTCACTTTGACTTTGAATCATTTTTCTGTGTGAAAGTTCATAGAAGGTTTTCGTATTTAACAGGAGCTTTGTGCTCCCGTTCCTACCCAGGAGCCCTGCATCTTTGGCTTGCCTGTAGCAGAAGCTTTTGTAACTGCATCATGTAGGGTCACTAGGGTACTTCCTCCTACTTATGTTCGAGTGTGTCTAAAGTGTGTTACGTGGATTCATACTACATTAGAAATAAAATGTGTCTCCACTCCATTGTGGTTGGATAAATAGGTTGCTGTTTAATAACAATGGATGTTTTCATGAACAGAACACACATGGTCTGCAACAACCTTCATTCATTCTCATACCAGGGCATTTTGTGGATTCACTACTGTGATTTCTGTTCCTTATGCTCTAAAGTGTCACAAGAGTGTTACATGGATTCATAATACATTAGATATTAAATATGTCCCCGTGGTGCCTGGAAAGATGGATCGCTGATAATTACACTGGATGTTTTCATACACAAAACATATATGGTTTCCAACAATCATCATTCATTCTGATATCAGTGATCCAGACACCTTCCTCTGGGTTCTGTAGGGTAGCACTCATACATCTAGTACACAGAAATTCATAAAGAATTTTAAAAATATTTCCCATGATTCTCTGAAGAAAAGTGAGTTGCAGAAAATATTTTATGTAATACTCTATCTATATATTCTTACTTGTTTTGAATTCTGATCATGCTATGAGTTGGTCTACAAAACATGTATCTTGTTTTTTCTTTGTGGTTAGATTTGTAACCTACACTACTTTTAAGATGATCTAGCATTAACTTCTCCTTTTCTATGTTTAGACTTACACGACAGATGCCCGAACCAAACTTCCTTCTTCTACAATATGTCATTTGTGTATTAGTAATGATAAGTGACTCTTCGATGAATAATTTAGACTCTCACACATTATCTCTCCGCATAGCTCCGTCTGTGCTATGTGGTCAGCCTGCAAGTGACGCACTATATGGGGATTCTGCCTCAAGAAAGGTAAGGGGGTCTGACTTTCGCCTTTGGGAACAAAGTTAGAATAATTATCCTGTAATTGGGAATACTTTGGAAAGTTCATTTCTGCAAAAGGAAACACTAGGAGTGCATTGTTCTGGTGTGGAAGGAAATAAGTATTGATCTCTTTTAGGAAGATTTGGGAAGGGAGATAGTTAATGTAGATTAAAGAAATTGAGTCATTTCTGTCTGTCTTTTGTCTTCTCCTTCTTTCCTTTTAGATACTGATTTTAGATATTGATGTTGTAGCCAACAGCATGTATAATATTAGTCCAGGAAGTTTAAATTGAAGTTTACAAAAATCCTGATCATATAGAAACCTGATTGCTTTTATCCACTGTAGCCCCAAGTTTATAGTTGTGTTTCATTGTAGGGAGATCATTATATTACTAAATATTCACATCTTTATATCATTAAATATGTGTGTGTGTCTGTGTGTACATATACATGTAATTGTACTTGCACGTGTACATTATTTGTATATGTGTATGTGTATGTTTATGTATAAGTGTATGTGTATGTGTATGTACATGTATAGTATATACATATGTAATGATGGATCATTGGTGTATGTTATTTTGTATACTTTCCATTATTTTCACACTAACCTATTACAGGTCCAGTTTTATGTTCCTCAGGTTTACCATAGCTATTAATTATCTTATAAACACATATACATTAACAGTTTTCCCTAATTTATTTACTCTATATCCTGAATGGGGTCTCTTCCTCCAAGTCCCATCTTCACAACCTGTTTTTTTCCCTCCATTCTTTTTTACCTCAGTAGTATAGACCTTCCATGGACACCAATTCACTCTCATACATCAATTCACAACAGGCATAAGAGCACCTCCTCCCACTGAAGTCATACAAAGCAGCCCAGGAATCAGAGAAAGGACTAAAAGAGCTTGAAGGGGCTCGAGAACCCATATGAACAACAATACAAAACAAACCAGAGCTTCCAGGGACTAAGCCACCCTCCAAACACTATACATGGACTGACCCTGGGCTCCAACCTAATAGTTAGCAATAAATAGCCTAGTAAGAGCACCACTGGAAGGGGAAGCCCTTGGTCCTGCCAAGACTGAACCCCCAGTGAACGTGAATGTTTGGGGGAGGGCAGTAATGGCAGGAAGATGGGGAGGGGAACACCTATAAAGAAGGGGAGGGGCAGGGGTTAGGTTGATGTTGGCCAGGAAACAGGGAAAGGGAATAATAATCGAAATGTAAATAAGAAATAACCTAATCAAGAAGGATGGAAAAAAAAACAAATATGGAGTAGTAGATTTTAGAGTCAGATCCAGCCCATACACCTATTGTTAGGAGACCTACCTGAAGATCAAGCTGCACGTCTGCTGCATATATGTAGGAGGCCTAGATCCTGGGCTGGAGCATATGAAGGGGGAGACCCGGCAGATGCAAAGCTGAAGGATCACAATGATTAAAGGCTATAGCAAGGTACTAGGATAGAGAAGGAGATGCATCTTCGGGAGGTTCTAGTATTGATGGGGCAGCAACATCAGACCAGTGACCTATTTTGATGTACATTTACAAGCAATCTGTTTGGACAAAAGTGTATAATGTGTGACACAGTATGGCACTGTACATCTCACACAGTCCATTTTTACAAATGTTTAATTTTAGTTTGACTTTTTAAATTTTAATTTAAATTTTATTTAATTTATTTTTTGAAATTTTGGGATAGGGGATTATTTCCAAGATATACATGGAAGGATTGATAAATGAAATGAGTTACTTGGTAGCATGATTGTAAATTTTTAAAGAATCAATAAAGGACATATATATTGAAAAGGATAAAAGGGAAAGAAAATGTAAAAAATGACAAAAAGCAAGTACGTTTTATTTTATTTTATTTTATTTCATGGGTTTATTTTAACTTTTCTATGTACACATAGCCAGTTAAACCAGCACCATTTATTGAAGATGCTTTCTGTCTTTTTATTTTTGAAATTTTCTTCATTTTTTAATTAGAAATATTTCTTTATTTACATTTCAAATGTTACTTCCTTCCTGGTTTCATGTCCATAAACTCCCATCCTTACAGATCCCCCATCCAGGTGTTTCCCCTCTATCCACTTACATTATAGCACCCCACCCCAACATTAAGGGCAGGACCAAAGGCTTCCCCTTCCACTGGTGCCCCAAAAAGGATATTCTCTGCTATAGAGGCACTTAGAGCCCTGGGTCAGTCCATCTATAGTGATTGGGTAGTGGTTCAGTCCCTATATTTTTAACTAGTATTTTCCAGGTATTAGGTCCACAAGAAAGAAGATATAGTGATATAACTCACGATGGAGGAGGATAGCCCAAGGGACAGCTTGAAATAAATTCTGGCCCAGGACTCAACTGGGCTTGGACTAGAAACATAGCATTTTTAGTTAAATTCTAATTACCAAGCTACTGGAAACCTAAAATCCAAGCCTATATCAAACTGCATGTTCAGTCCAAATGAAGCAATAAATACATTTTTTCACTCTTAATATCTATTAATTATTCCTCCTTTATGGAAATTCCTTTCAAGTATGTTCCTTACATTGTTAAGTATATAAAACAAAGAAACAAAGCTATTTGTACCATCTGCACATAAAATTAGACAATCTTCTGACTGTGATTTTCCTAAGAAACATTTCTTTCCTGTCGTGTGCAGGACTGCTCAAACACAAACTTAGGTGCATCCTGGGAAGAAACACATGGCATCAGTAGAGTTGACTTAATCTCAGCCATCATCTGAGAAGAAAAGAAACTTATCCATGTTGTTCAGTTTAGGAAGTGTCATAATTTACTACTATTGCTGTGACAAAACACTGACGAAAAGGAACTTATGCAAGACAGATTACACTCCATGGTATACTTACAGTTACCAGTTAAATACTGGGAAATGTCAGGGATCAAAATGAAGCCTGGAGGCAAGAACTGAAGCAGAAGCCTAGTAGGAGTTCTGTTGCCTGCCTTGTGTCTCATATCTTTGTTTTTCTGGCTAATAACTCAAGCATGACACCATCCCGGAGATCTCGGCCCTAAAAGTTCCAACATTAGTCAGGACAATATACCTTAGACTTCCTTGTACAATAGGTCAATCTGATGGAGGAATTTTCTAGTTAAGACTCCCTCTTCTCATCCACTTCTTCTCTCAGTCACCTTTCTTTGTCCTTAATAAAACACCAGGAGCTAAAACACCAACCAAGGAATGCACAATAGGGAAATATGTCTCCAGCTCGATATGTAGCAGAGGAGTGCCTTATTGGTCATCACTAGGAGGGGAGCCTCATAGTCCTGTGGTGTCTTGATGACCCAGAGTAGGGGAAGGTTAGGGGGTTGAGGCACTTGAGGTAGCACTCAAAGGAGCAGGTGCTGGAGATAGAGATTGCAGAGGGGAAACTAGGAGGGGAGATAACATTTGAAATGTAAATTAATAAAATAACCAATAAAAATTAAACAACGTGACCAAGGCAAATTATTGGAGTAATTGTTTACTTGGCACTTAAAGATGTAGAGGGAGGGCAGTCCCTCAGTGTCATGGCTGCAGAAATGAAAGACAAGGAAACAGGAAGTTGAGACCTGATGGCTCTTATCTTGGGAAATAAACATGAAGCAGAGAATATACATTGAAAATGGGCACCAGCTTTTGTAACTACAAATTATAAACTATGGCATCCTTCCACCAGGAAGACCAAGGCACCAGGAAGCTGTCAAAAATAGGGTATTGTAATGCATAGAACTAGAGGGGCATCCCATTCAAAACATCTCAATAAAACTACCTAATCCCCCCCACTCACACACAGAAAAATAACTAACAGTCCTTAATTTGATTCACTCACAGGTTTTGACAGCATTTCAGGTCTTAAAAGTTGCTTTGGTTTAGTAGTTCTTCTATAATTTGAAATATGTATGACATTATAAAAATTTTAGTAAAAGGCAAAGAAATAAGTGTCTTCATTTCAGAGACTTCATTTCATGCGTTCCTCTCTGTTTGTGGCAAGTGTTTTCCTCATAGATTTGGATTTCATTTTTAAATTTCAATTTTGTAATCTATGTAAAATGACAATCTTGTTTTTGCCTTTTGGTTTACAGATATCTGTTATAAAAATGATGATTGACCACTACCTTGAAATATTTGGAAATGATAATCTATTTTCTAAACATATTGACGAAAGGTCTGATGATCTAAAGATGTATATAGATTTAATCTTCTCTAAGGGCAAATCTCCTATTATGAAAACAGTCATAGTTGGCCCCAATGGGACAACCTGCAGTAATGATGAAAAAGTAAATATTTCAAATGCTGCTCTGCAGGAAGAATTTCCTACAGGTAAGACAAGATTTATTCAGTCATCAAATGAAGGGAATTATATCATTCCATAATTTCATAAATTTGTAAATATCAGAGCAGCTTTGGGTTGCATAATGATTATAGAGTATGAGAAAACTTTTTTGAACACACTTTAATTAAATATATTCATCTATACCTAAATATGTATATATATGTACATACACATTTATTTACATATATCTGGATACATACAAGTATGAATGACACACGGTTTATTTAGAAAATCCTACAATATTGTCTCCTATATTCCTCCCTTTCTTCCCATGGACCTTAAGTAATAGATTTCTTGGATATGAAATTATTATTGAGTCCACTTTGTTCTGTTTTGTGAATATGGTTTCCATGGTGTACAGTGTGTAGTAGTCAATACACATGAAGACCATTTCTGGCAAATTAATATTCTTTCAGTCATCATTAGCTGCCTATAACTTTTGATATATGAAATTTTGACCATTGCCCTAATACACCATTGATATTGTTATTATTGTGGTTTTGCACCTATTTTTATAAGAGGATATGTCAAAACAGACGTTCAAGAAGGCTGTCTCTTACAGTATTTGTAACCTCCCTTCTACAATGTTCCCTGAGCTATAAAGCGTTTACTGGTACTGGGTTTTCCACAATGCACTTATCTCTTCATTGTGTCCAGTTTTTGTTTTCTGGAATGCTCTCCATCTTCGGGATAAAAAGGCTTCTTTGATGAGGGATGATGGCCCCACTTATTTGAGGAGATAAGATTAATATTTAGAGCACTATAAAGAACATGGCAGAATTAGTAAATTAATGTGATAAAATTTAAAGTGTATTAAGAGACTAGCTACACAAATCTGACTAGATTTCTAACCCCGGCCATGATTTCAATATTTTTGAGAAAAATTCTTCCAATTGTTAAAGTATTTAATGTGACTTTCTCCAAAATATGGATGCTTTAGGTAGCCCTTATATTTCTGTCAAGGTTCCGGTCTTGAGTCCCAGTGGCAAATGAATCGTTCAGGGATGTCTCAAAAGTCATTCTATCTCCATAAATCTTAGAAACCTCTAGCTTTAAGTCAAGGATGGAAGTTAAAAGAAACAGTATGCAGATTGGCATGTTAGGGAAGCAACTGATAGTTGTAACCAACTCTAACCCAGATAAAGGATGAAGTAAACATGTGGCAAGATATCAGAATAGGTGCATTAAGCGTCACTAAAAGCTCAGTTCAAAATAACTGTTCTTGAATTAGACTTTAATGTATTTTCTTTACTACAGAATTGAACATAATTCTGTGTCGTTTGTTTCTCAAAAAAAGTGTTGTTCCTAAGTACCTCTTTGTAGTTCAACATTGTATGTCTTGATATTTCTCTTTAGGATCATTCATACAGGTCTTTGACTTGTCCAAGTTAGACAATTTCAGTCCTCTATGACAAGATTAATTCATTTTCCTAGTATAATAAAATAAATGAAATGTAAATATAAATTTCCTTCATTTTTGACTGCTTTTGTTTTCTTTTTTCCACATCTGCAATTAGCCTTAAATGATTATATTCTGAAATGTTAAAAGTTGAAATTTCAGGTAATAAGAATGCTTTTCATACTTAGTTAAATGAAGAACATTTAGCAGTGATGGCCTTCTTTCTACAAGGACAATGATTCTATCACCCAGAATTTCCTTAGTGTATGCTGCCCCCCATCTAGTAACTTATCAACTATTATGCAACCAGTGGTTTGTTGTGCTCATCTTTGATCATGCTCAATGTCCTCTGTTTCATACATTTGTAAATAAGTAGGAAACTATAACAATCGAGGGAGGCCAACAGATACACATAAGAAATGAAGGAGTCAAAGTATCTCTTATTGAACATTATATGGTAGTAAACATAAGTGAGTAATATTCCATAAGAATACTCATTTAACTTGTAAACTCAACAAATAGTGACACACAAAACTAACACGCAAGGTGAATACTCCTTGTAAAAATCACAAAATAACTGAGAGGTAAATCAATGAATCACCATCATTCACAGTAAATTTCAAAAGTATTAAGTTACTTGAGGAAATTTTAAGCAAGATATAAAAGACTTTTGATTCGAAGACCATTTTGATTCTATCCTTTTAAAGCTTGATAAAATTTATAAGGTTTTGATGTTAGTAGGAGAAAGAATATTACAGAAATGATTGTTTTACCTACTTTCCTCCCAGTCCTCTGCCATGTTCCCTTGACCTCACCCATAAAGTCTCCCCAACATGACTTCCAAAACATTACCTGAACAAAGACGACACCAATGAACATGAAAAACTGAATGGGACCCGGAAACTACAGAGAGAAATATAGGGAATTGCATCCTAAGCAAGCATATGCAATTGTATCTGAAAGAAGTGAATTTTTTTGCTTAAAGGCAAAAGATGGAACCTGTTTTCTTACACAAACTGATATCATAGTCTGTATATTACTGCTGTGAGACAGTTAATGCTTTCATTTATTTAGGGGTCTTTGTTATTTTGTTGTTGCCATATAGTTTTTCCCCCTCTGTTGTTGAATGACTACAGGGTTATTTATCATTTCTCTCTTCTTGAGTATAGAGACCTTAAATTCAGAATGCTGTTTCCCTTTTGTAGACCAAGACTGCTGATGAGAAATGTCTTCATGGTGACTATACTATGGAAAGTTTCTCCTCTTTTGTTGATATGAATGATACTTTTGCTCAGTAATAAACTCTAAGCTATTATCTGCATTCTTTGACAACATGTTGAATGTTGGTGCAGGCCCACACATATTTTAGAATATCCATTGAAAATTCAGGTGTTAGTCAAATGTGGTCAGCTTTATGTGTGACTTGGGCTGTTCCTTCATAGCTTTTTGTATTTTTATTTCTTTATTCAGTTAGTCTTTGATTATTCTGTGTCTACTTGATGGCTTCTCTGCTTCTAGTACTTTAACAGGTATCTCTTTCTGAATTGGGGGCTATAAAATGAAAAGGATTTGCAAGGGTAAGTGAGTTCAGTTACAACAATGATTTCCCTTCTTTCTTAGGTTCAGAGAAACATGAACACGATGTATCTACCATTCCCTCAGTACTGTCTCCAAATCGACTACGACCTAGGAAGAAAAGTTTGTTTGGCCAACCTCTTACAAGTATTTTTGAAGACAATAAGCTGCCTACTTCAATACTAGTGAGTATCATTTTGGTTTCTCCTGCACCTTTCTTCTAAGTAAGTTATTCAATCAAAATGAATGTTTAGACACCTTATCCATGAGGGTAAGATCATTTTAAAATGGAAATAAGTTGCACTGAGGTTCAAATCACATAATTGAAAGAAAAAGTATTCCCATTTCACACTGGCTGTATCAAAGAAACAAACCTAAAAGCCCGTTGAAGGAAATGGGACTATGGAAGTGTCCTGCAGATTACCCAACTGTAAAGTCATTCAGTTTCTTTATGACTCCATATTACTCTGTAATCTCCTTAATATCATTGCCTCTGAGATTACTCAATCTTGTATAAGAAAAATATCTATAGACCTTTACGTTATGAAGGAATTAGATATACACTTTGGTTTTGCTATCTATTAACTTCTTTTATCCTAGTGGACTATGTATAAATGTACACTAATATGGCTTAACCCATTTAAAATGAGTTAGTAAACTTCTTAGGAAATAAATATTTATACTCCAGCATGTACTTTAGCAGTATAATTGTGCTAGGAATTTATGCGTCATGTTAATAAATTTATCTTGTCTGACACATGAGGATCACTGCCCATTTCTGAAGTATTAAATAACAGAATTTTCTGGTAACCATGTTTTTGATCATGTAGTCAATTGAAAATAGACACTACATGGAACAAATCTCTATAAGGTAGTCATGTGTACAGAGTAAAATTATGGAAGAATGGTTGACACATACTTGGGTTCTTCAATGTGGCATCACTGGAGACATGTTGAAAAATAAGAAGTCACAGAAAAAAGAAATAAAATCTCAGAAATATGGTGAAAAAATCTTTCTTAAAAATGCAAACATAGGATTCATAATAGATGCAATGACAGACAGAAGTAAAATAGTAATTTGAACTCTGAAAAGGAAATACCCATATAGTTACTTAGGATGGAATGCTTGACAAATATATTAATAGAAGGAAGCACAATGTAATAGAGGACCACTCACCAAATGCTTTGGGGAACAAAGTCTAAACCATGGTGTTTCAATTTGGTAGAAAAGAATAGGTTCAATGTCTCAGTTATAACTCTTTATCCAAAACTACCATAACTCAGGTTCACAATAAATGACTTATTTGGATTCAGAAGTGTGGATATCTAATAATACAAACTTATCATTATCCCACACAGGACATGATATCTATAATTGCAGCAAAAGGACAAAGTTCTGATCAATTATTCAGAACTATATCTGAAAATTCCCAGTGTTCCCTGAGGGACAAGATTGACACAGAACAACCTATCAACTGGAATGACGAATGTGTGCTGGTTGTAGCTTCAGTCTTAAAGGTAGGGAAGGGTTTTACATCTCCAACATTACACATCCCACTAGAGATGCATACATGCTTTCTGTCCTAGAGTTTACATGAACATGACTTTTCCTGGAACTGTGGACACATGATCTCCTGGTAAGAGGCATGGCAGTTAAAAGTCTGAGAAACCCATAGATTCATCACAAAGACCCCGGTGAACAGCTTCCGTTGAGAGTGAACTTCCTCGTATATCAAAGGGGGTTTAGTTTGGCGTTATAAATGTTCAAACTGATTTCACCTCTAACCATACCATGTGATGTAATAGCTGAACAAGTAATAATAGTGATTAAAGGGTGTTTTACAATATACATATTTTAAGTGATACCAAGACATATCACTCCCAATTAACAGTTCAAAATGGCTAGTCCACCACTGACATACAAAAGGATAAAGAATTTGGATATTGCCCCATGTCCAGTAGATACATGAAGTTGTTTTCCTTCTCAATCAAAAAAACACAAGCACTTTCACTTTTGCCAGATGTTGACATTCTACTTCCATGTCAAATAGTCAAGAATTAGCCTAACCGACATTTAACTTGTCTACACTCTTAACTTGCCAGTGAGCTGCAGTGAATCTAGAGCAAATATCATTGTTTTATTTTTGTTTGGGCCATGATCTGAGTTTACATTTCAGAAGATTGTTTAGCTATGGCCCAGACATCAAAGGAAAAGATAATGATCTGGGATTAACCATGCTTAATAACATTAGGCAAAGGTACAGAATGATTGCTCCTTGGCCCTTCAGATTGACAAGTGTCTCTGGTTCTCATTGTCAGAAACTTGGGATCACATCATGGGTAGAAAATTAAGATCAGTGACTGAATGTAGCCATGTGCATTCAAAGTAATTTACAGGTACAAGAACACCTGGGATTTTTCAATCTTTATCTATTCTTATGGAGTTCCTATCTCATTCATGGCATGGCATGGAATCCTTTCCCCATTTCTTCCATACAAGTCCCTGATTGATCCATAAGATCCAATGATTGGTTGCGGCTCCTCATACCCTATTTCAGTCAGATGCTGGATGGAGCCCATCAGATGGCAGTTATGATAGGCTGCTGACTGGATGTTCCACATGGGAGCTGACTTCCTTCAAGGCAGTGAGAGCAGTGGACTGGGAAGGGGAGTGTAGATCTATGATTGCAAGTAGATGTGTGGACTAGAAGCCAGGAGAGGCAATTTGAAAGGACAGTAGGTTTATTTCATTGCTATAGCAGCTAGGACTCTGATTCTTTGATTCTAGTCGTAGGTAAGAAAACACAAGATCCTGCATACAGGATCCACTTTTGAGCCAAGATTCTGGGGAGAATAAAGTATGGGAAACTTTTGTGGAAGTAGGGTCTCAACGAGTGATTCTCAGCCATCCTACTCCCATAACACTTATATATTTCCTCTTGATTTGTTTATGCCTAACCAGTACATGATTTTGTTGCTGTTCCTAATTAAAATTTTGATACTGATATCAATTATAAAGAAAAATGGATAGAATATCTGATATGGGAGATATATGATAGGTGACCCCCAAAAGGATTATGACACACAAGTTGAGAATCACTGGTCTAAACTGATAATTTAAACAAAAAAGTTTTTCAAGTACTTTCTAACATGTACATTGACCATTACTTTTTTTTTATTTCCATTAACAAAGGACTTTATTACAAATATAGATGGAAGCCTACTTACTTACAATTTATATGAAAATTGGCTTACCGTCCCAGAAGAAGAAACTCTGGCTGGACAAATTATTGCCATTCAAAGGTAATGATACAGTTAAGCACGTGGGGAACTACACCAATACAGAAGCAGTGCTTTTGTAAAGGTAGACAGGCTTGTGTTTACAGGATTCCAAGCAGGAATGATGTCCCATGCCAAGAGGTTTCCTTAGGTCAGGCATGTATTATCACTTTTTAAACATGTGCATTTCTCAAGCTAGAAAGAGGGTTGAATCATGTCTGTAATCCCACGTAGGAGTCCTCTCCTTTAATATTCTTATGGTTTAGAAGATGGCTTATGTTACACATTGTGTGCCTGTCAGTCTAGAGTATTGGTTTAGTTCCTGTGTGAGACATATTAAAAGAAGTATGTGCCTATAATACTTGCTTCATAGTGTTATTGTCATGGTATTGTGAATATTTCACTTGTTAAATATATGTCATTGATTAGAACATGAAGCTATTACTGAGTTCTTCTTTCTCAACTACAACTACCTAGAGAAGTTTAAGTCAGGTATATCATTGACTTCTTTGAATTATTTTCCTGGGCAATAATCCATAGAAAGTTTTCATATTTAATAGGAGCATTGAGGACCCTTGCATCTCTGCCTTGTCTGTAGAAAAAGCTTTTATAACTGCATTGTGTAGGGTCCCTAGTGTTTTCTGCTCCTTATATTCTAGAGTGTCAGAAGGGTGTTACATGGATTCATACTGCATTAGATATTAAATTTCTCTTTATGGTTGCTGGAAAGATGTTTTAGTATTCAATAATACTAGATGTTTTCACACAAAGAACTCATATGGTCTGCAACAAACTTCATTCATTCTAATACCAGGGCATTGTATAGTGTCACTAGTGGGATAACTCCTCCTTATGATGTAGAGTGTCTCAGAGTGTTATATGGATTCATACTATATTAGATATATTCATACTATATTAGATATGTTCAACATGTTGGCTGGAAAGATGACCAGTGTTTGATAACACTGGATGTTTTCATACACAGAACATACATGGTCTGCCAAAATCTTCATTCCTTCTAATACTGGGTCATTGTGTAGTGTTACTAGTGTGATATTATGTTCTACATTGTCACGATTGTGTTACATGGATTAATAATACATTAGTATTAAATGTGTCCCCATCGTGGTTGGAAAGATGATACACTGTTTAATAACACTAGATATTTTCATACAGAGAACACACATGGTTTGCAAAAATCTTCATTCACTTTAATACCAGGGATCCTGACACATTTCTCTGGCTTCTCTAGGTAGCTAGCAGTCGAGGTATCTAGCACACAGAAATACATATTTTTAGAAAAGTTTCCCATGATTATATACAGAAAAATCATTTGGAGAAAATATTTTATATAATACTCTAGTTATATATTCTTACATCTTTGATTTCTGATTAAATTTGAGTTATTCTGCAAAATGTTTAATCTGTGTTTTCTTTGTAGTTACTTTTGTAACTAACATTACTATTAAGATGATTTAACATAAAATTCTCCTTTTCATTGTTTAGCCTTCTACAACAGATACCAGATCCAAACTTTATACTACTGAAATATCTCATTTGTCTATTAGTAATAATAAAAGACTCACCCATGAATAAGCTGGATACTAAAAGGCTATCGATCCGCCTTGCTCCACATGTCTTATGGGGTTGGACTTCTAGCGACTCATTATTTGGGAAAGTTGTCTCAAGAAAGGTAAGGGGATCTGATTTATACCTATGGAAACAAAATTCTAATTGTGATACAGGAATTTAGAACCCTTTATAAATATCATCATAACTGCAAAAGGAAACCCTAGGATTGCATTCTTCTAGAGTGGATATATATATATATATATATATATATATATATATATATATAGATCTATTTCAGGAAGTTTGGGAAGGGACATTGTTGATATAGATTAGAGTAAGTGAATCATTTCTTCCTTTCTTTTCTTTTTCCTTCTTTCTTCTTAGATATTGATTTTAGATATTAATGTTTTAGCAAACCATATGCTGCATTTAGAATGGTAGTCCAAGAATTGGTGTACATTATTATGTATGCTTTCCATTATTTTACCACTACCATATTTCAGGTACAGTTTTAAGTTTCCCAGGTCTACTGTAGCTGGTAATTTTATGTTAAAACCATACACATTAATATTTTTCACTAATTTATTTACTCTACATCCTGATTGCAGTTCTTTCATCCAAGGCCCATCTTCGCAACCCTTTCCTCCCTCCATTCTCTTTTATCTCAGTAGTGTAGAACTTCCATGGACACCAACTCAGTCTCATACATCAATTCACAACAGGAATAAGTGTATCTACTCCAACTAAAGCCAGACAAAGCAGCCCAGCTAAAATAAACCAATCCAGTGTTAGACAACAGAGTCACAGCCAGCACCCAACAATAATTAGGGGAACTACCTGAGATCAAAGTGCACATCTACTACATATATGTAGGGGACCTAGATCCTGCTGCTGGAGCATATGAAGCAGAGAGGTCCTATAGACTCAAAGCTGAAGGATCACAATGATTAAAGTCAACTACAATATACCAGATTATAGAAGGACGGGCATTTCTGGGGACTTCCAGTATTGATGGCGTAGCAAAATTCAGAGGGTTTGAACCAGACCAGTGACTTATTTCAATGTACATCTGCAAGTAAACCTGTTTGACCAAAAGGGTGTAATGTGTAACACCTAATGGCAAAACACATCTCACACAGTGCATTTTTAGAGATGTTCTCAAATATTAGTTTGATTTTTTAAATTTTTAACTTAAATTTAAGACTTTATTTAATTGTAATTTTTGAAATTATGGAGGGGGGTTGATACCAATGGAGATATAAAAGGATTGAAAAATGAAATGAGAATTGCTTAATAACATTATGAATAATTTACAGAGATTCAATAAAGGACACATAAATTTGAAAAGGAAGAAAGGCAATAAAAAGTAAAAAAGGAAAGAAAGCACAGTATATTTTAACTAGTAGTTCCCAGGGATTAGGTCCACAGGAAGGAATATAGTGATGTTACACATGATGGAGGAGGATAGCCTAAGTGACAGCTTGAATAGGAATCTACCCAGGATACTACTTGGCTTGGATAGACAGACACATATCTTTTTAGTGAAATTTTAATTACCAAGATACTGGAATCCTAAAATGCAAGCCTGTATCAACCTACATGTTCTGTCCAAATGAAGCAATAGATACATTTTGTCACTCTTAATAGCTATTAATTATTGTTTGTTCATGGACAAATCTTTTCAAATATGTTCTTTTGCATGGTCAAATATGAAAACAAGGAAGTAAATCTCTTCTGTACTATGTTCATATAAAATAAGACAATTCACTGATTCTGATTTCCCTAAGAATCATTTCTTTGTTATCCTGTGCATGACTGCTCAATCATAGACATAGGTGCATCCTGGGGAGAAACCTATGGGATGAGTAGAGTTGACTTAACCTAAGTCATCATCTCAGAAGAAAAGTAACTCATCAGTGTTGCTCAATTTAAGAAGTGTCATCATTGTCTACTAATGCTGTGACAAAACACTGATGAAAAGCAACTTATGCAAGACAGGTTGCACTCTGGGATAGACTTGCAGTTACCAGTTAACTACTGAGAAATGTCAGGGCCCAAAATGAAGCAGGGTAGGAACCTGGAGGCAAGAACTGAAGTAGAAACTTAGTACTAGTTCTCCCTCCCACATTGTATCTCATATCTTTTGTTTTCTGACTAATAGGTCAAAGGTTGCACCCACCTGGAGATCTATGAATTCCAAGGTTAATCAGGATAATATACTTTAGTCTTCCCCATACAATAGGTCAATCTGGTGGAGAAATTCCTTAATTAAGACTCCCTCTTCTCACCAACTTCTTCTCTCAGTCACCTCACTGTTGACTTTTAAAACACTAAGAGCTAAAACAAAAACCAAAGAGTGTACATGGGGGAACTGATGTCTCCAGCTGGATATGTAGTAGAAGATTGCCTTATTGAGCATCACGGGGAGGGGAGCTCCTTAGTCCTGGGTAGTCTTGATGACCCAGGGTATGGAAATGCTTGGGTGTTGAGGCAGGAGAGGATAGACGAATGAGGGACTACAGTCATAGAAGCATGGGGAGGAGATACAAGTTTTGTGGAAGGGAAAATAGGAAAGGGGAGGATGTATGAAATGCAATTAAATAAAAATAAAACAAAAAAACAAAAACATGACCTTAGAAACTTATTGAAGTAAGTGTTTCCATGGGACTTAGAATGCAGAGGGAGTATAGACCTGCAATGGCATGACAGAGGAGCAGGGCTGCAGACAGGAACAACAACCAAACAGGAAGCTGAGACCTGATGACTCTTATCTTGGGCAGCAAACCTGTAGCAGGGAAAGTACATTGAGAATGGTCACTTGTATTTTGTGACTCCAAATTCTAAGCAGTGGCACATTCCACCAGCATTGCCAAAGGACTTAAACCAGCAGAAATTTGCCTGGAATTAGAGAGGCATTCCTTTCAAATCATCACTACAAAGCCACACACACAGTTCCCCCCAAAAACTCAACAAAGCACTGTCATCAATTTGAATCACTCACAGTATGTAGAGCCTTTTCAGTTCTGAAATGTTGCTTTGGTTGAGTAGTCCTTCTGTTCCTTGCAATCTATATGAAACTTTAACAAGTTTCAGTAAAATGCCAAGATCTTAGAGGCTCCATTTCAGAGACTTCATTTCATGGGTTCCTATCTGTTTGTGGCAACTTTTTTTTCTCATAATTTTGTATTTCATTTATAAATTTTCATTTTGTTAACTCTGTGATATGACACTCTTGAATTTGCCTTGTATATTACAGATATCTCTTATGGAAATTATGATTGACAACTACATTCAAATATTTGAAAATGATAATAGATATTGTATCCATAATGAGAAAAGGTCTGCTGTAATAAATAAATCTGCAGATATCATAAATTCTGATGTCAAATCAACTATTATGAACAAAATCATAGGTGGACTCAATAGAAAAACCTGTTACAATAATGAAATTTAAATATTTCATATGCAGCTCTGCAGGAAAGTCCTACAGGTATGAAAGGATTTATTTAGTCATCAAATGAATGGAAGGACAATATCATTCTCTGATTCCATATATTTGTTATAATCAAAGCAGCAATGAGGTCACAAACTTAGAGCATGAGAAGTATTTTAAACAACAATTTCATTAAATTGTGCTTAAATACATGCTATACATATACACATATATATATAGTCATATACTTATGTACATCTATAGACATACAGTTATGTATGATAGACTATTTAGCCCCTGTAAGAATCCTACAATATTTTCCTTCTTCCCATGATCCTTAACTGATAGGAAATATCATTCATATGAAAATATTATTTTGGGTAAGATAATGTAGAAACAGTTATTTGATTCATGTATCCAATAAAACATTTGGAATGTTTAATCCCTGTACCACAGCTTAGTTATCCTATGGCAAAAATACTAATTTTTTAAAAATTTCCTATGAGAGGCAATTTGCCAAATTTTTAGCATTGGTATAAATATTAAATTGCATAGGATCCACTAAAATATATGTGAAGAATGATAAAGTCTAAAACACACCTAATCATCAGGTAGTGACACTCAAATTCATATCCATATAGAATTAAGAAAATATATTGAATATTACTCTTTTATTTTAATCGTGTTTCATTTTCTTTTTTATTTATTATACTATTTTTTAATTCTACAAACCAAAACACAATTCAAAATATTCATTACTTAAAGTATACTAACAAAGGAATGTCTTGCAAGTTTTTTTTTAATTTTTCATTAGATATATTTATTTACTGACATTTCAAATGTTATTCGCCTTCCCGATTTCCTGTCCATAATTCCCCATCCCCTCCACTCCCCCTCCCTCATACAGGTATTCCCTCTACACATCCCCCTTTCTGTCCACCCCATATTCCCCTGCACTGGGGTTCCAACCTTGGCAGGACAAAGCGTTTCCCTTCTATTGGTGCCCCAACAAGGCTCTTCTCTGCTACATATGCAGTTGGAGCCCTGGGTCAGTCCATGTCTAGTCTTTTGGTAGTGGTTTACTCCTTGTAAGCTCTGCTTGGTTGGCATTGTTGTTTTTATGGTGTTGCAAACTCCTTCAGCTCTTTCAGTACTTACTCTAATTCCCCCCAAGGGGTTCCTATTCTCAGTTCAGTGGTGTGCTGCTATCATTGACCTCTGTATTGGACATGCTCTGGATGTTTCTCTCAGGAGAGATCTATATCCGGTCCTTTTCTGCATGCAATTTTTTTTAGCTTCACCGATATTATCTAGTTTTTTGGATATATATATATATATATATATATATATATATATATACATATATATATATATATATATATATATATATATATATATAGGCACCATGTGGGGCAGGCTCTGAATGACCATTCCTTGAGTCGCTGCTCAAAATTTTGCTTTGATATCCCCTCCTAAGGATATTTTTACCCATTTTAAGAAGGAGTAGAAGCATGCATATTTTAGTCATCCTTCTACTTTAGATTCCCGTGGTCTGTGGATTGCATCTTGGGTAATTCAAGCTTTTTGACTAATATCCACTCATCCATGAGAATATGCCTAGTGTGTTTTTCTGTGATTCATTTACCTCACTCAGGATGATATTTTCTAGTTCATTCCATTTGCTGATGAATTTCATGAAGTCATTGTTTTTGATACCTGAGTAGTAGTACTCCATTGTATTGATGTACCACATTTTTTGAATCCATTCCCCTGTTTAAATGGCATCTGGGTTTCTTTTTTCAGCTCCTGGCTATTATAGATAAGGCTGTCATGAACATAGTGGAGCATGTGTCTTTGTTGTATGTTGGAGCATCTTTTGGGTATATGCCCACCTTAGTATAGCTGGGTCCTCAGGTAGTGGAATGTCCGATTTTTGAGAAACCTCCAGACTGTTTTCCAGAGTGGTTTTACCAGTTTGCAATCCCACCAAAAGTGGAGGATTGTTCCTCTTTCTCCACATCTTCGTCAGCACATGTTGTGACCTGAGACTTTTATCTTAGCCATTCTGACTGGTATGGGGTGGAATCTCAGTGTTGTTTTATTTGCATTTATCTGAAGTGACATAAATCTATCATCTGAGAATATCTTTCTAACAATGACATTTTTTGTTTCTTTTAACAGGAGAAAACAGAACTCCTACCACATATAAGTGGTAGAGGATGACGGGAAGATGTTCTAAGGTCATTCTATTTTCATGTTCCTGTCTACAGCCCACTAAATTGTAGCAGAAGATATTGTTACAAGATCCTACTTCTGCTTTATATTTCCCTATATTAGCTACAAATAATTTTCCCTCATTAAACTTATTTTATTCTCCCTATTATATATTGTTTGCTATTATAATAAATGTTATTAAATTGTTTTATTGCTTACACTGCAATGTGCCTTGTTCATAATTCTTCATAATCTTTGGAAAATAGCATTTTTTCAGTTTATAGCCCATTTCTAGTACTAGTTTTCCGACCTCAGTTACCAAAGTATGGCCAGAAGCTAATGTCATTAAAAATCCCTCAGTGTTATGCCTAGAATCCAGTGCCATACAAAGTTCTAAATAAAATTCCAGTAACAATAAAAATTAATCATCATACTTGATGAAATTAGAGGTGGATCATGGTTTTTAGAATATACAAAATGATCTGAAAACATAGGTGCCTTGGCATTGAGATACAGCCTTTGTGACATGAATTTGGGTCATCAAAACTTACTGTAAAAAACAAACAACACTGGGTATTCTAACACCAGCATCTCTAGACCAGAAGCTTCTACCTCGATGCAAATCGGAATTGGAGAAAATAATTAACAGGATCTTTTTGGCCAGATATTCCTGACAGATTTTCAGTAATGATCAAAAAGACCTGTGATGAAAAGAGAGTAAGAAGGAGAGACGGGGGGGGGGGAGGTGAGGAGAGGGGAGAGGGGAAGGAGAGAGGGGAGAGGGGAGAGTGGAGAGAGGAGAGAGGGGAGAGAAAGGCAAATACTAGAGGCTCTTAACTTTCAATAAGCTCAAAGCTGTAAATATATCACTAATGATGTGTTCTGTATATGTTTTATACACACAGACACACACAGACACACATAGGTATACACACACACCCACACATGCACTAACACACACATATATCTACATGCATTACATACACTCAGAAATGCACAGAAGCATACAGTATATTTGTTATATCTGTGACCTCAACATGAAATATTTTTTATTCATAACGTGTCTATCATAAAAGGGTCTGCAATACAAATTTGAAATATCGAAGTTTTAGAAAAAAACCTCCAATAAAGTAATTGACTATTTCCATAATTACTCTACATAGGTCTCTCCTGAACTCATATTATTATAAGATCATAATGTTTTCGTTTATTATTATTATTTTTAAATGTTTATTGAAAATTGAATTATAGCACTGTAGGCTGACTTTTCTCCCTTCAGTCCCTGCAATCTCAAACATTTCAAATTTGTTTTATATATGTATTTACATATATATGTATCTTTAAAAATATGAATACAATTTGACTCCATTTTCTTGTGTGTGTGAATATGGTTTCCATGATGTTCAGTGTGTATTAGACAATCCACATCCAGATAATTTCTGGAAAAATTAATATTCTGGCAGTTATCTTTAGCTGCCGATCATTTTTGACACATCCAATTTTGACCATTGCCTCAATACTGCATTGGTACCGCAGTCATTGTGGTTTTGCACCCTTTTTTTTTTTATTTTCTTTTTTTTCTTATTTTCTTTATTAAGTTGAGTATTTCTTATTTACATTTCGGTTGTTATTCCCTTTCGCGGTTTCCGGGCCAACATCCCCCTAACCCGTCCCACTCCCGTTCTATATGGGTGTTGAAAGGCAATTTCAAAAGAGACTTTCAAGTATGGTGTCTGATACAGTCTTTGTAAACCCTCTTCTACAATGTTCCCTGAGCTATGGAGAGTTTAGCTATAATGTACATACATTCACTAGTGGTAGGTATTCCACAATGCACTTATCTCTACATTGTGTACATTTTTTGTTTCCTTTAATGGTCTGCATTTTCTGTTCTAAGAGGCTTCTTTGATGATAGATGGTGGCCCCACCTATTGGTGGATAAAAGACTAATATTTAGAATGCTGTAAAGAACCTGGTGACTTAGTAAATTTATGTGATATATATTAAGGTTTATTACATCAGTAGCTCCATAAATCTGACTAGATTTCGTGCACCAGCCATGATTTCAATACTTTTGAGAGAAATTCTTTCAATTGCTAAAGCATTTCAGGGAACTTTTCCCAAAATATGGATGCTTTAGGTAGCATTGGATTCCTGTCAGATATGTGGGCTTGAGTGCCTGTTACCAAATACATCTTACAGGGATGTCTCAGCAGTCAACTGATTCTATCTGGATATGTCTTAGAAACCTCTTTCTTTAAGTCAAGGTTCTAAGGTAGCTAAAGCAGTATGCAGGTTGAAATGTTAGGGAAGTAACTGATAGTTGTACCCACATTGAACACCTATGAAATATGCCAATAACCAGTATCAGATATCAGGGTAGGCGCAATAAGGGGCACTAACAGCTCAGTTGTAAACAACTGCTCTGTGATTAGACTTAGATGTAATTTCTTTACCACAGCATTGAACATAGTTCTGGGTCTTTCACTTGTTTTCTCAGAAAAAAATGTTATTGCTAAGTACCGCTTTATAGCTCAACACTTTATGCCTTGTTATTTCTCTTTAGGACCATCCTAAAGGTCCTTTGCCTTGTCCAAGTTACAAATTTTCATCCCTCTTTTACAAGATAAATTCATTTTCCTAGGTAATTATGAATGAAATATAAATATGCAATTCCTTCATTTTTGGCTTATTTTTCTTCTTTCCACATCTGAGATTAGCCATAATTGATTGTAGTCTGAAATGTTAAAAATTGAAATTTCAAGTAATAAGAGAATGCTTTCCATACTGAGTTAAGTGAGGAACATTTAGCAGTGACAGTCTTATTTCTTCAAGGATGATAATCATTCTAATACCTACAGTTTCCTTACAGAGTGTGCTGCCCATCTTCTAGGTACTTATCAACTATTATGGAACCAAAGTCTTGCCCTGAACATCTTAGATCATACAAAATTGACTCTTGTTTCAATCTTACACTTGAATGAGACCAGGGGGACACACATTAGTATTGAAGTAGTCAAAGTTCTCTTTTTGATGATCAGATGATAGTAAACATAAGTGAGCCTAAATATTCCAAAAAAAACATTCATATATCTTATAAACTCGACATATAACTACATAAATAATTAACCAACAGAGTGAGCACTTCTTCTTAAAAAACCACTAACTTGACAAAATGTAAATCAATGAAACCCCTCATTCACAGTTAACTTCAAAATTATTAAGTGTCCTATGGAAATTCTAACAAAGAAATAAATTACTTTTTTGATTAAAAAAACAAAACCAAAAAAAGTACAGAAAAAAAACGAAGAATACAACTGAAAGGAAGAAAAAATATCTTAAAAATTGAAGACATAACAGATGATGGAAAGATTTTCTCCTGCTCATGAATCAATAAGATTTATAAAGTGAAAAACCTACACTGATGTATAATACCCTTTGATTCTATCATTTAAAGCTTAATAAAATTTGTAATACTTTTCATGTTGTTAGGAGAAAATATATTATAGAATTTTTTTCCTACTTTCCTTGATGTCTTCAAACATGAACCCTTGATCTCACCCATAAAGCCTCCCCAACATGACTCCCAAAACTTTAACTGAACAAGGACAACACCAAGGAACATGTAAAACTAAATGGGACCTGAAACCTACACAAAGAAAAGTAGACAATTGCATCATAACAAGTGTATGCAATTGTATCTAAACAAAGTGTATTTTTGAATGCAAGAGAAAGATGGAAACTTTTTTTTTATCCAAACTGATAGTGTGTATTTTAGCGTTTTCAGACTGTTAATGCCTAGAGTTATTAATGAGCAGTATATGGGTCTTTGTTATTTTGTTGCCATATAATTTTCCCCATTTTGATGAATGACTACAGGGTTATTTATCATTTTTGTCCTCTTCAGTATATACCTTATCTTCAGATTGGTCTTTTCCTTATGTAGAACAAAATTGTTGATGAGAAATGACTTACTGGTGATTAAACTATGTAATGATTCTCCTCTTTGGTTGATAGGAATGATACTTTGGCTGAGTAATATAGTCTAGACTAGCATCTGTATTCTTTTACAACATGGAGGATGTTGATCCAGTCCAAACTATATTTTAGATTATCAATTGAAAAGTCAGGTGTTGCTCTAATGCAGTCAGCTGTTTATTTGACTTGGTCATTTTCCTTCATAAAGTATTGTATTTTAAATTCTCATTTCAGTTAGTCTTTGATTATTATGTGTCTAATTGATGTTTTCTATGCTCCTATTTCTTTAACACGTTTATCTTTCTGATTTTGGGGAAATTGTTCTCAGACAAACCCTATACAAATTGTTATTGGAGAAGATTTATTCTCATGCTTATTGTAGTGTCCTGAAGCATGAGGAACCCTGTCTCAGTTGGTTCTGATTGGTAAATAAAGATGTTGATAGACAGTGCCTAGGCAGGGCACACAGAGGCAGCAGGTTTAGGATGCTTGGAAAAAGGACCAGGGAGGAAGGAGGCATGGAGATTCACCAGGACAGAGGCAGTGGAGAGAGGTTCAGGACAGAGGAGCAGCTGACATGTAAGAGGCAGAGAAAATGCTGGCCTGGGGGGGGGGGCTGCCCAATGGGGTCCAGGGCAACAAAGACGAATATAGACTTTAGCAAGTAATAGCGTGGGGATATCAGAGGGGCCAGTTTAGGCACTTGGAGGTTAGGAAGTGTTCTCGCCATTGAGATGTTAAAGGTATATAAAACAAACCCTGTACAAAGCTTAAGTCCAAGTGGATCAAGGACCTCCACATCAAACCAGACACACTCAAACTAATAGAAGAAAAACTACGGAAGCATCTGGAACACATGGGCACTGGAAAAAATTTCCTAAACAAAACACCAATGGCTTATGCTCTAAGATCAAGAATCGACAAATGGGATCTCATAAAACTACAAAGCTTCTGTAAGGCAAAGGACACGGTGGTTAGGACAAAACGGCAACCAACAGATTGGGAAAAGATCTTTACCAATCGTACAACAGATAGAGGCCTTATATCCAAAATATACAAAGAACTCAAGAAGTTAGACCGCAGGGAAACAAATAACCCTATTAAAAAATGGGGTTCAGAACTAAACAAAGAATTCACAGCTGAGGAATGCCGAATGGCTGAGAAACACCTAAAGAAATGTTCAACATCTTTAGTCATAAGGGAAATGCAAATCAAAACAACCCTGAGATTTCACCTCACACCAGTGAGAATGGCTAAGATCAAAAACTCAGGGGACAACAGATGCTGGCGAGGATGTGGAAGAAGAGGAACACTCCTCCATTGTTGGTGGGATTGCAAACTGGTACAACCATTCTGGAAATCAGTCTGGAGAATCCTCAGAAAATTGGACATTGAACTGCCTCAGGATCCAGCTATATCTCTCTTGGGCATATACCCAAAAGATGCCCCAACATATAAAAAAGACACGTGCTCCACTGTTCATTGCAGCCTTATTTATAATAGCCAGAAGCTGGAAAGAACCCAGATGCCCTTCAACAGAGGAATGGATACAGAAAATGTGGTACATCTACACAATGGAATATTACTCAGCTATGAAAAACAACGACTTTATGAAATTCGTAGGCAAATGGTTGGAACTGGAAAATATCATCCTGAGTGAGCTAACCCAATCACAGAAAGACATACATGGTATGCACTCATTGATAAGTGGCTATTAGCCCAAATGCTTGAATTACCCTAGATGCCTAGAGCAAATGAAACTCAAGACGGATGATCAAAATGTGAATGCTTCACTCCTTCTTTAAAAGGGGAACAAGAATACCCTTGGCAGGGAAGAGAGAGGCAAAGATTAAAACAGAGGCTGAAGGAACACCCATTCAGAGTCTGCCCCACATGTGGCCCATACATATATAGCCACCCAATTAGACAAGATGGATGAAGCAAAGAAGTGCAGACCGACAGGAGCCGGATGTAGATCGCTCCTAAGAGACACAGCCAGAATACAGCAAATACAGAGGCGAATGCCAGCAGCAAACCACTGAACTGAGAATAGGACCCCCGTTGAAGGAATCAGAGAAAGAACTGGAAGAGCTTGAAGGGGCTCGAGACTCCATATGTACAACAATGCCAAGCAACCAGAGCTTCCAGCGACTAAGCCCCTACCCAAAGACTATACATGGACTGACCCTGGACTCTGACCCCATAGGTAGCAATGCATATCCTAGTAAGAGCACCAGTGGAAGGGGAAGCCCTGGGTCCTGCTAAGACTGAACCCCCAGTGAACTAGACTGGTGGGGGGAGGGCGGCAATGGGGGGAGGGTTGGGAGGGGAACACCATAAGGAAGGGGAGGGGGGAGGGGGATGTTTGCCCGGATACCGGGAAAGGGAATAACACTTGAAATGTATATAAGAAATACTCAAGATAATAAAAAAATATAGAAATAAACAAAAAAAAAAACAAAGACTGTTTGTATGTGTTTTCACTTGAGAATGTAAAGCATTGGGGTGGTTAGGAGGAACATGACTCAGCCCCTCAGCTTTGGGATCACTTGAGTAGTATTTACTAGGTACAGAAACAGATGTTGTTCAATGTGTAAGTGATAACTTATTCTTAAAAAATAATTGGAAATTCACGAATGTAAAACGTGACCTGTGCCATAAGACTAAGTTATCAACATAGTAGTCTTTGCAGTCTTAATAAACTTTGTAAGCAATCATTTTAATTTTAGTAGTCTGTCACTTTTCTGTTTTTACTGTAAAAATATTTAATACAAATGCTGTCTGCTGTACCAGGAAATTGTAAGAGCTACCTATGAAGAACAAGCTGTGCAAACTTTTAAGGAAATATACTCCAGTTTTGTGATTAGTGTCTGCTCTAAGGACACTGGTTTTGGGACTATTGATCTGAGATTCACAGATTTTACGTAAATTTACGAATTTTTGGTGATTATTAACAGTGAGTAAAACCTTGATGTTGTACATTTGCTCAATAAAAGACAGGGTTAAGGCTCTCTAGTTGGGAGAAAGTTAAAAGCATGAGAAGGGAGAAGGAAGAATGATTATTGAGGAGAAGTCTAAAGAATGGTGAGAAAAGAGAAGAAAATAAAGAATGATGAGAATCTTCAAGAAACAGAGTCCCTGAAATAGTAGCTTGCATCTACTCCTGGCTCCAAGTCATTCCTGAATCAGCACTGTTCCTGTTCCCACTAAGGGCCCTCCCTATGCTGACGAGGTTCCTCAGCACTGGCTCATAGATAGAGTCAGAGAATCTGGTAGACATATGCATAATTTACCATAAAATATTTCAGACCAAAGCTCAGATACAACTTTGTAATCCTGTAGGTTGCTTTCATTATAAGCCTGAATAAAAACTTCCAGGATTACAAAATATCATAATCATGAAGTAGTTGTTCAGGGCAAATCCATATTGGACGCTCTGAGTCCTATATCTGCGGTGCATGTTGTCTTCAGCAATCGGAAAACTCTGTAACACTCTAGAATAAATCTGAGGGCAAGAGCCTACATTGTTTGAGAGTCTCTTGAGCAGTATCAAAAACAACACAAAAATTAAAACTGAATGTTTATTTTTTTATGACAAATTCTGGTGCTATTGCAGACATTTTAGGAGGTTTTGGGGGGGACATTTTAGTGAAAATGTCATAGCACACATATGAGTGTCTGTGTGTGTGTGTGTGTGTGTGTGTGTGTGTGTGTGTGTAATTATATATACATAGGTGTAATATTTGTAATTTTGTAAATAAAAGAGGAACATAATTTTTATGCTCCTTATCACTTCTCTTGCTGTTTCCCTATCTAGATTCTCTACGCAATATGAAATAGTCCCTTTTATTTTTTGACTTCTTCTGTTTTCCTTCTTTAGCATATAAAATTTGAAGCTAACTATCATAGATGAGAGGGAGTATTCTGTATTTGCTTTATCAGTTTGGGATATCAGATTAAAACAATGGCTTTTTTTCTGTCTATCAATTTACTTTAAAGAGTCATTTCAGGTTTTTTACAATTGAATAGGCTTGTGATATATATATATATATATATATATATATATATATATATATATATATATATATATATGTGTGTGTGTGTGTATGTGTGTGTGTGTGTGTGTGTGTTTCACAATTTTGTCTATGCAGCAGTATAAAAACATTTACACTGTTCCATATCCTAAATATTGTGAATAAACTGGCAATGAACAGAACTTGGGTACTGGATCCGCACCCTGTCCCACACCAACCAGATTAATCTCGAAGCCAAGGTGATCTGACATGCCCAGGATCAGAGTTTGAACCTGCCACAAGAGCAGACCTGGGGACACTGACTCTGCCCCAACTCCTCCAAAACCGATAGGACGCCTGACTCCCAGGTGCTGTGAAATGAACAGGATGACAGGAGAGGACAAAACATGTAATCCAGCACCTAGAGGAATTGGATCCCCCAGGATCTAGAGACATAGGTACCCCAGCCCAGCCAGTGGAACAGCTGAACATGGCCTGAATCCGGACACAAAGCACTCATGGCACGCTGGCTCTGCATCCACTATTACAACACCCAGAGGGAACCCACTCCTGAAATTCACAAAATCTCACGATCCCAGGATCACAAAGGAAGCTTGACTCTCAGGAGATCTCACACAACCAGGACCACTGGAGCTCTGATAAACTCAAGATTACATTTGAGGCCACATTTTTCCCAATACACAGCATAACTAGAACCACATAGTAATCAAGGAAACACAGACCCCTGCCCAGCCAGAGAAACGGGTTATTTCCAAGTTGCTGCACTGACTGGAGTAAACCCAGGGATCTGGCTCCTCATCTACTTTTGCAACACTGTGAGAATACTTGATTCCGAGGAGCTCTGACACACCCATGATCTCAGGACCTCAGGATCACAGGATACAAGAATCACAGAATCACAGAAATAGCTGAACTCTGGGGAGTTCTGACACAATCAGCATCATATGAGAGACAGGTTCCAGTCAGACAGCAAGGGACAGGTAGCAGCACTAGAGAGAACCAGATGGCAAGAGGCAAACACAAGAATAAAAACATCAGAAACCAAGGCTACTTGGAATCATCAGAACACAGTTCTCCGTATAGATAAAGTCCTAAGTATATCAATGGCAATATCGAGCAAACCAGTAGCCACCTTCAAAATCAATGGACAGAAACTTGAAGCAATCACACTAAAACCAGGGACTAGACAAGGCTGCCCACTGTCTCCCTACTTATTCAAATATAGTATTCGAAGTCTTAGCAGAGCAATCAGACAAAAAAAGTACATTAGTGTTTGGTCTACCAACTGCAAAAGAAGTTTGTTTTTTTCCTAGGAAATAAAGTGATAATTTTACAATTATTAATACATTCTCCAATCCATGCTCCAGTGTAAAGGCATTTTTATAATAAGTAATATGTTTCTCACAGTAGTCTAAAGAAATTAAGACATTTTTTTGTCTTCATTCCTCCAGATCATTTGAACTAACTTTTAACTCAAAAGTGAGTTCATGAAAAGTTACTTATGGTAGCAATGTTCAATACCAAACCCCTAAAAATTCAAATTTGTCACGTTAGGAGAGGTATGATTTGAGCATCCAGGACAATGGTTTCTGCAAATTTTCAATATCCAAGAAATAAGAAAGGATTATATTCCTATCTAATTGTTTTACAAACCATGACCACAAAATGTTGTTGGAAACTTGTCAGATTTCAACCTAAAATCTATGAATGCTCTGATTTTCAACAGTATTATTATTTACACTATATACATTATGTTACTTAAAAGTTCTCTCAATGTTTTAACATCGATTTTTATTAGGAAGGAATGAAGCTAAAAACATGCTCATGTACTTCTAATTTTCTGTATCATGAAACTAGGTTGGTACATTTTGTAAAGTATCTTTATGTTATTTTTGATGCTTGTGATGACCTCCATTGACTGCTGTTTCTCGTTGACACTTTGTATTTTAGGGATCTTAAAGTACTTCTAAGTAAAATTGGGTGTCATTGTACATAGAAAGCAAAAACAAGATTTGGGGATAGTGATATTCACATAGAAAATATATACATGAAGTTTTGAATCATGAGTAGGGCACAGTAAAAAACTACAAAAATATTAATCACTCCATTATTACTGGAAAGTATGTTATTTGGGGAAAAATGTTCAGCAGCATATAGAAGTGTTCAGAGCAGAGAAAAAAAAAAGAAAAAGTCTTTTTATGAATGAGTCTGTCTGGTACAGAATGGAGAATATCTGAGTAGATAATTAGAGATGCCTGTGGCAAGAAGAAAAACACTGCCTCCAGAAAGAGGAGGCCATTCTAGAATATAGATTTTATTCTGTATTTCTTTTATTACTTGTGCGACAACAAATTTCCTTACAATTCCAATTAGATAGCAGACAATCTCCATGAAATCAGTTGTAATTTGATAGACTTTTGCTATCTTTATTAGTTCTGTGCAATTACATGTATCAGTGGAAATACAGTTTGCAAAAGGCATAATTTGTTACTATCACCCAATTTCCTTTTTTTAAAGTCGTAAACGTTCTAAGATTACATGATTGTTTTATGAGGATTATGTACATAGCATATACTATGTTAATTATGAGATTTACAGATTGTCTCCCAGGTTGGTTCATTCTCCATGCTTTGGGTCTCTAGGGTTTACTACAAAAACGTTACTATTCACTCATACATATGTATTCTTTATTGTAGTCCTCAGTGTTGTCTGACTTTCAGCATTCTGAATTTATCTCACTTAAGCACATTTATCTTTAAACTCTCTTGTAAGTTTTGTCTCTGTTAGATACTAAGGGCCACAGAGTTCATGGTATCTGAATACTGAATTTTTCTTGTCGACCATTGATGGTTCAATGAACTAAATAGTAAGAATCTTTGTTGGTGAATATATATTGCAAAATGTTTTTCAATGTATTCCTTAAAAATGCAGATATCTAACATCTACACATCCATCTATCAATCTGTCTGTATATCTCTCTATCTCTGTTTTTCTATATATGAAATATGAATATATGTGCTTTAAAACCAAAGTGTAGAAGGAAAAGGAAATGAAATTCATGTGTCACATTGTCAGAATATTCCATCTCTACTAATATATCATCACACTCTGTCAGCCTGACTGCACAGAGTCCTCAGACTTCAGGAGTGGGTCAACTAACTGCTGTATGTAGTTTGGTATTCTGTGCCAGAAACGAGAAGAAAATTTCACATTGTTTGAGAGTTCTCCATTCCATATTTTCTCACCATAAAGGTAATTTCAATAACAAATGTGATATTCATGATTGACCTATATTATTTGGAAGTGGTCTGTCTTGATTTGTTCAGACTATGTGAAGTAATTCAATTCACCAGTGTCTTGAGAAGCTATTTATGTTAGGAATGTTCTCTACCAATTCCTAATGAAAGACAGTTATCATGTGAGGAGAAGAAGGTTTCTGTAAACCTTCAAAAATATCTGTCCAGTTTAAGAGTGAGAATTATTTTATGCTCAATCCAGTTGTTAACACACCATGATAGCAAAGAATTATTTTTGTAACCTCAACCCACAATAGAAGAATTCTGGTTTTCTGCAAATTGTTTTCAACAAAATTTAACAAAATTCTGAATAGACAGGAACAACACTCCATGAATCATTTGGTTTCAATTTTGTTTAATGAGGAAATGAATTTTTCCTAATTTTTTTACCATATCTTTACATTATTTTGAGTATTCATAAGGACTGCCATTGGCTGCTATCTGTATTTGACTCTAATTCTCAGGGATCTTAAAGGTTTTATTCTCTCTCTCTCTCTCTCTCTCTCTCTCTCTCTCTCTCTCTCTCTCTCTCTCTCTCTCTCTCTCTCTTTTTCCGGAGCTGGGTACCGAACCCAGGGCCTTGCGCTTGCTAGGCAAGCGCTCTACCACTGAGCTAAATCCCCAACCCCCAAAGGTTTTTTAAATAAAAGTAATGGTGTCTCTCGACATTTCTTGAAAGGAGGTAACATACTATTTAATCAAAATTTCATTCTCTTAAGTAAATGTATATTTTAAATATTCAAAATGTGTTGGAGGACACAGTAGATAAACCATCAAATGAGTAGTCACTATATTAATAGAGGGAAGGCTTTTATTATAGGTGAGAGAGTGCATATATACAGAGCTTATGGCAGAGAGAAAAACAACTTCATGTAACCGAACCTGTCCAGTAAAAAAGGGAGAACATTATGAGAAAAATTAAAAGTAGTTGGGCCAAAATAAGTTTGCCTTCATAAGGAATAATATTCTAGAACGTTTAGAGAGTTTCCATCCTGTAGAAGGAGACAGGAAAGTTAGGAAGGGAATGGATATCTAGATAGGAGATTGAGTCTGGCATCTGGATATCTAAAATTAAGACATAACTAGTTAAATAATTAATTAAAACTAATTTTCTTCACATCTATTCATGGAAGCTTATAAATGGTTATTTATGGCATTTGAATACATAAATTTCTTTATGATATTCTCTTATTTACAGTACTTCAATATATCAGTCATGTGAAACCAGAATTAAGCAACAGCAAATTTTTAAAGAGAACTTTAATTTGATACAATTTTACTCTTAATAAGTACTGAATTATTACATATAGTTTGCAGAATGAATAATTAAACTGTTGTCAAAATTCTATATTTTTAAAAGATATAGACATTCTAATTTCATATGATCTTTCTAGAATGGTGACATTTCCCTGTTAAACTTCGTGAATAATTCTGAGATTTGTAGAGTATCTCTCAGATTGTTTCAATTACAATTCTTTGTCTCTAGCATATCTTCTATAAAATGTACTATATATTAATAATTGTGTCCTACTCTGTATCCTTCAAAGCCGTCTGCCTTCACAGAAGTATGTGAAGGGTTCTGATTCTCTGTCAGTAAAGCACATTCCAATTTAAAGTTCCTTGTGATTTTATGTCTATTCAGCTCTAAAGTTCACAGTGTTAATGAAGTTTCCATGCTACCTATTTCATAAGGAACCTTATGTTGAAAAAAATAAGAATTGACAATCATCTAGGATTCATATGCATTTCACAATATTACTCTTACCATACACATGTCTATCTACCTATCCATCCATGTATTTGTCTTCTATCTCATCTATAACATACAGCTATGTCTACATCTATATGTATACCTATAGTTGTGACAGTGTTATTCATTACAAACACTTGTGGCTCCTCTTTTGTATTCCATGTTTTAAAGCTACAGGGAGAGAAATGGAATGCACATGTCACTCTGCCAGCTGGCATGAGCCTCAGAATATTGACATCACAATGGTTCTTCAGCCTGACAACTACAGAATCCTCAGAGCTCAGTTGCTTTCTAGCCACTGCAGTAACCAGTTCGGTGTTTAGAGGCAGGAAGGCGAACGAAAATTTCACATTGTTTGATAAATTCTTCATTGCAGGCTCGTCCAGAAAGGTATGTATTTATATAATTTGATTCTCATGATAGACTTATGGTATCAGGAAGTGTTCTGTCTTGATCCTGCCAGATCATGTGAAATAACTCTCCACTCAGAGTTGTTTCTTGAAAAGGTAATCATTGTAGCAATATTCAGTACCAATCTTCTACAGAATCAAAGTAGAGGGGTATATTTGAGCTACAGAGGAGATTAATTTCTGTAAATTTTTAAAAACTGCACGAGTTAGAAATGAGGATTATTTTATATTCACTCCATATGCATTACTCACCATGACAGCAGATAATGTTTTTTAAGAAACTGCTTAATCTAACCCACAATCTAAGAATTCTCTGGTTTTCAAGAAATTGTTATTTTTTTCCAACATGCTTTGTGTTCATTGGAGTCTAATTCTCCTTATTCAACATTGACTCAGATTACAAATGCTCAGCTTTCAAGATGTGGAAATTTACTTTCAATATTGTTCAACATGAAACTGTGGTAATACTATGTTTAAAGATATCTTTTCATTATTATTTGATGTGTGTGATGGCAACCATGGCTGTTCTCTCTTTGAGGCTTTGATTCATGTGAGTCTTAAGTCCTTTCTAAATGAAAGCTAGGGCATTTCTATACAAATTCTTTGAAAGATGTAATAGAATTGTGGGATGAATTACAGGCACTTGAGTAACTATATATTTTAAATATCCAAACTGAATGAGCAGAGAAAGTAAAGGAACCACAAAAAAAGAAGCCACTCCTTTATTAGAGTAGCAATTTTATTATGGGGAAGAGAGAAAAAATGTTCAGAGACATCTGGAATATTTCAGGATATAGAGAAAAGAAACAGGTTTGATAAGACCAAGTCTGGGAAAAGAGAAGGAATACTATCAGAGGACAAAAATGGAGATAGCTTGGTCAGGAAAATGGACTCACAGAGAGGTGGGAGGTTTCTAGCACATATTAGGAGTTAATATGATGAGGAAGCAGACGGGATGTTGGAAAAGATCAGAAACCTAGATGGGGATTTGAAATTTATAATTAGTATGTTTACCCACTTCCGGTATAAAGAAGATCAGAATGGGAATTGATATCCTATAAGAACAAGTCAATGGAGAGTCATATGTCCCTTTTGCCACAAGGGAAATATGTACCTTTGTTAAAAATGACCAATTTCACAAATTTTTGATGAATGCTTCTTTTCTTTTCCATTTTTGTTATTGTTGTTGTTGTTTGTTTGTTTGTTTTTGTTTCCATCAGGAATCTTTCTTTACTGTACCTTGAGCTGGACCAAGTCTGGCATTTCTGAGTCCCTCCCAGAGGTCTAACTAAATCAACAAGATAATCTGAGTATTTTCTTCACACCTACTATGTTAGCTTACAAAGGTTTAGTTATGGCATTTTCTCAGAGTAACATCTGATATCTGTCATAACGTATATCTTCATTAAGATTCAAAACAGTTTCACATTATTGGTTATAAATTAGCAGTACAATAGCTTAGTTGGACTGTATCAACAAACTTTAGGGTCCACATTAAAGTCTTTCAGTAAATACAGTTTGAGAACGATTTCTCTAGATCCTTCCAATTACACTTCTTCAAACTATTCCCATGACTCCTCAGAAAGTGTTCCCACTTCTGAAAAGATCCCAGTTCTTCAATAGGTTCCAAAAAGTTGCCTTTATACATGACATATTTTCTGTTACATTTGAAAGCTGTCTATAGCTCAACAGAATCAAGCTTGGAAAATTGAGTCTGTATTTTAACACCATTCACCCTTTGAAATATAGTATGAATATCGGTCTTAGAACTTATCCACTGAATATTTTTCTGCTAGGTGGAGCCCTGTATGAAGAGAATTCTTTTTTTTTCAACATGGAAATGATTGAGGAGGAAGATGTGGGAAAAGAAAATCAAGCCATGGTTTGCCAAGGTGCCGTGGTTTTCCGAAGAGGATGGAAAAGAAATAAACGATATCTCACACTGCTCAGTGATGTTTTGGTTGTCTCCAGTAAACTGTAAGTATATGCATCATGACTTCCTTACTATAAGAGACCACACATTGGAAAGGATTTAATGAACAAAACTATTTAAACTATCTTTTATTTTTGAGATTATAATTACTTCACTACTCTCCTTCGTTTTCCTTTTCCATGTCCTTTCATATATCCCTCCTTGTTCTCTTTTAAAATCATGGCTTTGTGTTTTTTATTACTTGTTCTTACATATTATTTTATATGGAAGCTAACTTAAGATACACATATATAATAGATATGCGGGTATACATATATATGTATAGTTTCTAAGTATTTAAATAAAATCTGCTCACTCAGTATAATACTGGGTGTATTTGTCTTTTCAGGAATGTATATATGGCATTAGATAAGCAGCCGTGTGAAATTCCTACGGGGGGGGTGGGTTCTCTTACTTTCAATTTTGCTTAGTGGCATTTCCTTCTTTGAATAGAGTTGATGCTTAGTAGACTAAACCTACATATTTCGAATTTGTTTTTACGCATTCCTTGGGCACATTTAAAAAGTGAATTAAGGTACTACTCTGCTCTTGAATCTGGCAAAATGCTAGCAACAAGCTACCAAGCAGACAGTTATGCTAGCATGTGTCCACATTTCTAGCTTTGTTAAAACTAACTTATGAGTATTACAACTCATAATGAGAGACTTGTGAACTATACAGGGACACATTTCTCTAAATAAAATATTAAATCCATGATAAGCAGGAGCCTTCTTGCTTGGTGTTTACAGATTATAGAAGCAAGATGGTTTGTCATAAGGGGCTACCCATTTAAGTCTCCTGACCTCATAGCTTCCAGATTAGCATGAGGATACAGGAAGCAACTCCTATCCCTGCACTAATCAAGGAATCTGCAGTACTAAGTCTTGCTTGGTGACTCTGCAGACACTAGAGAAAAGTGAGCTGATTGAATGAAGCTGTGTACATGGTTATATTACAATTCATGGTATAGAGTGGTTTTCTAGGACCATATCATATATAATCTCCTCTGGTCATGATCATAGCCTTCTTATTATTCTAGAAGGTGTGATGTTGCTGCTGACATCATCAAGTAGATATTTTAAGTGCTGTTCTAATAAGTACATAAAATTATCAGACAGACATCAATAAAACAGTCTATTCCTTTTTGGGGGCAGGGGGTTAAATTTTCTGATCATCAGTGAATTATTTTCCCAAAAAATCCATTTTCAGATTGTTAGAAAAATAATAAATTCAGTTGAGAGTTCTTCTATACATTATAAATACACCAACTGGGTATATTTTTCTTTCAACCCTGATCAGTCATGTAAGCTCATTCACAGAAAATGGTAGTTAGTGTCTAAGGGAAGCAGGCTTCAAGTAAGAGAATGAACTGGCTGACTATCAATCTGTACATTTTTCTTGTTTTTCTACTCAGCTCCCTTTCTTTCCACACTGGGAAATCTTCACATTTTACTTTAAAAGGTATTAATCAACTTATCTGAAATGTAAAATGAAACAAACTGATCATTTGCCATATAAGTGTAGTTGGTGGAAGGAAATGAACTTCACTTTGTGTTGTGAGAATAAAGGAAATGGAAATGATTGGTTTCTTAAAGCCAATTAATATGGTCCCTTCTGTCATGTTGCAATAGTAATTAAAACTATTTTTAGAATCACATTCATATTATAAAAAAAGGTTATCAAGCTTATAAGAAAAAATATCTATTTCCATTTTCAAGGAAGATTATCTTTTATCAGACTTTGGAATGAAAGATTTTAGGTTCAAGCAATTCTTTGGAATTTTTAATTTTTTTGTATGCACATATACATACATTGAGATGTTTTCAATGGTGAATGTAAATGTGAATATAACTGTCTCATATTATTGAGACATGTGTTGTTATATCTTGAAGTAAATCTTACATGATGACTTGTAATTTGAATATAGCATGTTACATTAGATTACATGAGGAATATTTCTCTGTAGTGCAATTAGTCATTCACATGTTTCCAATATTAAAGGATTATATACAGGATTTTTTGGATCATGGCTTATTCTTGTGATATTCTGTCCCCTGAATTAGAAAGGGAGTCATTTATATCTTCAGTTATGTGGCCACATATTAGCTCACAAATATTCGAAGGAAAGTTTAATACCTGGGTTTACACAGCAAACACACTAGATTATACTAGGTTCATCACTAAAAAAATAAAAAAACCCTATGAATGTGGGGAGGAGACCTGTCAGGGGGTAGAATGGAAAGGAGAAAGTTACAAAATCATTAAACAAATTGTATTTGTATGTAGAATTCTGGGAGAGCAAATTACTCATAAAAAGAATGAAAATGAAGAAAATTTATACTTCAAATTTTTTTATTTCTGAAAAATACTTCTAATAATATCACATGATTGATAGGAAGACATAATTCTAATTATTTGGCTAAATTATTGTAAAAAAGTATCATCTTTTTGGTTATTTGTGTGATATGTACTTTGTAGGTTTCCTAAAGGAGCTACTGTAATGAGGTAATTGATTTATTTAGTTCAGGGAGATGGACAACAGAAAATAGATTTTTTAAGTCAAACAATATTTTTGTTTTTATTCTAGAAAGATTTCTACAAGTAAGTAAAATAAATTTATTGAAATAATTTCCTTTGTGTATTATGGGAAAAAACAAACTAAATGGTTATTAATTAACTAAATCCAGGTAAGAAATATTGAAATAGGTCATTTTCTAAAAATGAAGCTCTGCTTGGATATAGAAATGAATGTGTACTCCTTTGCTCTGGGGCAGGAAGAACTGGGTTTTACCACAACTCCAACTACCATGCAAATTAAACTAATGGAGATATTCGATTCTCTTTCTAGAAATAAGAAGAAGTTTAAGGTAAAGCATGTCATTCCATTGACTTACCTGTGGATTGGAGATGAAACAGACATATTCAGGACAGACAACAGCCCTGCTTCCAAGACCATTTACCTATATTGGCCAATGGGAAATGCTGTTGTCACCTTCCGGTAAGACATAGATTTCTGATCTGTAATCACAAGAGGATAGCTTCAGAAATTGTTGGTCAAATTAATTGTGCATAATTCACTTCCCAGTGAATGAGTATACTCATTCTAAAATTCTCCAACTAAAAAACAATAATCAGGCTCTGGCTATTGGTGACTATTGAAGAATGTGTTTCTAGTAAATTCTTTCACCGAAGACTTTCATCATCCCAAAATGCTTGCAAAACTAGAATCAATTTTATTCTGTTTGTATATAGGAAGACAACTCAATTTCCCCCTTCTATGATGACCCTAGATTTTCTATACTCTTCACCATATACATTTCTACATGTAGGTAGGTTCTTTATGTTTCGATTTCTATGTTCATCAAGACTACACCAGATCTGTGGGGCAGGACAGAAGTGCATTGTTTTCTAATAAGAATGTTGACAGGACAAGGTGTTACTATATCCTAGACATTCTTCTCCCCAAAATGATCAGGGAAATTTCAAATTTACATTCTTATCTTTCCTGAGAAAATGTGCTCATGGCATATTGATATTATCTTGAGTGCAGTTGTGATTTGAGCTATTTTCATTCTTCTGTCCAAACTCTTAATGTCATCACATAGTTGATTCAAATAAAATAAACAAAAGTTTTATGAGAATTCTAAGCTCTGCAAGTTTGCTCTTTACATGGAAAAGCATTTGTCATAGACACTGACAAAAGATAGCACCTTTTGTTTTTCTTTTTTTTATCGGAGCTGAGGACCGAACCCAGGGTGCTTTACCACTGAGCTAAATCCCCAACCCTACCTTTATTATTATTATTATTATTATTATTATTATTATTATTATTATTATTATTAACTTGAGTATTTCTTATATACATTTCGAGTGTTATTGCCTTTCCCGGGTTCCGGGAAAACATCCCCCTTACCCCTCCCCTTATTTATGGGTGTTCCCCTCCACATCCTCCCCCCCCTTGCCGCCCTCCCCCCAACAATCTAGTTCACTGGGGGTTCAGTCTTAGCAGGACCCAGGGCTTCCCCTTCCACTGGTGCTCTTACTAGGATATTCATTGCTACCTATGAGGTCAGAGTCCAGGGTCAGTCCATGTATAGACTTTAGGTAGTGGCTTAGTCCCTAGAAGCTCTGGTTGTTTGGCATTGTTGTACATATGGGGTCTCGAGCCCCTTCAAGCTCTTCCAGTTTTTTCTCTAATTCCTTCAACGGGGGTCTATTCTCAATTCAGTGGTTTGCTGCTGGCATACGCCTCGGTGTTTGCTGTATTCTGGTTGTGTCTCTCGGGAGAGATCTACATCCGGCTCCTGTCGGCCTGCACTTCTTTGCTTCATCCATCTTGTCTAATTGGATGGCTGTATATGCATGGGCCACATATATATGTGGGTCAGGCTCTGAATGGGTGTTCCTTCTGTCTCTGTTTTAATCTTTGCCTCACTATTCCCTGCCAAGGGTATTCTTGTTCCCCTTTTAAAGAAGGAGTGAAGCATTCACGTTTTGATCATCCGTCTTGAGTTTCATTTGTTCTAGGCATCTAGGGTAATTCAAGCATTTGGGCTAATAGCCACTTATCAATGAGTGCATACCATGTGTGTTTTTCTGTGATTGGGTTACGTCACTCAGGATGATATTTTCCAGTTCCAACCATTTGCCTACGAATTTCATAAAGACATTGTTTTTGATAGCTGACTAATATTCCATTGTGTACATGTACCATATTTTCTGTATCCATTCCTCTGTTGAAGGGCATCTGGGTTCTTTCCAGCTTCTGGCTATTATAAATAAGGCTGCGATGAACATAGTGGAGCACGTGTCTTTTTTATATGTTAGGGCATCTTTTGGGTATATGCCCAAGAGAGGCATAGCGGGGTCCTCAGGCAGTTCAATGTCCAATTTTCTGAGGAACCTACAGACTGATTTCCAAAATGGTTGTACCAGTCTGCAATCCCACCAACAATGGAGGAGTGTTCCTCTTTCTCCGCATCCTCGCCAGCATCTGCTGTCACCTGAGTTTTTGATCTTAGCCATTCTCACTTGTGTGAGGTGAAATCTCAGGGTTGTTTTGATTTGCATTTCCCTTATGACTAAAGATGTTGAACATTTCTTTAGGTGTTTCTCAACCATTCAGCATTCCTCAGCTGTGAATTCTTTGTTTAGCTCTGAACCCCATTTTTAATAGGGTTATTTGCCTCCCTGCGGTCTAACTTCTTGAGTTCTTTGTGTATTTTGGATATAAGGCCTCTATCTGTAGTAGGATTGGTGAAGATCTTTTCCCAATCTGTTGGTTGCCGTTTTGTCCTAACCAGGGTCCTTTGCCTTACAGAAGCTTTGCAGTTTTATGAGATCCCATTTGTCGATTCTTGATCTTAGAGCATAAGCCATTGGTGTTTTTTCAGGAAATTTTTTCCAGTGCTCATGTGTTCCGGATGCTTCCTTAGTTTTCTTCTATTAGTTTGAGTATATCTGGTTTGATGTGGAGGTCCTTGATCCACTTGGACTTAAGCTTTGTACAGGGTGATAAGCATGGATCGATCTGCATTCTTCTACATGTTGACCTCCAGTTGAACCAGCACCATTTGCTGAAAATGCTATCTTTTTTCCATTGGATGGTTTTGGCTCCCTTGTCAAAAATCAAGTGACCATAGGTGTGTGGGTTCATTTCTGGGTCTTCAGTTCTGTTCCATTGGTCTATCTTTCTATCTCTGTACCAATACCATGCAGTTTTTTATCGCTATTGCTCTGTAATACTGTTTGAGTTCAGGGATAGTGATTCCCCCTGAAGTCCTTTTATTGTTGAGGATAGTTTTAGCTATCCTGTGTTTTTTTTTATTCCAGATGAATTTGCAAATTGTTCTGTCTAACTCTTTGAAGAATTGGATTGGTATTTTGATGGGGATTGCATTGATTTTGTAGATCGCTTTTGGTAAAATGGCCATTTTTACTATATTAATCCGGCCAATCCATGACCATGGGAGATGTTTCCATCTTCTGAGGACTTCTTCAGTTTCTTTCTTCAGAATCTTGAATTTCTTGTTGTACAAATCTTTTACTTGCTTGGTTAAAGTCACACCGAGGTACTTTATATTATTTGTGTCTATTATGAAGGGTGTTGTTTCCCTAATTTCTTTCTCGGCTTGTTTCTCTTTTGTGTAGAGGAAGGCTACTGATTTATTTGAGTTAATTTTATACCCAGCCACTTTGCTGAAGTTGTTTATCAGCTTTAGTAGTTCTCTGGTGGAACTTTTGGGATCACTTAAATATACTATCATATCATCTGCAAATAGTGATATTTTGACTTCTTCTTTTCCGATCTGTATCCACTTGACCTCCTTTTGTTGTCTGATTGCTCTGGCTAGAACTTCAAGATCTATATTGAATAAGTAGGGAGAGAGTGGGCAGCCTTGTCTAGTCCCTGATTTTAGGGGGATTGCTTCAAGTTTCTCTCCATTTACTTTAATGTTAGCAACTGGTTTGCTGTGTATGTCTTTTACTATGTTTAGGTATGGGCCTTGAATTCCAATTCTTTCCAGGACTTTTATCATGAAGGGGTGTTGAATTTTGTCAAATGCTTTGTCAGCATCTAATGAAATGATCATGTGGTTCTGTTCTTTCAGTTTGTTTATATAATGAATCACGTTGATGGTTTTCCGTATATTAAACCATCCCTGCATGCCTGGGATGAAGCCTACTTGATCATGGTGGATGAGTGTTTTGATGTGCTCTTGGATTCGGTTTGCCAGAATTTTATTGAGTATTTTTGCGTCATTATTCATAAGGGAAATTGGTCTGAAGTTCTCTTTCTTTGTTGGGTCTTCGTGTGGTTTAGGTATAAGAGTAATTGTGGCTTCATAGAAGGAATTCGGTAGTGCTCCATCTGTTTCACTTTTGTGGAATAGTTTGGATAATATTGGTATGAAGTCTTCTATGAAGGTCTGATAGAATTCTGCACTAAACCCGTCTGGACCTGGGCTCTTTTTGATGGGAGACCTTTAATGACTGCTTCTATTTCCTTAGGAGTTATGGGGTTGTTTAACTGGTTTATCTGTTCTTGATTTAACTTCGGTACCTGGTATCTGTCTAGGAAATTGTCCATTTCCTGTAGATTTTCAAGTTTTGTTGAATATAGGCTTTTATAGTAAGATCTGATGATTTTTTGAATTTCCTCTGAATCTGTAGTTATGTCTCCCTTTTCATTTCTGATTTTGTTAATTTGGATACACTCTCTGTGTCCTCTCTTTAGTCTGGCTAAGGGTTTATCTATCTTGTTGATTTTCTCAAAGAATCAACTTTCGTTCTGTTGATTCTTTCTATGGTCCTTTTTGTTTCTACTTGGTTGATTTCAGCTCTGAGTTTGATTATTTACTGCCTTCTACACCTCCTGGGTGTATTTGCTTCTTTTTGTTCTAGAGATTTTAGGTGTGCTGTCAAGCTGCTGACATAAGCTCTTTCCTGTTTCTTTCTGCATGCCCTCAGCGCTTTGAGTTTTCCTCTTAGCACAGCTTTCATTTTGTCCCATAAGTTTGGGTATGTTGTACCTTCATTTTCATTAAATTCTAAAAAGTCTTTAATTTCTTTCTTTATTTCTTCCATGACCAGGTTATCATTGAGTAGAGCATTGTTCAATTTCCACGTATATGTGGGCATTCTTTCCTTATTGTCATTGAAGACCAGTTTCAGGCCGTGGTGGTCTGATAGCACGCATGGGATTATTTCTATCTTTCTGTACCTGTTGAGGCCCGTTTTTTGACCAATTATATGGTCAATTTTGGAGAAAGTACCATGAGGAGCTGAGAAGAAGGTATATCCTTTTGCTTTGGGATAGAATGTTCTATAAATATCTGTTAAGTCCATTTGGCTCATGACTTCTCTTTGTCTGTCTACGTCTCTGTTTAATTTCTGTTTCCATGATCTGTCCATTGATGAGAGTGGCGTGTTGAAGTCTCCTACTATTATTGTGTGAGGTGCAATGTGTGTTTTGAGCTTTAGTAAGGTTTCTTTTACGTATGTAGGTGCCCTTGTATTTGGGGCATAGATATTTAGGATGGAGAGTTCATCTTGGTGGATTTTTTCTTTGATGAATATGAAGTGTCCTTCCTTATCTTTTTTTGATGTATTTTAGTTGAAAATTGATTTTATTTGATATTAGAATGGCTACTCCAGCTTGCTGCTTCTGACCATTTGCTTGGAAAGTTGTTTTCCAATCTTTCTCTCTGAGGTAGTGTCTGTCTTTGTCTCTGAGGTGTGTTTCCTGTAGGCAGCAGAATGCAGGGTCCTCGTTGCTTATCCATTTTGTTAATCTATTTCTTTTTATTGGGTAGTTGAGGCCATTGGTTTCTTGCAGAAGAAAAGTTGGTCTTACAGTCGTCCCGAAGCTCAAGTTTGCTCCTGGGGTTCTGCCTATGAGCTCTCCGCGGTGGCAGCAACCAGGAAGATCCCACCTTTTCTTTTTCTCTGAATATTATCTACTCCTCTGGTAAAATCTCTAAAGATGGTTATTTAATGCTTAGTGTTTCTCCCTTATAGAATATGAGAATTATTATATTTATAAATGGTAGAGTGTCATATGACAGCTTTTCCAGTCGAAAATATTAAGCCCTTAAGAAGTGGAGTCATGTGTAGACTACCAAATACAACTATACCATAATTAATTGCCACAAACTTAAGATAATTTTATGCATAATAACCTAAAAATCTTACCATTTATCACAACTCTAATTTTTTCAATTTTACAGTTCCATGGAAGAGACCATTTGGTGGAACTTCTTTCTACAAAGGTATTTTACTTATATTCATATTTTAATTCTTGGTGATGTAGGAATGGCAGTATGTGTTTCAGTTTCTGTATGTGTATTTGATAGTCTGTCTCAAAATCAGCTGTTAATTAGATGGTTAATGGATAATGCTTTATATTCTCCTGTCCATTGTTTATTTTGTTAATTTTGAGGAAGTTTTGCATGTATTATTTCCTCTTTGTATTGGAGTAAACAATATTCTCAAGTCTTAACTTTAAATTTCACTAAGTAGATGTCACTCTAGCATGCTCATTCAAACTATCTGCTGCTTCCTCCTTTGAGGTCAAGCAGATTTCTGCAATTCTGTTTGTTTCAGACACATCATTTTCAGGACTGGATATCCTACTTAGGTCAATGTGTTATTACCTGACTCTGTCTTAGTTTCTAAGACATTTTTGAGTGTTCACCAGTTGAATGAAAAATATTGATGAACTTATTTTCTTGTATGGAAAGCTAAGATGATTCTGAAAAAACATTAAGGGATTAGCTTGAAAAAAGATACTAATTCATGTGGATGTATTGTATGGTATGTTTCATTTGACAGATCCATTCGAGATGCGAAGAAGCAGAACAAAATAGATTTATCCCTGCAGATATCCACTGAGGACATTGCCCACTGTGACACTGTATGTGAATACAAACGAAAACTACTACTCAAAGTTCATGACTAGGAGAAAGACAGTTTGTAAAGTAATGGAAGATGGAGACTTAAGAAGGGCATAGATGGGGAAAGAGGAAGAGAAGGAGAGAGGGAGAGAGGGAAAGAGAGGGAGGGCCTGAGTGAGGGAAAGAGGGAGAGAATTTAAGCAGTATTATGTGGATATTCTGTCTGTATTCCACGCAGACATAGGACATCCATATGTAATATGTGGAAAACAACATGAAACAAGACTGATTCATGTATTAGAGTCCTGAAAAGAGGAAATAATTTTTGTTAAATCACTGGAAATTGAGTCAGATAGTTCCAACAGCATATAATTCCAAATGAAGTATTATTACTACAATTAAACTGCCCCGTCCTGCAGCTTTATTGCTTGTATGTAGACTTGTGTGGTGTTTGCATTATTCCTTATTACTCTTAAAATATTTATGACTAGAAAACCATTCTTGTTATATGAGATTATCATAAAGATTTACAGTTTCTTTCGATACTAACTGTTCGGTGATATTTTAGCTCTTTATCTCCATCCTGTGCTCTTTCTCTATGGCCCTTTCTGTGCAGCCTCACAGCTGCATTTGAACACCAGGTACAAAATCATGACTTTTTATCCTCATATTCATTTGAATAATTAGTCATAAGCGTATCGTTGCACATAACTACTATTCAAAAATCAACCTTATAAATTTAACAGTGGTGTGTGTGTGTGTGTGTGTGTGTGTGTGCGCGTGTGTGTGTGTGTGTGTTCATCTTGTTACAGTGTTTAGGATAAAACTCACAACTTCACACATACTATACAGTAATTCTATCATTGAGTTAAACTTAACTATCTATTGAATAATTGTCTATTTTTTAATGCTTATATTATTGTCTACTTTCCAGTATTGGGTTTAGTGCTGATCAAAAATTTAACTATTTTGTAGCATGTAAAGCATTGAAGATATTTCCTACTGTAAAGCAGAATAGACTGTGGCTCAGGGATCAGCATCTCTGTCTTTCATAATTGATAATGTGTATGAAATGGACCTAGAGTCAGTGTTCTTACATGTCACTGTGGATGCTGTGAAAATAATGAAGATATTTTAGATCACCAAGAAATTTCTTCTTCTTACCAAGACTACGTTATACAAAACAGTAATTAAATATGGTATAAAATAAATTTCGAGTCAGTGACATGAATCAGGAAACGATCACTAACTTGCTTGACCATTTGTGCCCTCAGGACAGAGAGGAGCAGAAGAGCAGAACATCCCATAGGGAAATGTTCTCATGCCTCTGCTGTTTAACTTCAGCTGTGGCAAACGCTTAGCATTGTAGATGAACAATATTTCTAATGATGTTCAACACTATTGTGACTTAAATCCAATTCCTTTAAAATGAACATTTTTACTAATTTTCTCCCATGACTCTAGTGCTTTAATATTTTATCCTCCTATAATTACTGAATACGTTTTGTGTGATTCAGAAGATTGGAATACATAATTTTTAGTTTTTTTCATGTTATGATAATTTTTATTTCCTTTTTGTCCTTTAAGAGTTATTATCAGATCATCAAAACATTCTTCTACCTTTCTTAAATAACATCCATTATTTTCTTTCTCCATGTTCCCTAGTGAGTATTCAAAATATATGAACCTTTATGTATATAGGTATACATATATATTATAAATATTAATATATAAGTCAATATCTTATTGGTTTTCTTTGATTTTCTCTTTATAGTTCAGTCTTTTCCTTTTATAGTTTGAAAATTCTTTAAATCATCAATGAATTTGATTACTCTTAAGATAAACCTATAAAGGTTTTCTATAGATATATTAGGAAAATGTTTTCAGGATTTTTATTTTAGAATTTTTCCACCTATTTTTTTCTTACTCTTAATATTGAATGTAGATCCCCACATCGCTTATATTTTAAAGTACATTGGTGCAGACAATTTTAGAATTATCTTTATTTGTTAATTTCATAGAAGTACAGAAATGCCAAATCACATGCACAATTCCAAGATATCGTCAATCCTTTCCCTCAATTAATGTTCTTTCCTTCTCTTGACTTCAACAATTAACAATGTATAAAATATTGACTTTTGGTCTTAGTATTGAATTGAAAAGAACTGCATGGTCATCATGAGTCAATGCTCATGCCAGGACTGGGGAAAACGTTTTAATACATGCCTACATGACTTTAAGTAATGTGTTTTGAAATTCATACATTTTTAATAATAGTATCACCAAACTGTGCTTCAGATCTAGTCTATTAATATGCAATTTCAATATTTACAGTTATTTCTATCTAGAGATAGTTAAATATATTTATATTAAGTATATTTTTATTTATCTTTGAACAATTAAAACATTTTATTCCTCATGGAAGGAACATGTGAGCTATTACAAGGTTGATATTCTCTCTTAAACCTGCAAAGCTTCTGTAAGTCAAAGGTCCTGTTGTTTGGACAAAACGGCAACCAACCGATTGGGAAAAGATCTTTACCAATCCTACAACTGATAGAGGGCTTATGTCCAAAATATACAAAGAACTCAAGAAGTTAGACCTCGGGGAGGCAAATAACCCTATTTAAAATGGGGTTCAAACCACAGAAAAACACACATGGTATGCACTGCTTGATAAGTGGCTATTAGCCAAAATGCTTGAATTACCCTAGATGCACAGAACACATGAAACTCAAGGAGGATGACCAAAATGCGAATGCTTCACTCCTTCTTTAAATGGGGAACAAGAATACCCTTAGCAGGGAATAGGTAGGCAAAGTTTGGAACAGAGGCAAAGGAACACCAATTCAGAGCCTGCCCCACAAGTGGCCCATACATATACAGCCACCAAACTAGATAAAATGAATGAAGCAAAGAAGTGCAGGCTGACATGAACCAGATGTAGATCTCTCCTGAGAGACACAGCCAGAATACAGCAAATACATAGGCGAATGCCAGCAGCAAACCACTGAACTGAGAATGGGACTCCAGTTGAAGGAATCATAGAAAGGACTGAAAGAGCTTGAAGGGGCATGAAACCCCATATGAACAACAATGCCAACCAACCAGAGCTTCCAGAGACTAAGCCACTACCCAAAGACTATACATGGACTGATCCTGAGCTCCAACCGCATAGGTAGCAATGAATAGCCTAGTAAGAGCACCAGTGGAAGGGGAAGCCCTTTGTCCTGCAAAGACTGAACCCCCAGTGAATGTGATTGTTTTGGGGAGGGCGGTAATGCAGGAAGGATGGGGAGGGGAACACTCATAGAGAAGGGAAGGGGATGGGGTTAGGAGGATATTGGCCTGGAAACAGGGAAAGGGAATAACAATCCAAATGTAAATAAGAAATATCCAATTTAATAAAGATGAAAAAAAAACAAAATTCCTTACATTTCTGTTGTTCATCATGAATCAAGAAGTATTTAAACATATATAACTACCCGTTATATTTTCGTTTCCATGCTTTAAAACCTTACTTGTAAATATATTATATTTAAAATCTCTTTGTCGTGAAATCTGATTGATAAACAAAATCACCATTAGGAAGAGACGTACACATCTTTGCAATCATTAATTAGACATTAATATGTTTCTAATGGCCGGAAAACAAAATATTTTACAATAATGTGAATTAAAGTTCTATATGTATAGTTACTCTATTTCTTTTATGGAATTCTTTATAATAAAAGTTTGTTATCTTGAAGTTATACAGACGTTTTCAGATATTCAACAAAATATCAGAAGCTTTACTTTAAATGTGCTAAGCTCACACTGTGTGTGTGTGTGTTTGTGTCTGTGTGCAAGTGTGTATGTTTGTCTGTGTTCCTGTGTGTATGTGGTATTTGAATGGTTGTACATATTTCAATATGCCATGTTGCTGTAAGAAGGAAACTTACAGGTGTTTACTTCCTTTTATTACATATGATTTCTGAGGGCTGATCTATATTTTCATCCACAGATGATTAATTTTATATTCTGAACAAAACCGTAAATTGTTTCCTTTCTTTTTACATTACAACTACAAGATCAGAGTTGTTTTTTCATATTCTAAGATGCTTTAGCATTATGGCTAGCCTCTGCATAGCAAGATGCAAAATCAGTTAGTGTACGTTATCCTTTTCATAAAATTCTACTAAGCTGACAGATAACATTAGGGTCTTGCATGAATCTTCAGAACTACTCTAACAAACACTCACAAACACACACACACACAAACACACAGACACACACACACACACACACACATACACATACACACACACTCATAATTTTCAAAGTAATAGGTTATGCCTACCAGTTGATTAATAGAAAGTAAAAATTAAAAAGCAATGAATAAAACCAGTGAAAGAGATGGCTTTTTTCAAGGGTGTTGTTATGGATAGGGAGAGAGCACTTGTGCTGTGTTTCTTATTGTAGGGACTGTTTCCTAGAAACTTAAAATCCTTATCAAAGATATATGATACTATAGAAACTAACTTCATAAAAATATACGTATCTACTCACTGTCTGTTTATGATTAGATTTCTAGTACATCAGTGGTTTCTTCCCTGATTACTATGCTTTGATTTCATGCTATTTTATTCTTGCTGTCTTCTTAGGTCTTTGGAGCAGAATCTAAATATGAGAGGCAGTAGAGAGCTAATAGTACAAATAACTTTTTTCTTCCTGGGAGTGTTAAGACATGAAGTCGTGTTTGTAAATATACATTTTGGATTCCTAGATCTATCACCATAAAAGATTTCAACACTCTATATCTATATACCATTTTAATATTTACAAACCCTGATATGATAAGAATGCTCAGTAATTAAAATTATTATAAAAATAATTGTGCTGCTTCTCATCCCCATTTCCCTAGAGCTGTGCACATGCAGCACATGGAAGTAGGGTCTAATGCTGGAAGTCCAACTGGGAGGTAGCAAATGTCTCTTCTCTCCTTTTAAGAGCCCTCCATGACTACCTTCTGCCATAATTAACGAAAAATCGGGATGCTTAGCACTAGCACGCATGGCATCTCAGTCACCCTTTATCATACACAACCTGTGACAGTTATGTTTGATATCTCATTACCCAAGTATTAATTTTAAGATAAATATGTTAGAGAGAGTGTCTTCCAGACTTATCTAATGGGAAGAAAATGTTATATATTAGAGGAGTTGTCACAGATTATAATTTGTAAATAATGATTACATCATAGTAACTTTTTCATCATGAGCTTTAAGGTTATTTTATATCATTTTTTCTCTCTCTACATTCTATAGCCTCTATATGTAAAAGCTACAAACTTCGATACAGTGAATGACATAATGAGCAAGTTACTACCAATGATGAGAAAACATGTAAGTTACTTTCAGTTTACTTTGAGGTAAAATGGAATTTTGCTTTTGAGATTCACATACGTGGAAATGTGTAAATACAGAAGAAATCTGATCATGATACATTGACATATAGACTTTACAAATGCCTCCGTTTTTATGTGAAGGTATCGAAAACATAATAATAGTCCTGCGAGTGATATTTTTCTTGAATTCGTGTCTACTTTTATGTGAAATGAATTCATAGCACAGTGGTTTGAGCTATATGCTTAGTTTCACTGGATAATAAACATACATTGTAATAAATTGTGATTAATTTGTCACATGCTCACACCTAACTTAAAGGAAACCAATGTTGGAGGGAAGAGTTTTCTTTCTTCTTTTCTTTTTTTTTTATGAAAATGAGTCTATAAACCCTATTTGGGATATAATTCTGTCGTCTTTCCCATTTCTGCTTGTTTTAATTTCTCGGTTTGGAGGTGTAAGTGTACATATTCTGGTATTTATTTTTTTACTTTTAATAAGTCTGGAATGAATGTCTCTGTTTTTTATGTCCTTTCTGCATACATATCTGTATATATCTTTGCTTTTCTATTTTGAAATGTGCACGTGTATCTCTGTTTAACTGTGCATGTGTGAGTGTTGTGATGGGTTTGCGTGTACATGTCTATGACTTTCTGTGAGTTTGTAAAATGAGAATCTACATGTTACTCTGTCTCTCTGTCTCTATGCCCCTCTACCTCTCCCTTCCTCCCGCTCTCTCACACTTTTTCTCTTTCTGAATCATTATCACCTCTCTGTGTATGTTGGGGTGTGGATGGGTAGTTGGTGGTGTGTCTGCTTGTGTGTTTTTAGTGTCTAGTTTAATAAGTAAAAACTTTATGGGACAATGTCATTGGTTTTAAATAAGAGTCTACAAGAAAATACAATTAATAATTCTAGTTAGAGCCACTCCTGGAGGGTGCTCAATATTTCCACATAATGTTCTATTTAGAAGGTTGAATCAAATGGATCCATCACACTGTGTGCAGTAAATATATTCCAGAACTTCTTTTCAGCATTGGGTCTATTTTCCAGGATAGACACTTGTGCTTCATCTCCACAGACAGGACATCTCTGATTGAAAGCCAAAAGCTGTTTTCACTTGTAGGCACACTCGTAGACTCTCTGTTTTTACTATTTTGTTCACTGTTGTCGAAGTTCTCCTATCTTTGAAATGACACTTTGCTAAACTTATCATAGTCACAGTGTGTATGTGCATCTGTGAGCACTAGTTTGTGTGCTCATGTTAAGTTGAAGTTCAGTATTCCTCACCCAGTATGCACAGATGTAAGAAATTATAATAATATTTGTCTTGGTTAGTGATAATGGCTGAATGCAATTTCTTACTTTATTGTGGATCAGTAGATCAAGGCTCCATCAAAGAGAAAAGGCAAGTACCCAAAGGTTTTCTCCTGAAATCAGTCCTGTTTGCTCAAACCTGTGTTCAGAAAACGTATCATTAATACTGGTCTAAATAATTTCCCTGCTATACAGCTAGATATGATAAGTAAAGGAAATTCTAGACTCTTCAAGACTCTGATGTCACCTTATTTGTGATGGTTGGTTCTTTTTGCCTTCCAGAACATTGAAGATTATCAACTGTGGTTCTGTCCTCGCCCTGGGGAAGCTCCAAGAGCACTCCAAGGTAATAACAGGGAAATCTAAAGAGAGACTAGCTGAGTTTGGTGAATTCCCAATGTTTTCATTACTTTGTCTTATACTTACACACTAAAGCAAAATGATTTAAACATAATGTCATGCATTTAAATCATAATTAATATCTAATATGACCTTCAGACTCAAGATAACATCTCGTAAGTTACAGTCTGAGAATAACAGGAATTTTTCTGGGATTTTCTATTTGAAAAACAGAATTTTCCTGAAAAGGCAAACAAAACAAAATTTTAAGCATCTTGTTTCTGGAGAAAATAATTAAAAAAAAATTTGGTGATGATTACAGAATATCCTCCTAGCTAGAGAGATATCTCAAGGATTTCCATCACTCACATGGTAGCTCACACCCGTCTATAACTCCAGTTTCAGGGCATCTAATTCCCACATCTGACCTGCACAATCACCAAGTGCAACATAGTAAACAGGCATTTATGTGAGCAAAAGTCTTACACACAGAAACAAGTTTAAATCTAAAATGCAATATCTTCAGTTTTTTCTCTTTATTCCAAATTATATAGATTGTTTCGTAATGAATATTATAAATGTAGCCATTTCTCTGAATCCATGTAAAATATTCAGTTCACATCTCACATGACAAGTAACTCTGTAACTGAATGTGAGATCATATTCTGATTTCTGGAAACAGCCTGCCTTACTCACAGATACTTGGTTTGTTGCCTTCTTTTAGTTCCACACTAGATTATTGCCAAATAAATAATGGTAATAGAATTATCAGAAAAGTTTGAATAAGAATTAAAAATCTGAGATCTCCAAGTGTGCTTGCAAAGCTGGACTTTTCAAAGGTAAATTTGTGAAGCTCTAACACATAGAGTTGATCTTCCTACAAGTGACTTAAATCTCTGAAGATGCTCTCCCATTAAGGCCAGATTTTCCAGTTTTGTCAAGTATAGTCTTTTGTAGTAAAACCTGATGATGTTTTTAATTTCCTCAATTTCTGTTTTGTCTCCCCTTTCATTTCTGATTTTGTTAATCTGCATACTATTTCTGAGACTTTTATTCAGTTTCAGTTTATGTGTCTTGTTGATTTTCTCAAAGAACAGATCTTGCTTTTATGGATTCTATTTCTAATTGATTTCAGACCTGATATTCTTTCCTGCTGTTTGCTTCTCTTTGGTTTGCTTTCTCCTTTTTGATCTAGGCTTTTCATTGTGCTTTTAAGTTGCTAGTATAGGTTCTGACTATTATCTTTGTGAAGACATTTAGCGCTCATATTTTTTTATGTATGCGGTGTGAAATATTTAAATTGCTTAATGTAAAGTTATACAAGTGCATAAGGATTCTTATGATGTAAAATATTATTGATATTAATACTCCAACAGGCATGTCTTCAAACGGTTGGAACAGAATATAACAAAGTCACTCTAATACATTGCACTGTTAGATCTATATTCTCTAAACAAAGTCTCACACAGAAATTTTTCTCCTCATTGTTTTTAGAGTTGTCAGCTAACTTAATTCTACTATCTGAATAGGGTTCTAATGTTTTCATGTGTACAGTCTTCATTATCCCAAAGAAGAAGAGGGAAGAGGAGGAGGAGGAGGAGAAATATGAAGAGGAGAAATATAGAAAGCATACAAATTGTATCAGAAGATTTGCCCATATTCAGTTACAATTCATGTTCTTTTTTTCTCATAGGAAATGAGTATCCACATGACATTATAATGATAAATATTCAAAAGAACTTCAGTTCACGGGACTTAAGGCATTTTACATCTTTCCCTTCCCTACCTGGGCTGATCATGAAATATCTAAACTCTGATGCACAGGGGCAATTCATCTTAAGGCCCAGAAACTCAGCCAGAAGCCAACAGCAAAAAAGTGAGTCCGCTGTTTTCTTTAGGGTGGCTTTTCTTAGTTCCCATTTTAATTTGTCAATAAATATCACACCATACTATCATTTCCTTGCTTGGGAGAGAGGTACTGTAATAAATAACAACAACAACAAAAAAAA